>NC_139006.1:84870866-85233366 GCF_964374135.1 Grampus griseus | reverse complement strand
AAACGGCTTAGTTCGTGCAACTTGCACGGGACAGACTAAGGGCAGAAGGCGCGGGCAAGGCGTTGTGGGCACGGGGTCCAAGAGCCTGGGGCGCAGGATGCCCTGGGCGCCCCCCGCCCGGCGTTGGGTGCCCTTGAGGGCGCCCCGGCGGCCAGGGCTCCCCGCCCGGCCTCGGGCCCTGGCCGTGCCCCGCCGCCCTGGCCGCGCTCGGGGTTGATTCGTACCACCTTGCAAGGAAGTGAACGCTTCGCACGGGAAGGGGAGGCGCCTGCGCCGGCTGCCGGGCGCCGCGCAGCTCTGAGGACGCCCCGGGCTGCCGCCGGCTCTGGGCCGCGGCGATCGCGGGACGCGCGGGTCCCCTCGCCGCCCCCCTCACCCTTTTAGAGGAGTCAAATCCGGCTTTTAGACCGTGGGGAGGGTGGGGATATCCGGTGCCTCCCGGGCGCCGGGAGGAAGGGGGAGGGCGGAGAAGATCCTTGGCCAGTCTGCGCCGAGCAGATTCAAACCAAAACAAAAAGATTAAAGGAGCAGTGGCCGGAGCGGCAGCGATCCCCCCGGCCCGGACCCCGGGGGTGGCGCGCCCGGGAACCGCGGGGGCTGCGCTGACTCCCCGCGGGGCAGGAGGGGGGAGCGGGCACCAGGCGTAGTGGGGAAGGCGCGGGGGGGGAGCCGAGGGGAGGGCGCGGGCCGGAGGAGGGGCGGACCCGCCCGCTCCGCCCGCAGCGCGGAGCCGAGCCGAGCGGCCAGGGCTGGGCGCGACCCCGGCCAGCGGCGGCGCAGAAAGCAGGCGGAGGCGCGGGTCATGCTGCGGCTGGCGCTTGCCGGGGCCCGAGCTATCGTGGACATGTCGTACTCCCGCCACTTCCTGGACTTCCAGGGCTCGGCCATCCCCTGCGCCATGCAGAAGCTGGTGGTGACCCGGCTGAGCCCCAACTTCCGCGAGGCCGTCACCCTGCGCTGGGACTGCCCGGTGCCACTCCCCGGGGACGGAGACCTCCTCGTCCGGAACCGGTGAGCCCGGCGCGCGCCCCCCGCCCCGGCTCCGGCCCGGGCCCCGGCCCCGGCCAGCGCTGCGCAGCTCCCGGGCTGTCCCGCGCCCGCCTGCGTCCCCACACCCGGCGCGCGCTCGGGCGCACAGCCTGACTTTGCGAGATCCCGGGAAGTTGAACCCGCCGCCATCTGGCGAAGGCGAATGTAATGTGACTGTTGCTGGTGTGAATATCCGATGGCACCGAACGTACTCAAAACTGAGGGTTATTTTAATTTGGGATTCCCCTCCCCTCCCCCAGCCCTCCCTCCTCCCCCTCCCGCTCCCGAAATAAAACCGACGGGACCCAGAAGGGGAGGCTCCCCGCCCTGCCCACCCGCGCGCACCCACGGCTCCTGCGTTCGCATAATCTTTAGGGTGGAGCGGGAACAGCCTGGACACAAACTGCGACATTTAGGTAACGTGCTTTGGAGGAAGGAGGCCGGGGACCCGCTGGCTTTTCCCGTTTGCTCCAGGTTGGCAGCCACCTCGCAATGGCGGAGCCTGTCGTTGGGTGTGTCGGTGTGCGCCTCGCCGGTGCCGTCTGCGTGTTGTCAGTGCTGTGTGACTGTCGTCTGTGCCCTGCAGCGTACCGACGGGCGCGTGGCGCGCGTCCCGGGCGGCTGGGCAGGGGCCGGGGTGGGAGCATGGCTGCATTGGGCCGCACGTTTTGCAGACCTTCGGGTGACACTCGCTCGGGTCGTTGCCCGACCTTTGGACTGTCTTTTCCACCTCCACACTTCCCACCTGAGGGTGGTTCCACCTCATAATCTTTAGTAACTGCTGAAGCAACAGGAAGGAAGGGACCTCACTCTTCGGAGCCGTGCCCGCGGGTCTGCCGGGTGGGTCCCCTGGCAGCCGGGCTTGCAGGCGGGCCGGTCCCCGTTCCTCTACTCCCTGGGCAAAAGAAGGACTCGCCCGCCCGCTCAGTCCCATCTGAGGGGTTCCAGTGTTGCATATTTCAGGTTGAATAGTACTTTCGAAGGGAGAAGTAAATTCTGGTTGTAACCGTGTTGTAAATGGTGTGCTAGAAAGGACCAAGTCCCCTGCGAGGGCTGAAGGACAAAATGCATCTTATCTAAATAGCTTGGGGTAAAGCTTAAGTGTCCATTTTAGTAAAAATTCATATCAGCCTTCCAAACAAGGCTGGAAGACTTCAGAATTCTGATCATGACATGAAACTTCTGGGGACCTGTTGGAAACTTAGAAATTGAGTGAGCCAAGGGCGGGATTGAGTGGAGGCTGGGGATGAGGTGGGCGCGGGGAGTGCCTTAAACGGTGGGCCGTGTGTGTCCTTTAAAAATTTTGCACTGATGGAAACTGGGCTGCAGAGGACTTCATCGTGCCCTGAAAGGCTAAGGCTGTCGAGATCCGGACGCGTCCTACCAAGTTAAAAAGAAAGGCGTGTGTGTTCACGCAGAACATACAGAACACACGAGTGATTTGCTGGAAGTCGAGATGAGATTCAGACCGAAAAGCCTCCAAACAGACTTAACAGGCAAAGTTTCACCCAGGCTTTTTTTTTTTTTCTTTTTTCTTTTTCCGATGCACTGCACTGGTGATGGTGAACACTGATGTACACACACCCACGACTGCTTAGAAAAATAATACCTTTTGCAAACAGGGTGTGAAATGGGGAGGGGCGACTGAGCGGGGCAGGCAGGGGAAGGTGTGAAGTTCCAGCACTCCCAGCAGCAGAGAGGTGGGACCCCCGCCCGCGCCGTCGTGGAGGCTGCTCCCGGCCGCCCGGCTTCCCCACCTCCAGGGCACCGGCTCCCCCGGTTGTGCCCCCCTTCCCCGCGTTGGGTAACCGGGGCCGGTCCCTGAATTGGGTGGTCGGAGTTCTGGAGCGCCGGCTGCCATGTTGGAAGCTCCTCAATTTGGAGGAGATCCATGCTTCTATCTTCCATCCCCATATGACAAAAATCCCTTTAATATAACCAGTATATTTATACTAAACGCTTGACCTCTAACTTCTACTTTGAAATCCGCAACAGAAGAATGGGGCGAGTTTTCTGCTTCTGGGGAGGGGCGGAACCTTTGCTTCTCCCTCTCCTTACTCTGTTGGAAAATCTGCTCCCACCTCCAAATTGTGGGAAGGTCCTTTATTCTAGCAAACGTTGTCAGTAAGGGAGGCATTTTACCGTTTTTTGTTTTTTGTTTTTTTTTTAAGAATAGAGCCTTAGTAATTCGCTGCAGGTTAGTTCATTTTAATCCTAGACGAAATCGCCCCAAACAGTATTAACTGCATGACAATTTTGTGCAAGAGCTTCTTATTTTTATCGTAATAAAATCTGCTCTGGAATGAATGGATTCAGCCCAAATTCACTTGTTCGGAAAGGTGTTTGGGGGTTTTAATTGTGCTCCGTCTTGACTTTTTTTTTCAGTGGAACCTTCTGCACGTCTCATTCCATTTTAACAGAAAATACAAATTTTCTGTTCACGGTGAGGGAAGTGCTTTTTAAGCCAGACATCGATTTAAGATAATCAGGTTTACCATTTAGGAAAGGTGTGAGAAGGGGAGCCTAGAATCCCTCCAGAATGTGTCATCGGTGTTCCTTTATCCAGTTCTCACCTTCCGGTTTCAAACATACGAGGACGACCTTGCTTCTCTTCCTGGATGCCCAGCCCGCAGAAAAGAAAAGAAAAAAGGGAGAAAGACACCTTCTGGTTAAGTCAGTTCGCGCACTATTTTTAGCTTTTTCTGTAAGATAGTGACACATTATTTCGTTTCCAAATATTTCTAACGATTTTCTGCTCAAGTGTAAGATAATGGAGCAAAGAGTTTGTAGGAATGGCAAACAGAAAATGGGGGATGGGGAAGGCGTTTTTGATAAACCGTTTGTTGCTCACGGGAGGGTAACTATTTCTGCTGATTCTCCAGGCCAAGCTTTTTTTCCTTCATTCTTCCTTTTCTTTTTCTTTTTTTTCTTTCTTTCTTTTTTTAAAGGGAAGGTCTGGTTTGGACGACTTTGTCTCCCAGTATTTGCTCTGGACTTGAGTTTTCAGGTTTGGTTTTTGTTCAGAGAAAAGCCTTTCCCTGAGGCCCTCTGAGGGCTGCCCTGTTTCACAGTAAATATGACGAAGGGGTTCATCACTTTTTAGTATAAATAAACCGAGTGACTCTGGAAGGGTATATATTTGGGGAAAGTCCGCACCGTCCCATTCTTTTTCCTGGGGTTCCTCGATTTTAGTCTTTTGAGTGGGTCTGCCCGTCGGATCGCTAGACCCCTGCACTCATTAAAAGCACATATTTGAAGTTAAAGGGGGGTACAAGGCGAGGGTCCCAATGCGCGTCTCCCCTTCCTTCTTTTCTCGCTCGCGCGCTCTTCCTTTCCCCTGCTCCCCCGACCCGGACCCCTTGCCCACTGCGCCTGCTGCTCTTGAACTTGTTTCAGACGGAGCCGAAGGCGCGGTCTCCCGACCCTCGCGCAGCTCTTCCCAAAGCCCAGGTAAGAACCTAGGCGCGTCCGGGCAGTGGCGGGTGCCCACCAGCCGCGGCGGCGGCGCAGCGTCAAAGCGGGGGTCCAGGGAGAGGTGGGGATGCGCACCAGGGGCTGGGCGACCCTGGAGAGGGCGAGGGGCGCGAAGCCGAGTAGGAACTCGGGATTCCTTCACCAACAACGCAGGCTCTTTAGAGGGCGGCAGGGTGGGGTGGGGAGACACAAAAAATGGGGGTGCCTTTGAGGCCAAGGTCACGGTCTGGCCGCCGGCGGCTTCTGTCCCGCGGCCTCTGCGCTCCGGCGCGCCGTGTGCTCGGGGCTCCCCTCGCACTTGACCACCCCTGGGCCCGAGCTCCGCTGCCGATGCGAGCTGGGCGCGCCCGCCGGGACCCCCGCTCGGCCCAGGGAGGCCGAGGTCACGGTCGTGGGCCTGGGCGGCGACCTGCGCGGCCCCAGCCCGCTCCGGGAGTCGGACTCACTGATGGCGTCTGGGTGGTGGCGGTGGAGAGGCCGCGGGGCGGCGGAGGCCGGGCACCTCCGAGAAGAGACACCCGCAGAAGCGCTGGTTTCGGGCGCCCTGCAGGCTCGCCCGGGCGCACCGAGGGCGCCGCAGGGAGTCGGAGACGTGGAGTGGGCGCGCGGCGGGCCCTGCGGTCTCCTGCCACCCCTCCAGCGCTGGCCGGGCTCCACCGCAATGTTTGATTTGGGCTTTTCAGCAAAGCCCCGTGGTAAACTCAAGCTCCCGGCAGAGCCCCCCAACACGCGCGCACACGCACGCGGGGGCCCTCTCCCCGCCGCTTTCCTCCCAGGCGTGCGCCCTGCTCGGTCCCGCCACCTCTCCCCGGGAAGTGGCCACCACGGCCCGGGGCGGCAGACGGCGGGGGTTGCGTTTTCCTCCACAGCGCCTTCCCGCTCGAAGCCCCCCCAGGGCATCCCGTTCCGGGGGGGGGGCGACCCGAGGGGCCAGCTCCCACCGGGGCGTCCCTCCGAGTCCAAGGCAAGGGCTCCCCGCAAGGGAAGGGCCTCTGCGGTTGGGAAGGTAGAAACGCCAGCCGGATTGGGGTGGGGGGGGAAGGAGGGGGGTGAGACGGGAGGGGCGAGGGCCACGGGACGAAGAGAAGGGAGCTGGCGATCCGCCCTGGCCCCCAGCCTCTGTGGCACAGGCCGCCACTCCCACCCCCGGGGACGCCTCCTTAGAGTTGGCTTTGCGGCCTCGAGCAGGGCACCAAGAGGTGATCCAGCTGGGCTCTGCCCTGGCAGGCCTCCGTGAGGTCCAGAAGCACGCTCTAAGGAAGCTGGCCCCTTTTTAAAAAAGACTAGGCCTGGAGAGTTGGGTAAATTGAAAGGAAAGGTAGGGGCCCCTCCCCCCCACTCCAAAAAATAGACCGTGGGCATCTTGGTATTAAAGGCCGAATGAGAAGCCACCAAAAATCATTATTCCCGCGGCTCGTTACTGTGTGTCACGTATGGGTATGGAATTCTGTAGCGTGTTAGTGAGGCTGTGTGTCTGCTAACCTCTGAAAGCGGCTGGACGTGCCCGAAGGAAAGTGCTTCCTGCTTTCTTATTTCTACAGGATGTAGAGAGCTTTCGAGGGTGTAGATATACAGGGCGCAATCATAAGGGCGCATGTGTAAGTGCAAAGCATTGTCTATAATACAGTGGAAGTGGATCCTTGCATGGGGCAGTTTGGGGTTTATTAAGTTAAATTAAAAGTAAATTATTTAAAAATGGCCTACTTTACCAGCTTTCCTCCTGCCACCAGATACCACCACCTTTTCATTTCATTACAGGTGGAAATGACATTTTTAGGGTCCTGCGTTACGTGTCTCAGCCACCTCCTGACATCCTTAGGAGACGGCTTTTTTCCTTATGTATCAGGATATTTCTGTTATGAGGTATACTGAGATGAAAAAAAGCTGGTAAAAATACCAGCCTCGCAATTAAATTGACTCTGGATACCAAGTGAAAATAATCATCTGGTATTAATCAAGTACGTCTCTGCTTCTTGTTGAGGAAAAATATAGTGCCGATTTGCTTTCCTTTTCATCTGGGAAGGACTGTAAAATGTTGGATGTTGCATAAAAATCTCTCTACCCTTATGAGACAATTTTTGTTCAGTTAATCAAAGTGCATATTTTCACGCTGGACGTAGTTACATGAGAAAGAAAATTTGCTGCAGCCTGGCTCACACTGAAACAACCCCTGCAGTAACGTGTAACAGCCAGTGACCTTGCACATTACATCAACCTTTAATAATATCATTGTCGTTACTATTATTATCTGAAGTGTTAAATTGTTGCCAGAATCAATACACGTCTACTTCTTTGAATAGATTTTATCCCACTGTTGTTTTTAACATCTTTGTTAAGAGGGCAATTAATTTCCAACTCATAGCTGCAGTGAAGTTTGTGTATAAGAGGGCTTCCTAACTTTTTTTTTTTCTCTTTTGAAAGGAATCGGAGGGGGATAAATGGCATGTGAAGTACATAGCTTGCTGTTTAGAGGGATGGGAAATTATTCCTAAACTAATGAAAGAATAAAATACACCAAAACTCTAACAAAATCTGTTGAAATCACACTTGTTTCTCTTTTTTTTTTTTGAACTGAATATCAGGACCGTTTCTTTCAAATTCTATCAGAATATATAGCTTCACCACCCACCACAGTCACCAGAATTAGAGAACTTTTTCTAAGTGGGATAGAAAGGCCTTGATGAAGAAAACATCTGAGTGTATTTGTGTTTGTTTTCTTCTAGATTTGTTGGTGTTAATGCATCTGACATAAACTATTCAGCCGGCCGCTATGACCCTTCCGTCAAGACTCCGTTTGACGCAGGTTTCGAAGGTGTAGGCGAGGTGGTGGCCTTGGGTCTCTCCGCCAGTGCCACATTCACAGTTGGCCAGGCTGTGGCTTACATGGCACCTGGCTCTTTTGCCGAGTACACAGTGGTGCCCGCCAGCACGGCCATTCCCGTGCCGGCCGTGAAACCCGAGTATCTCACCCTCCTGGTGAGTGGTACCACGGCCTACATCAGCCTGAAAGAGCTCGGAGAGCTATCAGAAGGGAGGAAAGTTCTGGTGACCGCAGCAGCTGGGGGGACCGGCCAGTTTGCCGTCCAGCTTGCAAAGAAGGCCGAGTGCCATGTAATTGGAACTTGCTCTTCTGATGAAAAGTCTGCCTTTCTGAAATCTCTTGGCTGTGATCGTCCCATCAACTATAACGGCGAGCACGTGGGTGCTGTCCTGAAGCAGGAGTACCCGCGAGGCGTGGACGTGGTGTATGAATCCGTCGGGGGAGCTATGTTTGACTTGGCTGTGGACGCCTTGGCTACCAAAGGGCGCCTGATAGTGATTGGGTTTGTCTCTGGCTACCAGACTCCTACTGGCCTGTCCCCTGTGAAAGCAGTAACGCTACCAGCCAAACTGCTGAAGAAATCCGCCAGCGTCCAGGGCTTCTTCTTGAACCATTACCTTTCTAAGTATCGAGCCGCCATGGACCACTTGCTTAAGATGTATGCGAGTGGAGAGCTGGTTTGTAAGGTCGACCTTGGAGATCTGTCTGCAGAGGGCAGGTTTACCGGCCTGGAGTCTGTCTTCCGGGCCGTCGATTATATGTACATGAGAAAAAACACTGGAAAAATTGTTGTTGAATTACCTCACTCTGTCCACAGTAAGCTGTAAAAACAGAACAATGGCATAAATAAAAGGAGAAAGAAAATGGACATTTTATGCCCCAGAATTACTCAAATCAATCTATTTTTAGTTAGTAACGGAGATAATATATTTTAAAACAAAAGTAAGTTCTAATGACTAGATTTCTCTTTCTCTTTTCTTTATTTCCGTTCTTTTTTTTTTTTTTTTTGCTCCTCCATTGCAAAAAAAAAAAAAAAAAAAAAAAAATGTGCTAATAAAACTTCCCTCAATGGCACAGAGGTAAAACCTTTACATTCAATTCTTTACTCATGGACGGTCTCATTCCAGATTTTATTGTCCCAGGGAACTAAATTAATTCCTGATGCAAGATCTGATCAAATCAGTATGTCTTCAGCTTGATGAGATTTTAAAATTGGTCTTGAAAATAGTTCATGAGTTCTTTGCTTTGGAAGAGTCTGGTCTGATGCTAGTAAGTTGTTAATAAATGAGAGATACAGCAAAAGTCAGCCATTTCTCAGAGTCCATATTCTCAGGAAATGGTCCTTCTTTTTCTATAAATCACCAGCCAACTATCTAAATAGAAATTTGGAGGGATTCTCCCAAAACTTTGACTTTATTAGATTATTAGAAAAAAAATTAAGTGAGCACAGACCTCTTTTAAAGAAGCATCTGTCATTTAATGGCTTTTATGCGCAGTCATCCCAGTGAGGCATGTGTAGGATGGAAAATTTCTCTCTTCCCTTAAGAAGAAAATTAGTGTTGAAAACGTATATAGACAAAAAGCAGGTTTGGGAAAGGGAAACTATAGAGATTCAGGGGACTTTAAAAATTTACTACAGGCACGGGAAAGGGAAAAGGATGTGCTCCATCCACAGTGAGGGTCTACATAACAAAACACGGGCCATACAGGGGAAAGCACTGTAGGTACCTAACAGCACCCTTCATAAGCCTAAGTAGGGTACGTCAAATAGCATCGTGCAAAGTAGGCACCAGAATGATCTAAAATGATTGTGCTTCGTGTTAGAGACTTTCGGAAGGTGTGTTTTATCTCTGATCGTGGAAATAGTACAGCAGCCACTGATGCTCTGTTCCCATTTTACTTCTCCACATGTCCTGGTGGAATGAGATGCTTCTTGTCACTATCGCCTGATGTCACAGACACGAAAGTAACGAGTCCCGCGCCTTCCCCTCTGAATCAAGCCTGCCGCTGATCCGCCTTCATTCTAACCTTCAGCTCACCAAAGGCTGCTCCGGTTTTCATCATTAAGGTGGGAATGCCGTCGTGCCTTTCTAATGAAGGCAGAGCCCGCCAGAGTATTTTTCAAAGCCTTGGGTTTCGGTGTCTCTAACATGCTAAATAAATAGACAAGCAATTAAAGATGCTCCAGGAAACTTGGTGACCGTATTTAATTTTTCTTTCCTTCTGTCTGAGGAGCAAGGCTTACTGCTGAATAGCTGTTAGTATCTATTTTACAAGATTTACTCATTTTCAGGTACCTAATGTAGCTGCTAGCATGCATACGCAACAATACAATTTATATGGTAAATGGGACCAAATAATGGCTTCACTGAATGTTATGGCTGCACTGAAGGGAAATGTCACGGTAAATACCTACCAAATTATGGATCACGCCGAAGTGTCACAACTGCACTCAAGACAAATAGCACTGGAGGCTATTGCCACCGTGACGCTTTTGAGTTATGAAGAAGGGGAGCAGCCTGATGGGAGGCTCTTTGTGTCCTCATTATAGCAAAGGGTTACTAGTTCAGGGTACCAGAGAAGCTGGTCCAGTGTGCTGCTCCGTTATTAATCTGTCCCTTTCAGACCTCACAGCTATAGCAAAACGGAAGGAGACTTTGCCTACCTTTTCGATACACAAACAAAGGGGAGGGGACAGGTTTTATGAATGTAAGTGCAAGGGAATGACCGGTAGTGGCGAAACGTGTAATCAAATCATCTCATCAGAGTATATTATTCAATTTAACATAGTATCTGTCTGATAGGCTTAGTTGCTTCCTGTGCAGCTAGATGTGTGAAGTCCAAGCTATCACGCGTTTTCTTCTTCTGTCAAGACTTGAGTAGTAAGGACATCGCCAACTAAATTGCTTCTTCTAAACTGAATTGCGTCCCGGTTTCTCTCATTTTAATGGGAGAGTAATAAAGATGAAAGACCAACATTTTAACTGATGGATCCCTTAAGCTACAGAATAGAAATTGATTATGTTTTGAAGGCATATACTAAATTCAGCAATGTTAAAAAAAAAATGCAAACACCCAGGTTTAAAATAAAATATAATCTGAAAACCCTGCTCTGTCTTTCCCCACACTAAGAAACTACAGTGCATGCTGTTTTCATTTATTCTTAGAAAACAAGCATGAAAGATTCTGCCCGTTCAGATAATGCCAAAAATATGTTTAAACTTTTTTTTTTATTCTTCTGAAAAATGATTTGTAAATTGAGGGTCATAGTTCAGCATCAGTTTCATCTTCTGGGATTATCGTTCAAGACCAGCTTCTAATGGGAGGTGAAATGGTACAATGCTCTCACCACCTTTCTTCTGAACTGTATTACATATCACAAAAAGTACATCCATAATTCAGAGCAATTGTCAGTCTTTGTTTAGAGACGGGGCCAGGGCTGAACGATCACAGTGGATGAATTATTTCTGGGTTCTCAGGGTGGCCTTCTCTACACATCAGCCTTGAGGTCTCTGGCTGGGCGGATGGAGAGCCTTGACTCCAGTAAGTATGCCAAGAAACAAGGGAGTCCCCACTCTTCCTTCCCATTCCATTGTGACTTCTAAAAAGCCAAATGCTCTTCCTTCCAATTTGTCTTGCACGCGAAAAATACAATGTCATTGCAGGTCCCTTAGACGATGACTTCTGCTGTTGACCGACTTCAGCATTAAAAAAAAAAAAAAAAGATCAGGGAATAGTCTGCAAAGAAATGACACGGAAGTTTTGCATGACATGTTCTATGAATTGTTATTATATGATTTCATCTGAATGGAGTTTCTCAGGAGTAGAATGGAGCATCTATAAAGGGTCATTAGTATTACATCCAGTATTTAATGGAAGTGCAGTGACAAGTAGCTGCTTATTAAAATGAAAATCTTGAATTATGTGCTTAGGAACACTCCAGCTAATGAGGATGTAATGTCCTCAGTACAACACAGACCTTCTTTTTGTGTGTTTGCCACCACAAGATGCTGGAAACTTGACAAATGATATCATTTAAGACATGTTTGCCGTAGGGACCTGCTTTTTGGCTTCCTGTTTCTGGCTTTTATTTGGGTAACATTTATAATGGCCACCTGACTTGTAATGGGTAACGTTTTAACCCCTTCGTAGAGCTCCCAATTAGCGTGAACTCACTACCGTCAGGATTTCCTTTAAAATGGGGCAGGGAGTGCTCGGTACTGAAGATGTTTTTCTTGATCACTTGACCACATGTACATATGGGATAAATACCATATTTTAGATTTGTACAAAAACAGATGAGCAACGTGCAACTTTCAGAAAATATATGGTAGGAAAAGACCAAGCACGATCAACTGTGGATAATAATTTCCTAGGGGTTACAATGCACGTTTTATGAATGTAGCCCAGGTGCAAATGGCCTGACTTGATGAATTCATAATTACTGTTCTCTATACTTTCCATTCTCTTGTTTTGTTCAATATTATTTGTTATTTATAATACTTATTTAGAGACAAAATTTATGCAAACTTTATTAGTTAATTTTGGGGTTTGTTGGCAGGTTTTTTTTAAGTTAGATTTTCTGTAACTAATTTTCTAGTTATGGCCCAGAATTATGATCATATTTTGGATCACATTTCAGAAGTCAAAATGTAAAACGCTGGATTCTCAGTACCATTGGTATGGGCATTTTAACCTTGGAATTCCATTTTTTAGTAGACCTGTAGCATCATGTTATTCAACTTATAAAAGGAAGAATGTTTGACATGAGAACCTTGTTGCTGTTACCATGAGCAAACTGTGGAACATAGGCAAAAAAAAAAAAGTGCTATACAAAATAAATAGTATTTTCCCAGTATGTATCAGTTCAAGTAATTCTTGATAGTAGAGAGTTGATATTCCACAAAACTCAAATAAGGTGCATATTTCAATTCTGTATGCTTTAGTCTTCTGTATAATTCTATCTCCAGATCTGAGTAGCTAATGAGATGTGAAAACGAGACTAAAAGTGGCCGGGTGTAAATACTGTCTTAGCATCTATTCTTTTTTCATAATTTTTATTGAAATATAGTTGATTTATAGTGTTGTGTTAGTTTCGGGTGTACAGCAAAGTGATTGACTATATATATATGTATATGTATACATATATAAGAATGTATATACATACATATATATATATGTATATATACACATTCTTTTTCAGATTCTTTTCCATTGTAGGTTATTACAAGATATTGAGTATAGTTGCCTTTGCTATTTGGTAGGTCCTTGTCAGTAACATGGATGTTCCTAGCGATTATCATACTAAGTGAAGTAAGTCAGACAGAGAAAGACAAATATCGTACGATATCACTTATATGTGGAACTAAAAAAATGGTACAAAGGAACTTATTTACAAAACGGAAATAGACTCACAGACATAGAATCTAACTTCTGGTTACCGAAGGGGGAAAGGGGGGCGTGATAACTTAGGAGCTTGGGATTAAAAGTATCCACACTACTATATATAAAATAGAAAACCAGTATCCATCCTCGATACGATCCTTACTCACCGTAGACCTGCCCTTCAGCGCTTGCTCAGAGCATCCCGGGAGACACAGATCCCGCTGGGAAGCGCATCTTGCATCTCTCAAGCGGTAGGGTAAGTACTCCATGGAGTCTAGTTTAGGGAAACCAATACATGTGCTGGGAAGCATGGGCCAAAAGTACAGATTCCCACGGCCCCCCAAAGCAAGAGTTTCCTTTGAAGGGCCCTATCTGACAGTGTCTTCATGCCAACATGAAATAATAATTAAAACACCCCCTGCCGACTGGTGGCAGCGTCCAATACGAAAGATGGATTTGCGCTTAGACCTCAGGAAAATGGTCCATAAATTGTCAGCTACTGTCGTGCCTTACCCTCTCCACGTAAAGAGCTGAACCGTATCTTAGAATGACCAGAGTGAGTGGTCTCTCTGGCCGGTGGGAGATGCAGAAGCGTGTTTAGGGAAGAAAGGGCATCCAGCTTGGAAGTCTTTACCTTGCCCTGTGTGTGCCAGACCCCAGGGGAGGGGCGGGCGGCAGACACACACCTGGAGGGAGCCTGGGACGCGCTCTGCCTGGCACAGATGATAAGACTCCATCGTCCTGTAAATGGTGAAATTTGGGATTTAAGGGACCATGTGGTTCTACCCACTTTATAAATGGAGAAAGCACATCCAAGAAGATTAGGTGCCTTGTCCAAGGTCACAGAGAATGAAGCCAGAGCACAGGCAGCTTCCTTCCCAGGGCACCAGGCCACCTCTGGTTTTTTTGTAAGTTGCCGAGGTCCTTCCCTAGATGCCTGATTGAAAGTGTCACAGAATAATAACTGGCCTCTGTTATAAATCTTTTGTTGGATGAGGTGATGCCCAAACCAAGGAGAATATCACGGTTCTGACCACCGAAGTGTGTTGCACTCAAGACACCCTTTAATCCAGCACAAGTTAGGTGTCCAGGTCATTTGATTCTGTGTCATCTAAATATCACACAGCCTTTTGGGGGAAAAAAAAAAAAAGAAACACTCAACGGAATTAAGGGCTGAATGCCCACAATTTACTTTTAATGCTACAGAGAAGGTCTCCTCTCCTATCAATGTATTCTTGTATGTCAAATCATGAAAATCAAATAGAGGAAAACTTTATCATCACGTGTTGAGTTTTTCTCCCCAGAGTATTTCATTTGCTTGCGTTATTGCCTATAGAACGTGGACAACGTTTGTAACAGCAAAATATCTAGAAACTGAATTGGCCGTTCCACCTGAAGTGGAATTCTGAATCCGGCAGCTTCCGCGCTGTGGTGGCCGGATGCGCACACCGGCAGCGGGAAGCGCTGTAAGGTGAGGGGGGTACGAGTGGGGAGGGACAGCGGTGGGTCCACGTCTCCTGTTCACACGGCGAGAATCTCATCCTCTGTACGACTGACGGATCATAATTAAGGCTCGGAAGCAAGCCCTTCAAAACCACACGACATTGAATATTCCTGTCTCTCTACATCATTTCTGTCTTCCTTGAACTTATGCATAACAAGCGTAAACTTTCGACTTTACACGAACAAATCCTTTCCCAACAGAAACAGCTTCCTTTAACATTGAAAAACCCTTTGCAGGAAAGCAAGAATGTCAAAGGCAATCTCATTTCGTAGAAAACCTCATTTCTCACCAGGGTACTGGAAGCAATAGTGGTCCCTCTGTATGTTGTTGGAATTTACATTTGGAAATTGAATTGTCTCCTTGAGGGGTTTTATCAAAGTAACTTTTGGAGAATTACTTACATCCGGGTACATCGGGTACACGGAACGAGGTTGTGCTGATGGAGCCCTGGTGTCACCGCAGCTGTAAAACAGCTCATTCTCTCAGCAGTAAAAGTAAAAGTGCTGTCAGTGTCGTTACTGAATAATATTTAGAGTGTCAACTTTTGCATATACTTTCTGTAACCTCTTGGAACATGCTCACTACTTTGTTAGCTTAGAGTACAATGTCACTATCTTCACCTGTTTCCTATCAAATTGATAAAGGTGAATGATGCCCATTTTACAGATGGGAAAATGCAGCACAGAAAAGTGACTTTCCTAGATCACTTAGTCACTGGTTGAACAGAGACCGGGGTCCAAGGCTGTTTTCCACTCGAGAGTGCTGTGTCCCCAGCTTTCTTGTACACACGCTCACCTGTTGCAATGCATGTCCTGACTCAGCAGGTCTGGGCAGGGCCTAGGAGTCTGCATTTCCCAGGTGCTGCTGGTACCAGACCCACACAGTGAGCAACAAGGTCCTGAATCTCACTGCCTTTGAAGAGAGTCCCATCCTGTGAGATGCAGTTTTCTGAAGCATTTCTGAGCAACCCGGAGATGACCTAGGTACGAATTACAAAACAAGCGCTTGATGGAATATGATAATGGTGCCTTTCATCCTTGCATTTTCAACTCCCTTACATTGACCATCAGCTGTGGCATCCACCACCTGTCTGCTACCAGAGCACTCTGGTGGCAAGGGTTTTCACCCAGTTCTAAGTGGGGCAGAAGGAGATGCAGAAAGGGGATAGGAGTGTCCTGGGGCCACTCAGCAGAAGGTGACGGCAAACCCTCTACCTCTGCATTCACTGCCTTTTAAATAAAGGCAGAGCCACTGTGGAGAACAGTACAGAGGGTCCTTAAAAAACTAAAACTAGAGCTACCATATGATCCAGCAATCCCACTCCAGGGCATATACCCAGAGAAAACCATAATTCGAAGAGATATATGCACCCCAACGTTCATTGCAGCACTATTTACAATAGCCAGGACATGGAAGCAACCTAAATGTCCATCAATGGATGAATGGATAAAGAAGATGTGGTCCATATATACAATGGAATATTACTCAGCCATGAAAAAGAATTAAATAATGCCATTTGCAGCAACATGGATAGACCTAGAGATTGTCATACTGAGTGAAATAGGACAGAAAGTGAAAGACAAATATCATATGGTATCACTTATATGTGGAATCTTAAAAAAAGGTGCAAACGAACTTATCTATAAAACAAAAATAGAGTTACAGAGGAAGAAAACAAACTTATGGTTACCAGGGGGTAAGGGGTGGGGGAGGGATAAATTGGAAGATTGGGATTGACATATACACACCACTATCTATAAAATAGGTAACTAATAAGGACCTACTGTATAGCACAGAGAAGTCTACTCAGTACTCTGTAATGGCCTATATGGGAAAGGAATCTGAAAAAGAGTGGATAAGTGTATAACTGGTTCACTTTGCTGTACACCTGAAACTAACACCACATTGTAAATCAACTATACTCCAGTAAAAATTTTTAAAAAAAGAAAAAGTAGTAAATGAAAATAACTAAGTATAAAAAATACTCAGTATTTCCATTTCAATAAAGTTCTTTGTAAATCTTGTTCATGGCAATAAAATTTAAAAAATAGGGGGCTTCCCTGGTGGCGCAGCGGTTGGGGGTCCGCCTGCCGATGCAGGGGACGCGGGTTCGTGCCCCGGTCCGGGAAGATCCCACATGCTGGGGAGCGGCTGGGCCTGTGAGCCATGGCCGCTGAGCCTGCGCGTCTGGAGCCTGTGCTCCACAACGGGAGAGGCCACGGCAGTGAGAGGCCTGCGTACTGCATAAATAAATAAATAAATAAATAAATAAATAAATAAATAAAAATAAAGGCAGGTCCTAGGGAACCAGAACACGCCCATCTCTGCTTCTCTAGTCACACCGTTTGTCACACCAGTGTCCCCTCCCCTGCCCAGGCATCACCAGTCACCAGGTGAACATCCGTCCTTTTACAGGGGAATCAAGTACAAACAGCAGCCGTCCTCGGACGGGTCTTTCCTCCATGGGCATGTGTGTATCATCATCGTAATATTTTACAATTATCCTGAGAGGGAGGGCACCTGATTTGCATCCACTTTTGGATCAGGTCTCTTGGAACGAGCAGCGTGGCACCCCGTGTCCTTTATTTAAAAATAGGCCCGTAGAAATGGCAGGAATTTAAGAGGCTGTGGCCTTCATCAGAGAAGAGTTATCAGCCACGCACGTGCTTAATATACCACCCTAGCCATGCGAGTAAGAGCTCTCTGGCTGGGAAAGACGTAAGAAAGCGTCTTGGTGTCAAAAAGGAAGTTAGTTGGGCTGCAGATACAATCGAAGTTAGGGGTTTACAAATGGCCCTGGACACGGGGGCAGGAAGGCAGCATTCCAGCGCCCCGGCCGCGCGTTTCTGTGCGGGGTGGGATGAGCCCCCAGGTGTCCCCAGCGCCCGCCCCTTGCCCTCCCTGGGTTCTGGCCGCAGTTATGGCTGCGCACATGGCTAGCGGCCACCCCACAGGAGGGACCTTGCAGCCAAGAGGGGACGGCCCTTCTCCAGGCAGGGCCAGCAGGACAATGATGGACCTGCTCACCTGCACCCACAGCATGGGCGCAACTCGGGGGGAACGAGGCTGGACCCAGGGCAGGGGGGACTGGAAATGAGGCTGTGATGACCTCAGAGGGTTCCCGGAGGGGCTCTCACGGGGTCCGGGCTGGGCCAGGAGTGCTACCCCCTCTTCTGCAGGTCAACATCTCAGCGTCTCTGTGGACCCCCAAATGCGAATCTGAGAAATCCTGGGGACTCCGGGCTTCCAGATGAGACCTTTTCCTTCATGGGCGAGCTTTGAAAAATGTGACTGTCAGTTAATAAAGGGATTGGTGGTGAGAGCAGAGGCAGCCTGGCCACCTGTCTGCCTTACGTGAGCTTGTTTATTTTCACCAAGTTCCGGTTCTGTCCAGGCGAAGAGAGTTACTCTCACCTCTGGGCTCCAGTAGCACTTGGCTCATCCCTCATTTCTAGCACTTTCCATGGCACCCTGTTCTACTATCTACTTATACGTCTGTCTCGCTGGAGACCGAAATCCCTGAAGGTAAGGCTGCCTCCCGGTCAGCCCTGGGCTGGTGCCTGGTCACGGGTGCACCTCAGAGACACAGGGGGTTCGGTTCCAGACAGTCAGGGAGGTCCTAAAATGAGCTGGGCCTGCTCCCCACACTGTGATGCCAGGGCAGTCGGTTACAGCCCTGATGGCTTTGGGACTTGAGATTAGAAAAATGAGAAGAAATCCCAGGAAGTGAGTAGCGAAGTCTCGAAAGGCATTACTTTTATGACCCTTCTCACCCAAAGTAGATGAAGCCTGGCCTAGGACAGGTCCACAGTGGATTATTTTTAAAATATTTATATATTCATATTAAACATATAAAGTGGTGCATATTTATTTTACGTATTACATTAAAAATCAGGACTGTGTGAGAAAATCCAAGTCAAACTGCCTTGAACAATTAGGGAGCTCACGTAACAGGCAAGTTCAGAGGTAGGGCAGCCTTCAGGCACAGTTTGATCAGGGATCCAGCTCCAGCTCCCAGGGATTCCGTTCTCAGGCGGCTTCACCACACGACTGCTTGCACGGGCTCTGCTTCCACTGCATCCACACTCCACCCACCACCTTCCACAAAGGCCTCCACTTCCCTCAGAGTGAGCCAAGCGAATCTGTGTGCGGCAGGAAGAGTGGACTTCCCTCTGGGGAGTGGGCCATCCCACCCAAAACACGAGAAACGCATGGTACAGGATGGATGTTGGGAAAGCCCATGGAATCAGAGCTCCAGACAGCAACAGGCAGAGGCCCCTTGTGGGGCAAGAGATGAACCTGATAGATCCCTGAAGCCAGGGATAGAGCACTTCCCTGGGTCTCCAGCACCCAACAAAAGTTGGATAACTCACCATGGGGGCGATCTGGGAACTGGGTCTCTTTGTCCCTTTGATGCCCTGGTTACTGCAATCCTGCCTGAGTGGTGTCTCCAAGAAACCTCTGGCCGGAGAGATCACGAGATTCATGACTAAGGGGCGAGGCCAGGAGGCCCGGCACCTCCAAGGGGTGGAGAGCCCAAGGAAGCCCTCCACCCTCCACAACTCAGCACCTTGGAATGAAGGGCTCACCTCCTTGCGGCCCCAGGCCCTGAACTCCTTAGGTCGGCGGGGACAGCTGGTCCTTTCCCAGACACGTCACCGCATCCATCCCTCTTCTCCTACCTTGTTCCTGGCGCACAAAGAGCCGGCTGACAGTCGGCACAGCCCTACGGATCACCCTGCACAGACGGGTCCACGGCAAAGCAAGCTCCCTGAGAGCCGGCAGTCAGTGCTGGTTTGTGGCATTTCAGTTTGCGGGACAGAGTGGTCCTCGAGTTGAGGGGTGGCTCTGGTGACACAGGCCCTGTTCCACTTGCAGAGGCCTAAGCCCTGAGCTAGGCTGGACCCCTGCACAGAGGGTCCATCAGCAGAGAGCGGGAAAGGGCCCAGCGCTGACATTTTAGAGGGTGTGGGATGGAGGGTGAGGACCCCCTGACGAGGGTAGAGAGTGGCCCGCTGCTGGGCGAGGCCTCCTCAAAGTGCAGCTCAAACCCCCAGTTTTCTCCAAGAAGCACCAGCAGCTTAGAGCAGATGAAGGGTCGCATGTTTTGCAACCGCAGGCAAGCGGGCTCTCTCTCAAGCTCCTGGATGGGGGTGTGCAGACTGCAGGGGCAGCCCCTGGGCCCAGTACCACACTGACCTCATCCAGAGCGCTCTGACATGTGTCACCGGTGGGGCGCCCTCCACCCCAGTGGGGCGTGAGGGGTGTCATCACACAGCCCCTGGTCCCCATATCCTGCTGCCTCAGCCTCGCCCACGACAACCTGTCCGCGCCGCCATCTGCATTATTTGTCATGACTCTCGAGGCTTGGGCAGCCCGCTCCACTGGCATCCTTAGGGGTTCGGGTGACACTGGGCCAGAGTACCAAAACCTACTCCTTCACACGAGGACTCTGCAGGGCGTGGGGGCGTCTGTGGACGCCGGTGCTCGCTAGCCGGCAGCCCGTGGAAGAGGCCACGTGAACAGGAGGCCCCGATCCCTGGCGGCTGACAGCCGCTCCCCACGCGGGCAGCCGAGCGGGGCCGGGCTCCCTATTATGTAGATGTGCCAGGCCTGTGTTGGCACGTTGTCATTCTAACCTGTGTAAGTCAGCAGGCTTAATTGCTCCTGTCCCTTCAAGATGACTCTCCACCAACGATCTCATTATCACACACACATGTTTATTTCTCGTTTCCAGGGCTCTTCACGCAGCCCCGAGTGCAGGGAAGGGGGAGAGGATGTGGTGTCAACCCACAGGACTGCCTGTCCGCTCCCTCAGCCCCATCCCCTCTGGAGCAACCGGAGGCCAGGAGAGCACAGCATGTGGAGGGGGGCGGCTGGGGAAGGGCAGAGGCCTGGCCGGGCCCCGAAGCCCCCTGCTTGGGGTCTCCCTCTGCGTTGGGTCTGAGCAGGAGAGGGAATCCTGCCAGGGGACCATGCAGTAAGGAGCTCCAGAGGACACCCACCCAGAGGACAGGGGCCCCAGAAGCCGACACAGGCGTGCGCATCTCTACTGCAAGGTGCTGCCTTGTGGGAGCACTAAGAACCACGCACGCCTGGCCCTGCCTGCAGGAACCGCACCTCGGGAAGGGGACACGCGCACCATTAGCCAGGTGACCGGGGAAGGGAGGTGTGGCATTTAACAAGCACCTACTGTGCTCCAGGCTTTATGCCGAGTGCTTGACACATTTACTTTACTTAATCCCTGGAACAGTGTGTTCTAGAGCAAAACTGAACGATAGAAATGAAATGAGAACTGCAAATTCAAGCCACATGTGTAACACAAAACGTCCCAGCAGCCACAGGAAAAACGATGAAATCAATTTTCCTAATGTATTTTATTAAGCCCAATATATCCAAAATATTATCATTTTAACTTGTAATCAATACAAAAATTATTAAGATATTTCATTCTTTTTTTTTTTAACATGGTTTGAACAAGCCGGATTTCAAGTGTCCACTCACTGAGAGGCTCATGCCTGTTGAACTGGACAGTGGGGGTGTTCTGGGCTATGAGCCTAAAGGGGGGTCTGCTCAAGCACCATTTTTAAACTCAATATCATCTAACACATCTCACTCATGTTGGGCCAGATACTGATGTAACTGCTTATATAATAACCCCTTTCATCCACAGAACCACCTCGTGAGGTAGGATCTACTGTCATCATCACTCCCACTTTACAGACAGAGAAACTGAGGCCACAGGACTAGTGAATCAAACCACTGGGTAAGGACAAAGGCAGCCTGGCTCCAGGATCTACAGCTTAACCAGCAGGTCCTGGACCTTTCAGGATCCTACACAAACCAGGTGTTCAGTAAGTACTTGAAGGATAGATGACTAAGGGAGATCTTTACTCTCCATTACTGATAGAATTGAGGCCCAGAGAAGTTAAGCGAATTCCATAATGTCACACAGCTAGAAAAATATCCGAGTCGCTGTTAAACTGGGTGTGTCTGACTTGGAACGTTGGAGAAGTGGATGGTTTCTGGCCAGTTTTATGGAGTGGTGGGCGTTTGAGCTGAAATTGGTGCACATCGAGATGGGGAAGGGATTTCTAACCAGAACAGGATGGAAGAAGAGGATAGATCCATTCCAGTAGGTACAGGGGGACACACAGGTAGTGGCAGATGACCCAGAGGGCCTTGAAGGGACAGGATTCCTGGCAATCAGAGGGAGAAAGTGACCACCCCCTTCCCTCAGGGAAGCTCCACACCCATGGCCCAACATGGGGTTACCTCGGCCAGACCCCAGAGGGGAACGATGCTAGGGGTCCTGTTTCTACAGGATTTCCCATCCTGGGCTTGCCCCTCCCAGCATTCATTCCAGGCTCCTCCTCCAGGAAACCAGCCTGCAGGAGAGATCCCACATAAACCACTGATTGCACAGGGAGGTCACCAACCAGAAGCCTGCCCATCACCCTCTAGGGAACAGAAGGCTCTGGCCAGGCACCAGCAGCAAGTGTGGAAGACAAGTCAGGGGGTTCTCATCGTGTCCCAAAGCTGCTGCCCCTAAGCTTCCCGGCTCCTGGTATGGTCTGGGAGGAGCCGTGGTGACCTCGCCTGAATCTCTGTGGCTCATCTGGGCGGTGGCAACACCCCTGATGGAGACTTGCCTGTGGCCCCTGGATGTGGGAGCAGCTCGGCCCCAGCAGGGAGAAGGCTGGGTGGGGACAGCCTCCCTCTTCCACTCGTCTCTCTTTCCTTGCTTTCTCTTCCCCTCCCTCCCCTCTTTGCCTACTTTAGAAAAAAGATTGAAAGCATGAAAAGCTCATTCCCTACTCATCCCTGTGCAGTTCAGCTACTGGGTGTGAATATCTATCAAAATGTTTCCCGAACCTAGGATTCAGATCTTAATTTTATTATTCTTACATGAAAGAGAAACTGTAGGTACATTTTCTGTTTATTGAAAAAAAAATCACGTGTAAAATGGCACTTTTAGGTTGCCCAGCTCTCCTGGTTTATTATTTATTGCGAAGGAAAATGATCGTGCTGCTAAGGAAGTAGTGTCACTTAAACCTCAGGTGGTTCCCAAGCAACTCGTGGCAGTAATTGCTGCAATGTCCTCCTTGATTTAGATGTAGTAATATCAATGTAATTGCCACTGGGAAAAAAATTATAATGGCTGTTAATGATAACTAACACATAAGTGGCAATGAACGGGAACGTGTATTTTATATCGGATTCAACCCTAGGGCAGCAGTGAGAAACCCAGTGGTTTCAACAGTCTGGCACCGGTCCCTCAAGGAACCAAGCCCCTGCGCTCTCCCATGTAAGCGAGGGGTGCATGGTTATGGGGAGTACGGGGGCGTCCTCAGCCTCCCCCAGGACCCCTAACAGGGGGGTCCTCCAGGCCTCCCTAGGCAGAGATAGAGCAGAACCAAGAGAAGCCAGTGACCCAGAACCTGCCTCTACCACAGGGCCAGGAAAGGCGCCCTGAACGTTCACTCGGAGATGGTTCATTCGACCGTGGACCATTCTCTGTACTCAGCAGGATGCAAAACCCACAAACGTGGTCTCTGTCCCCCAAGCGTAAACTCCAGGGGAGCTAGCAGTGCACTCGTTTTGTAACATCTGGATTTCCCTCCCGTCCCCGCCCAGCAATCTTTGTTGAATGAAGATGTTCACTGTGGAGAAGGTGACAGACAAGACAAGTGGCCCTCATTGACGACTGTTGCCTGGCAGGCACGGGGCCCACATGACTCATGGGCACATCCACTGATGGGACAGGCTTTTTATTAGGAAGAGGCATTATTTTAGCTCTTAAGGTGATGAATTACCTGGATGACATTTGAGCTTACCCTTTAACCTGTTTAACTTGTTAGTGCCCATCGTGACCTAGTAAAGAGGAAGCCCTAGGGAAGTGAGGCTCTGGCCAGGAGACAGTGTGGAGAAATGAGGGATGGGAAGGGACCCACCGGACCAAGGTGGGCTTCGGGACCCGGGTGCTAATCTAGACTCTGCCCTGCTCCCTGGATATGGGCCAGTCACTTGGCCTTAAAAAAACAGTGAAGGAGGGCTTGGGCTGCACAGGTGGACCTAGAATGTGCCATGGGTCCCACTTTTCCATGGAGGTAACCCGGCGTCCTTATTGAGGCGCCACTCAGAGGGATTCTAATTCTGTCGACCTGAGGGATCTACAGATCCCTACAGAGAGGGCCTGATTGTACATTTATGAAGTTCCTTGAGAAGTTCTAATAATAATAATAATAATGTCTACAATTCACTTAATACTGGGGCAAGGTACCACACTGACTGCTTACTCAGACCTCATTTTACTCTCAAAACAAACATTTTAGGTGGTTTCTAATATTCATTCCATTTTTACAAAAGTGGGAAGGCACAGAGGCTGAGTAACTTGCCCAAAGTCACACAGTAAGTGCTGAAGCCAAGTCTGGGGCTAGCCACTTGACCCCAGATCCTGCACTCCAGACCAAGATAACACTCATATATGGTGCTGGTGGGATTTTATGTTTGAGAACTTTGGTCTAGATAACCTACAAGGTCTCATCCAACTTAATAGCCTATGATAATGTGAAGCTTGTTGGAAATAAGAGAAATTTCAGAAATTTCCAGAGTGTGGGGTGATGCCAAGGCTCTACCTGGAGCATAGCAGTTGGTAGCCCTGGGCAGCAAGAGACCACCTGGGCACCCACGGAAAGGAGGCCAGTGGGTCTTCTCTTCCTGATGCTCTAGGTAGTGGTAGCAACTCTCTCCCACTGCAAACAACTGAAAGGACTGGAAAACTTTAAAAATCTTAAAATCATGAAGAGCTGACAAAATGGTTTAAAAAATACAAGTCCAAAATCTAAGAGGAAGTGGAAATGCAGAGAGAGAGGTGGAGTGCTGAAGCCACTTCTACTGTGAAGGAGTTTGCCGAGAATGGGACCCCTGAGCTTCAGTTTCCACAGCTTTGCAAGGTGCTGAGGACAGAGGATAAAGTCCAGGGCCACCCAAATTGAAGAGCCTTGGTGCTGAGCACAGAAGGGGAAAAAGAAAAAAAAAAGTCTCTGATAACTGTTATTACAAGCCAACTCATGTCTGTATTTGTAACTCAAGTTCTCATGATTTAGTTAGTCCAAAAAAAAAAAATCAAACCCATGAATTTGGTGCAATGTGGACCCAACTGATAGTGCACCCAAAGTTCCTGGCAGAAACAAACAAACTCTCTCTGAAGAAATGCATCTTCATCTTACACCTCAAAGAATTCCCCCAAGGAAAATGAGCAGACACAACTAAAATACTTAATAATAAAAAGAAATAACATGCCATGAACCAGAAACAGCAGAAGCAAAAGAGCACAGAGGCAGACATGAAAAGACATTAGGAATTAACAGCTAAAGATTATAAACAATGCTTATGCATTTAAAGAAACAAGTTTCAAGAAAAATTAAAACAACCTTGAATATTTTAAAAAGAACTGATGTAATTTTAGGAAGGAAAAAAATATAATAACAAATTAACAGTTCAATTAATGGTTTAATGGCTGATTAGATACAGCTGAAGAGAGAATTCACGAAGTGGAATATAGATGAGAGGAAATTGTCCATAATGCGTAACAGAGAGTCAAAGAGGTGGGAAAGAAAAGGTAAAAGTCAAGCAGGATAGAGAAAGAAGGTCTAACACAGCTCTATTCAGAGTTTCACAAAGAGTTAAGAAAGGGAATGCGAAAGGCAATATTTGAAGAAATAATGGCTGAAAGTTCAGCATTGATAAAAGGCAGTATTCAGGGCTTCAGGAAGGCAGATAATTCCCAAGTAAGATACATAAAAAGAAGTTCATATCCAGACATATAGTAATGAAACTGAGAACACCAAAGAGAAGAGAGGAAAAAGACGTTTGCCTATACAGAAGCGACTGACTCAAAGCTGAATTCGCAGTGGCAACCAAGGAAGTCTGTAGAAAGGGGATGGTATCTTCAATGTGCTGAATAATTATAGCAGTATTGTAGAATTCCTTGTCCAGTAACAATATCTTTCAAGAATGAGGACAAAATAATGATATTTTCAAACAAAAACTGAACAAGTTTGCCACAAGCAAACTGTAAATTCTCCAGAAACCGTACTTGCAAAGAAGAAAATTCATCCCCTCTGGAAGTTTGAAAAGTGAGAGAGAATGAAGAGTAATGAAAATTGGGAACATGTAGGTAAATATGGGTGAAATGAATTGGTGCAGATATCTCTAAAACATTTTCATATTCAGAGTCTAGCCACCTGAACCACTATTCAGCTCAGAGTCATCTATATACATCCACTTTTTCCCAAGTTATCATCCTCTGTGCAGTCAAAAAGTGTGACAGGGCAGCGCTTCTGGAGTGAGCCATGGTTGACTGCAGAAATTTCTTCCAACCACTGGCACTGATTCCCCAAGTTTATTTCATCTTATCAGAAGGTGTCAAGGAAACATTTTCGTACACTTATAACTCATTCCTTCCCCAAACGGTCCTTAAATATTTCTTGACCCACAATGGGGGTTTACAGTAGTCCAGGTGTGCCACCAGAAGAAACACCCCAGGTCAAGCACATGTGGTCCATCACCACCACATCACAAATGGCCTGCAGCATTCATGCCATTGATGACAAAATGCATCCCAATTTCAGAGACGTTAAACTGTGGAAACAAAGAATCCATGGAATTAACTGTATCCTGAATCGAGTATATGAGGGCGCTCGCCTCAGGGGAGCCCAAGCCAGGCATCGTCTGAGCACCCAGAAGACAGAGGGAGGCTTGGGCTTGCAGAACTGACTGTGTGATGGGGTTTGTGCCTGCTTCCTGGCAAACGTCTGAATGTACGGCAGGGAGGAGAAGAAAGTAAGGGCAGAGAAGGGGTGAGAGCAAGCTCAGAGTTCTATGATGTGGGCTGGAACCATGGCACGGTGCACTGGAAAATGCACAGGTTTGGAGACCCACAGAGGCAGATTCAGAACTTGACTCTTGGTTGTCCAGCTCGGATCATTCAGCAGTCTAAGCACCATGTTTGTCTTTAGGAAATGGGGAAGGTGCCCACAGCGTCATTCTGATGTGAAGGAATTATGGTCAATTCTTATTACATATGGTAGTTATGGTCTGTGAAGTTGCAGGTGCCCTGAATCAGCAAACACTGAACCATGGTTCCCAGGGGAAATCAAGGGTTAGGTTCCTGCAAGCCTCTGGTCACCACATTTATAAACCAAACAACACACAAGCTCGTTTTATGTGTCCCTGTTTAGAAACACCTTATGTGAACTATATTTTTGATTCACTAACACAGAACGGAAGTCCAGCAGCACCGTAAGTCAGGCCTGGATGAAGCTTATCTGTCACACTGATTTCTCCCTAAGGCAAGTGGCAGCCTTCTTGCACTTAGGAACACGACACAGCACTTCAGCACTATGCTTGGGGGCCATTTTGAACTGCAAAATTATCAAAAAAAAAAAAAAGCACAAAAGTGAGAGCAACGTGGCACAAGTGGCCCACGGAAAGGACACGTTTGCACCATGAGAGCTGAAACAAGAAGGCTGGACATCACTGTGTTTGACCTCGGCTGGGAATGTGCACGGGAGATTTTTCAATGCTCTGCACACGTCCATGAACAGCCATGAAAGCACCGTGAGTGTCGATTTGGGGGTTACAAATAAATCTTAGAACGAAGGCAACTTCACAAATATGGAATCTGCAATGAATAAAGATCAGCTGTCCATACGTAACCCGATCCTAGGGGGTGTCCAGGGGATGGTGACTCCTATAATCACCACTTTGTGACACCAATGGTGTCCCCATGAAATCCTACCGCAAGGTAAAGCCTGCAGAGGAGGTCTAAAGCCGAGAAAACTGAAGGGCTTACTCAACTGTCAGCAATCCATCCATTCATTCAACAGATATTTACTGAGTATCTGCTCTGGAAATACTAGAACAGAAAACACAACATTGTCTCCAGCAAGTGATGTAAAGAGCAGATTATGTACAAGTGGGCTATTTCTGAAGCTGTCCTACCACTACTACTCTTTGTAATACCAGGCACTCTAATTGCACTTCATATGTGCCGGACATTGTTTCAAACGCTCTGCAAACTGAAGCTGATTTAATCCTCCCAATGGCCGTAGGAGGCAGGTGAGTGTGTTTTTTTCACCTGACAGAGGAAGAAAGGACAGGTAAGTAAGTGGCCCAAGGTGACATGGCTTGAAAACAGTGGGTGGCACCAGAGTCCGTGTCTTTAACACACTGCATCATCTAACCACATAGACTGGGGCCATTCCATCATTGGAATTTATGCCAGATTTTTTACCTTGACCCAAAGATGGTTGACTTCGGGTTGAGATGTTGACGACGTCCTAAATTGGGTCTCCATTATGCCAGGTCATCAAGTAAATACATTTAAAAATCATGCAACTTAATAAAAATAACTAAATCCTCTGGCAAAATCATGTGTTAACCTGATAAAAGTTTCAAGTTTTTTTTTTGATTAATTAATTAATTTATTTATTTATTTATGGCTGCATCGGGTCTTTCCTGCTGCGCGTGGGCTTTCTCTAGCTGCGGCAAGCGGGGACTACTCTTCGTTGCAGTGCGCGGGCTTCTTATTGCGGCGGCTTCTCTTGTTGTGGAGCACGGGCTCCAGGCGCTCAGGCCTCAGGAGTTGTGGTGCGCGGGCTCACCTGCCCCGCGGCATGTTGGATCCTCCTGGACCAGGGCTCGAACCCGCGTCCCCCGAACCAGCAGGCAGACTCCAAACCACTGTGCCACCAGGGAAGCCCCAGAGTTTTACGTTTCTAACCATTGTTTTGCCTCGTGTGTGTACAGGGAGATACTGACTGTAGAAGGAGAGGTGACCTAAATTGTACTTGGGGGTCGATTGTTAGCCTGACAAGTGATGTTGGGTGAGTCCTTGAACTTCTCTGGGCTTCACTCTTCTTATCTGAGCAACGATTCCCAACAGCCCTTCCAGCTCTGACCTTCTGAGTCCTACACAGGTAAGAGAGTATCCATCCTGCTTTCACCAGGTGCACATGTTTTCAGCATGAGTTTGCTTCCCTTTCCTTCACTTTCTTTCCCCAGTCTGTGCTGCTCAAACAATACTGAAAAACAGTACATGGCCATTGTCTTACTGACTTCGGAAAACTTTCATGGAATTTTGAATTACCTAAAGAGCACATTGCTCTTCGAGTGTTCTTCTTGCACACCATAAGTTTCCATGATTTGATTTATTAAGAGCAGTGTAAAAGCCTTGCACACACCTTCACCCTCTTATCACACACAGTTTGTCTGTTGAACATTCTGACCCAACACTGGCCAATTGGATGGAGCCACTGACTTCACTGAAGATGCTTCTCTAACTGGTGGGGCAGGGGTGACACCACAATTCGCAGGCAGGCAAGGTAACAAACGCCTTTAAGGCATTTAAAGCTTTCAACCCATGAATGCCATTTCTAGAACCCCAGCCAAGAGAAATCACCAAAGATGAGCAGAAATATTTGTGTTTGAAGCTTTTCGTCACAGTGTAATTCATAGCACATCCCTGGGAAGGGATATAATGTATCCATGAAAATCACCAGAGGGCTTCCCTGGTGGTGCAGTGGTTAAAAATCTGCCTGCCAATGCAGGGGACACGGGTTCGAGCCCTGCTCCAGGAAGATCCCACATGCCACGGACCAACTAAGCCCGTGCACAACTACTGAGCCTGCGCTCTAGAGCCCACAAGCCACAACTACTGAGCCCACGTGCCACAACTACTGAATCCCATGTGCCCTAGAGCCTGTGCTCCGCAACAGGAGAGGCCACCGCAATGAGAAGCCCACACACAACAACGAAGAGTAGCCCCCGCTCGCCGCAACTAGAGAAAGCCCGCGCGCAGCAACAGAGACCCAATGCAGCCAAAAATAAATAGATTAACTAATTTTAAAAAATCATTAAAGAAATCTCATGATTTATGATCAAATAAAAAATATCATGTGATAAAGCTGTACACACTTGCATAGCATGACAGTGATTTTTGTAAATCATATATGCATTTTAAAAAGCTTCAAAGGAAATTGGCTAAAATGGTAACAATGGTTATTTCTCAACAGCAGCAGCAGAAATAGCTACTTTACATGATTTTCTATATTTTCTGAATATCCTATAATAATCATATGTGTTTTATTCTAAAAGTAAATAGCCATTTGGCCATTTCTACGTTAATAAATGCACTCAGTATGGCTTCAAGTCGTTTTACAGTCCCTCGTGGCATCAGTAACCGGGCGTGAGGCAGTCCTCTCCTGGGGGGAGGGGGCCTTTCCGCAGATTCCACGGGGGAGCCATGCCGAGGCCACCGACCACTGATTCAGAGAAGTCGGAGCGACCATCCTCCTCCATGGGTGCTGACGAGTATCAGCAGGACTGAAGCCCTTCATTTGGGGTAAATCTCAAAATCCCCCACCTCCTTTGCCAGCGCCTAAAGCCCTGACCAAGTCCCGAGTAACGTTTTGAGATCTTGGGCCAGCAGCACACCCTCCGACTCGGGTTGCCTGACAGATGCATGTGAAAAGCACGTGACACGTTGGAAACAAGGTGGACCTTCTAGCAGTCAGAATTCCATACGCTATTAGCAGTAAGGAATCCACATCGAAAGCCCAACATTTGTTTAGTAAAAATAAAAGGGCCAAGTGAGTCGAATGTGCGTTCAAAATGTGTCTGGAAATGTGTTGGAAGTTAGCTCTGGACGGAAAAGTTAAAAATCACAGATTTAGGCACTGAAGAGCTCCTTGGCCGCTCTGCAGCTTTGGGTTGGAACCGCCGTCGTGTCTCTTCGTTTACTTACCACCAGAGATCCCTTTTGTGTGGGGCCGATTCAATTCGTACAGGTTTAAATATGAACAAGTCACGATGCGTCGTCAAAGGGTTTTTCTGGATCAAACCATAAATTCAAGCAATCAGCTAAAAGGCTCCGGTTTCAGAAATGCCTGTTACTTCACTTATTTCTAGCCCAGGATGGGACGCTGGGAGTCGGTGGGACAAGGCTGCTCACCGGCCCTGCCTCTTCTTCTTGCTGAGAACACAGCTGGATCCAGTCCCCGGCTCCCGTGTGGTGGCCTCGGCCCCGGGGCTGAGTGAGCAGAAGGGCTGTGGCCGCACCCAGGCCAGGCCGATGGAAACCCTCCACCTGGGGGCCCCCCTCTTGCCTGGCTCAATGCTCAGTGCTTTCAGCCCCTCAGATGGCTGGCAACTCCGAGACCCCGACTGGCCTGTGACTCCCATTTCTCACCTCCAACGTGAAAAAAAAACCCCACTTCTGTTGTGTTCAGCCTGCAAAATGTGGGTTTATCTGTTTCGATAGCTGTCGTCCTAATGAACACGAATGGACACCCAACTCTGAGCCTATTTTAAATAGCCACTCATGTGTTTGGGATTTTTTTTTTTCCAGAAAATTACAAAGTGAGAAACCAGTGGGCTCAATTTCATGTATGGATTTCCCTTCCGGCCTAAGGGAAGAATGAGACATCTCAGCTTTGTGGGACCTAAACAAGGATCTCCGGGTGAGAGCTCTGAAACTTCACTCAGAGACTCACCTAAAACCACTGCCCCGAGAAGAACGACGCCGTCGGGGCGGGGGCCATTTCTCAGCACAAGGTGGCTGCAGGATGCTGCGGTCTAGACAATCCCCTTTAAGAGCGTTCACCTCCCTCCCTTTCCACCCCCAAGTCACTGTGTGTTGCCGGCCCTCCTTCTGCAGCCCTGCTTCCTGCCACCCCCAGCCTCTGTCACCTCCCACCCCATGCCTACTCTGAAGCACAGCTCTTTCACTGCCCTGCCCCGTCTTCTCTTCCCACTACCCCTTCTCTCATTCTTGGAAGAAAACCTTACCTTCTCCTGCACCCAGAAAGCAGCAGGAAACACCCGGAAGCCACCTGAGTACCTCAGCCCCCATGCTCCCGTGTCAACACAGGTATCTGCACCTGCCTCTGACTCTGCTCCCTCTACCTGGCGGGCACGGTCTGTGCTCATGCCTCGGAACATCCTTAGCCCGCCCTGGGCCCCGTTCTCCCTTTCCTCTAGCAAGCATCTCGTTCTTAGCTGTACCTTCTCTCCCCCGACACTGGCTCTTCACTCTCAACAGAGACATGTGCTGGGCGCTCTTGTGCACCAGGTCATTCTTCCGAGCAAATGCCCGTGGTCATCGGTGCCAGGACCGTGCAAGGCACGGGGACAAAGTAGTCGATAAGACGCAGCCCCTTGAGCTCGATTCCCTCAAGCCGACATCCTCAGAGATCCTCCACGTAGGGTCTCTCAGCCAGGAACGCGTTCCTCCCTCAAACCAGAGTCCGTGGGAACGTTGGCAGAAGCTGGTGATGTGTGTTGACTTCTTGGAAAGTCTTAGAGCAGAGCCGGGGCCAGGAGTTTGAAGGATTATATAACTGCTAGGACATGTTGGTTCTATGATGACAAGATAAACGGCAGAATCCAGTGTAATTATTAGTGTGATGGGGCCAATATTTTTATTTAGAGGGAACTGAGTTCTTAAATTTATCATTAAAATCCAACAGGAAAATAAGACTTTATTTACAAAAGTGCATTCACTCACAAATTTGTAGTTAAGTATTTGGTATACAGTGTAAAGGTCATTATTTTTAAGCTGATAATTTCCTGAGTGATATTATTGTAATTTAGTTCTTAACTTTAACATTTTGCCTTATTTAGTAATAGCAATGTACTTTTAGAAAAAGCAATACAAATCAATACACTGAGATGAATCACTATTGCCTGGACAACGTTGTAGCTACAATTTAACAGAGTCTGGGGTTATTATGACTGATTGCAAGGGTTGGGTTTCAGCAGGGGCAACGGTGCCCAGATGAACCGAACAAGCCATGACTGCCTCACCTGGAAGGTAGGCTGCCGGCATCCTGCCTGCACTGGGGCTGCACCCGCTGCCTCCCGACTCTCTGTAAGGTGAGCCCTGGCAGGGGAAACAGTGCCATGCAGATCAGACCGAGTCCTCAGCCCTGCCCGACTGGTTCCCTACAAATCAAATCACAGGTAGCGCTTAGAGCACGTATCCATTTCCTAGGGCTGCCGTAACGAATTGCCGAAAACGTGACCACAAACAGAAATGAGTTCTCTCAGAGCCCTGGAGGCTAGAAGCCCCAAATCAAGGTGCCAGTGGGTCCACGCTCCCTCTGAAGGCTCCAGAAGAGAATCCTTTCTTGCCTCTTCCAGTTTCTGGTGGTTCCTGGCCATCCTCACCCTTCCTCGACTTGCAGACGCATCACTCCAAGCTCTCCGTGGTCTTGCGGCTTCTCCTAGGTGTCTGAGTCCAGATTTCTCTCTTCTTATAAGGGCACCAACCATTGGATTAGAGCTCCCTACTCCACTATGATCACACTTTAACTGGATTACATCAGTCAAGACCCAATAAGGCCGCGAGTACCAGGGTTAGGACATCAATATATCCTTGGGAGACACAGTCCAACCCACCACAGAATAATTCTTACTTGCCAGACATTTTGCCGCGTTTCTTCCTTGAATTGTTTACCTTCACCCCTGTAACATCCCATGAGGTTGGAGCCCCCATTCCACAGATGAGAAAACTGAGACTTGGAAAGTCGGGGTCCACTGCCCAACATCACGCAGCTCACGTACTGCAGACGTCAATCTCAAATCCAGGGCTCCCCCTCCAATCCAGCTCCTAACTGCAGGGCTAGCCGCTAAAGTCCCAAAGTGCAATTTATCCCAGCCCAGTTAGAATCCAGGTTCTGGGTCAAATGACCGGTCACATCTTGGATGAGTACTTAAGGGAGCGTCAGCAAAGCCTCACGGCTAGTGAGGGAGGATTTCAGTCAAGAAAGCCAAGTGTTTTCGATACAAGAACCCACACACGAAGGACCTTTGCAAAAGCAAAGAAGGTTCCCAGCTCCACCCAGGCTCCTGCTCAGTAAATCAGTGTCTGAAATGGGCCTCAAGATCGCCGCGGTTCCGCACCGTGTGGGTTCCGCCCCTTCCTCACCCCTCCTGCCCCCTTTTGGTGCACCCGGCACAGACCCACGGGGAGAAACGCCAGCCGGCTGAGACTTGGCTGGCCCGATTATAAAGCTAACTAAACTAATTAATCACAACAGATTAATAAGAGTGACAAGGTGAGGGAGGTGACATTCTCCAAAATCTCCAATTTGGTATGAGTGTGCTTATTATTTTTTTATTTTAATCCCTACAGCAATTTATTTCCTGTAAAGCAAAGTTTCTCCAAGAATGTCCCAAAATGTAGTCAAGGTTAACTGTGCTGTGAGCTTATTCAATATTTATGATTCTTTTTATTTGTATGACTAGGACTTTTGGGGGGCTCCAAAGGTCCATTAATCAAACAGAGTGACAAAACGAGCCATTTGACAATTGGATCAAGGGCTGAATATTATTATGATTACGCGTGCGTGTGTGTGTGTGTGTGTGTGTACATTTGGTCCAGGAATAAAAGGACCAACTTAACTTCATCAACAGTGCCTGATTAATTGTTACAAAGTGTCATCCATAAATTCCCCTTCGATCTAATAATCCTCTCAGACGATTTAACAACATCCCCGGCGAGTTGCCTTTATTGAGGGCTGAGCTCCTGAGAAAGGAAGGGGTGACACAAATAGCTCCAGTGACTGGAGACAGTCAGTGGACAGCGTTCAGGGAGCTGACAGTTCTGAAATACAATTATCAGCGTGATCTGCTTAAGAATTCATCAGCAGCTTCTGCCTTCTGAAGACTAAAAGAATACCGAGACATACAAAGAGAAGGAGGCGATAAGAAGGCATCACTTTCCTCCAGCCTCGTAACTGTAAATTGAAGAAAATTAGTTTCTTTGCTTCCAGCTCATTGGCATACAGGCAGCATTATATTATAATTTCATAAGCATAAATCCTTTGAATAAATTTCAGAAGAGTAAGTGAATTAGAAATGCAAGTAAAGTATCTAAAAAACTTAACTCTACTAGGCAGGGGAGGAGGAGATGTACGAGACACAGTGAAAGAGAAAACCTCTCGTGGGGGCCTTTCCTTGGGTTCTCAAAGCTCTGTTTCGGGGAAAGGCAGTTTTTAACCCCATTCTGTGCCTGTTGGCGAATAAAATCACCATCTCTCCTCTCCTCGCTCTCATGTTCCAAGGAATCTGAGTCATAATTTATCATAAATTAATTTTGGAGAAACAACAGGCTTGGGGCATGTTATAATTATTGTTATTTGTTTATTTATTATCATGTTAACCATTATTTATTACTATGTTAAGCACATGTGAGATCACAAAGGTTGCTCCCTGTTGTTTCCTAGCAACAAGCCAGTGGGTTCTTCCACGCAAGTTTCCAAACATCCTAGTCCGTTACAGTGGGGGTGGGAGGCAGAAGACGGCCAGCTTGGGGCCCCGGCCTCTCCCTTCCTGAGGGAAGCGGAGAGATGGGCTGTGGAGAGGAAGGGTCTCTCTGGCCCCTGGTGGTGCTTCACTAGCCGCAGAGCAGACCATTTCAAACAAAGACCGTTTATAGGCAAAACCCTGGACCCAAAGGAAGACGCCAGTGGCTGAATCCAGTTGGACAAGGGCATCCTTTCCAAAGCCTGTCTTCGGGGACCACACACGGGGCACCCTCCATGGCCAAGGGACATCTGGGAGGAGGAGGTGCTGGGAGGGGCGGGGCAGGGGAGACTCCGGGAGGGCCTCAGCGTCCCCACCCAGCCTGCTGCCTTGTGACCACACTCACTGCCCCACGGTGGCCCCGACTAGCTTCCTGAGCCCGGCACCATGTGATGGGAGCCAAGGGGCAGAGCCTCTGAGTCTCAGCTGTGTTTAAGCAGCTTCGCAAGAAGATGAACATCCATCTGCAAAGTCTCTCGTGTTAGAGCAGAAGTGCATAAAGGGGATGGGCGTTCCCTCTTTCCTGCACGGAACCCCCTTATGCAAAGGAAACCTTCCTGGGGGACCCACATAGGAGCTGCTGGACCAGAGTGATTGGGCTGGTGTCCTTTGCTGGCCTTCTCAGAAGGCCCTCCACACCTCTCATGGGATCACTTCCTATTCTGGTTAAGAAACTTCTGGCCTGGTGATGCAGCACATTCTCACTATGGTGGGACCACTCCACACAGTCTCTGATGCAGTGTTCTCCCCCCCACTGTACAGCGGAATTCTCCAGGAGTGATATTTTTCCTAATAAACTTTTCATTTTAAAATAATTAAATTTACAGAAAAATTGCAAGGATACTATAGAGAGTTCCCATAAACCTCACACCCAGTTTGCTCCTGTTACAGCTCCTGTTACTATGGGACATTCGTGACAATTAATGAACCGTTATTGGTGCATTATTAACTGAAGTCTATCCATTATTCAGTTTTTTAGCTTTTCCCTAAAGTCTATTTTCTGCTCCAGGATCCCATCCAGGACACCACATCACGCTTAGCTAGCCATCATGCCTCCACAGTCTCCTCTTGGCTGTGACAATTTCTCAGGCTTCTCTGAAATTAGTAACCTTGGCAGTTTACAGGAGGCTGGCCAGGTATTTTGTAGAAGGTCCGTCAATATGAGTTTGTCTGATGTTTTTCTTATGAGTAGTATATGGACGGCACATATGTGTCCCCTAAAATTCATAGGTTGAAATAGAATCCCCAATGTGATCTTATTGGGAGGTGGGCCTTCAGGAGGCGATTAGGTCATGAGGGTGGGGCCCTCTTAAAAGGGATTCATGCCCTTATAGGAAAAGGCCAGAGAGCAAGGGAGCTCCTTTCCCATCACCTGGGGACACAGTGAGACGTCTGCTGCCTGCCACCCAGAAAAGAGCCCTCTCCAGACCCGCTGGCACCTTGATCTCAGACTTCCAGCTTCCAGAGCTGTGAGCGATGTATGTCTGTGTATACATACACAGACATGTATAAGCGATGTATACAGCGATGTATAAGCCACCAGCCTGTGGCACTTTGTGATAACAGCCCCCATGGACTAAGACAGTTAGACTGCATGTCTGGGTTGGGGAGGAAGACCACGCAAGTAAGTTTCGTTTCCATCACATCATTCAAGGTGCACACGGTCAACAGGACTCACCACTGTTGACATAAAACTTGATCACCTGGCTCAGGTGGTGTCTGTCTGTCAGTCTCTCCACTGTCAGGTTGTCCTTTTCCCCTGTTCGGTACTTTGGAGAAGGAAGCCCCTGTGAGCCACCCATGCTTGAGGCGTAGGGGGCTGTGTACCATCTTCTGGAGGACAGAGTTTCTACATAAATTATTTGGAATCGGCAGGGGAGATCATTCTCTTCTCCATCCCTTCGTTCAATCATGTCTTCCTATCAGATTGCACTTAGAGTTACATTCCGCTGCTGCTTTATTCATGCTGAAATGCATTAACCGTTGGGAGTTCTCTCCATTGCTCCTGGGTCCTTTTGACACCCCCCCATTATGGGGCCTTGGGGGGTTGTTTGCTTTGTCTTTTAGCACTTCCCCACTTTCTGGCATCACAAGGTGCTCCGGGCCCACCTTGTCTACTTCCTGCCCCAGTCCTAGAATCCACCATTTCTCCACAGACCCCTGGTTCTGTTTATTGGAGAAAGGTATTAGCAAACAAGAACTGGATACCAGGTGTGCTCCTTGCTATGAGGGCCGGGAAGCTTTAAAAGATTTGCTTATCCGGGTTGCAACCAAGACCAATTGCCGGAGTCTCCAGAGACAGGACCCAGATACCAGTATTTCTAAAGCTTTCTCTGTCCCCCAAGAGCTTCCTACTGGAAGGCTGGAAGGGCAGAGCGATAAGGACACACAAGGCTGCTGGGGGAATTGTAGTAGCTGAGCAGGCCCTGGTCTGTGTCCCTGTAATTAATTAGCAGTTACTGTCCTTAAAATACAACTAATAATAAAATTATGCTGGCAACAAGAGCTTCTCATGGAGCGAGTATAACATGCTAGGTACTTTAGATATGATCTCCTTTAACCCTGCAAACAACCGTATGAAGCAGGCATCGTTAAACCCACACATGAGAAAACAGGCTGGAAGAGGTCACGCAATACGGCCAAGGTGACCAGACTGGCTCATTTCAGGACGGGTGGGGACTTGAGCCGAGCTTCCCGACTCTATAATCACGGTCATGGTCATATTTAGACACTGCACGGCACAACCCCCCCACCTGTGACCATCTAATCTAGGGCAGCGCCAAGGAGAAAACTGGGGCCATTCTTCCCTGGAGCTGCTAAACCGAGTACAAATGCCCCGAGTCCCACTGCCGGGACACCCTCGCCAAGCGCAGATTGCCTACAGAACCTCGGACGTGTTTCCAAACTGAACCTCTTGCTATTTCCCACACGTGCCTTTGTTCGTACAGTTTCCCTCCCATCTTCCCACTTATTGGAATCCTTCAAGGCGCAGTATAAACGCCTCTTCCTCAGACGCCTTCCTGATCTTCACACTCCACACATCACATTCAGATCCTGTCGCGTCTCTGAACAGAGGCACTTACAGTATCCTTCTCTGCATTGAGGTTTATTGAGTTCATCTATTACTCCTACTGTCATTCTTCTATCGTTTCCTTCAGACGAGACCTGGGTTGTCTTCATCACCTTATCCTCTGTCGTATCCAGCCTGGGGTAGTTTGAGTTGACGTGAGGCTAAGTGGCACCTGTCCTGAGCTCTTCCCTGTGGGAAGGAGAACCGTCTCCCTCACATGGGATCCCACCACCTAGAGAAGACATGAAGGGGAGCATACTTCATCATCAATCCTTACAGTGATGGAAAGAGATGCGGAAATATTCCAAACGTGGCGCCAGCGGCACTGTGTGGATCCACTGACAGTCTCAGGGTCCTCCTGCAGCCCGTGGAAGGTGCAGTGATGCCAGCTGCTCCAGCCAACAAGGTGAGTGACGGTGTCTTCCAGGTGGAGACTAGGAGCCTGCGTGCTCACTGAGCTCCCACGTCCCCTTTGTCCTGCCTGGTTTTGGAGGCAGCCTGTCTAGATGGACTTCTATCAGCTGGGCCCGCGCGTGACCCCAGCGGGCAGAGTTTCCTGCTGATTCTGCTCATACATGTGGTGAGAAAGGAGAACTGTCGCGTGCTGAGCCACTGGAAGTTTGGGTTATTTGTTGCCACGGCATAACCTAGCTTGTCTGACTAGCGGAGCCACATGCTGTACCATCTCGAATAATCAGGTTCCTGTTTGCTGCTAGAAAAAGCACTTGTGGGATTTCCCTGGTGGCACAGTGGTTAAGAATCCGCCTGCCTATGCAGGGGACACGGGTTTGAGCCCTGGTCTGGGAAGATCCCACATGCTGCGGAGCAACTAAGCCCGTGCACCACAACTACTGAGCCCGTGAGCCACAACTACTGAGCCTGCACGCCACAACTACTGAAGCCCGTGCGCCTAGAGCCCATGCTCCACAACGAGAGAAGCCACCGCATGAGAAGCCACCACAAGAGAAGCCCGCGCACTGCAACGAAGACCCAACGCAGCCAAAAATAAAAACAAATCAATAATTTTTTTAAAAGCGTTCGTAATAATGAAGCTAAATATCTGTGTGTGGTAACACAATGTGTATAATATAGCATCCTCTCTGTGGTACAATGTGATTCTGAGCAAATGCACACACGCACTACAGCATAGAGTGTGGCCATTCCTTGGAAGCAATTTTTCATGCTCCTATGAAAGCTGCTAATTTTTCTCATTGGAGGGAGGCCAATTCAGCTCAGTTCGCCAAGGCGTCCACCGCAGGATTCACTGAACGTCGTCTCCTAAAGCTACCTGAGGCGCAGTGTCCAGAAGACGGGTATTTTCCCTTCATGAAAAGATAGACAACGGGGAAAATGCCTTTCCTTGCTGTCTTCCTTTCTCTTTCTTCCCTTAAAAAACTCAGAATGATGTTGTGATTAACTTGTATTTTGCAGCCTAGTGGATATGACAGCCAACCAAATTAATCCCATTATGCAAAACCCAGTTCACAAATGGTTTTGCATTTCTGCAAAATTATGTCAATTTCCCCATAAACTGGAGAGACTGTGTCAGTTTTCTGAACTGCACATAGACGCTACCCAGAGCTGTGAGTCTATATTCCTCTAATTCCGAAAGATACAGATTTTAGTTCTGTGGCACAAATTAAGATTCATAACTTTAATGCTGATATTTCTGTTTACATGAGACTTGCGTGAGAATTACCATTCATTTTCACATCCGTTCAAAATCTTCTTCGGCACCCTACTCATCGTGGTGGGAAAAAGAGAGAATTGCAAGTTGAGAAGAAAATGGTTAATGCAAAATCCTTAATTATTTTGATATTAAGAACGTGATTCATGCTTTCCTTCCACTTCTGAGGCACTCAGCCTCCTCCAGCCAGGCGCCTGCCTCTCTCTGCTTTTAGGGTGGTCAGAGCAGAGACGGCTTCCCAACTGCCGTCCACTTGGCTAGCAGCAGACGTGCTGGTGGTGGCCAAATGTGCTTGGCATTGACTGTGATCTGTGAATTCCCTGTAACTGGACCAACTTGTCAAATTAAACCCACTCCTGCTTTGAGCGGCAGAGCAGCCGGGATCTGGACGGCTCCCTCTCTGACCCCTGTCACCAGCCCTCCAAGCCTCTAACATCTGCTCTCTGGGCTCTGCCTTTTCACCTGGTTCATTTCAGATGCAGCAAGGCCCCTCTCCTCCAAGCTCAACATTGCCTCCTTTCTCTCTCTCTTAAAGGGAGAAAGAAAAAGCTTCCTTGTTTTGAAGAGTGGTGCTCTGAGGGCGAAATTACTTACTGAATTCAGAAAATCTATTTTTTAATGGTTGTTCTTTCTTTGCGTAGCATTTTTTATTCCAGAGATGCTTTCTTGCACAGTGAATTGTTGACTTTTTAGGCTCTAGATTTATTAGGCATGTGTCAAGTTGTCAGCCTCCTACCGTTTGCATTTGTGTCCACCTTGCAAACAGCAGGGAAAAATACTTTTTTTTCCCCAAACGTTCACTTCTTGGCAGTTCTGAAACAAGTTTTTGAACAGTTGCTGTTCCTATTGATAGCAATAGTTTGATGTTTCAAAAAAAAACCCAGGGTTTTATTTTCCCCTAAATTTTTGACATGTTCTGTCATATCATATCACATCATACCCCGATGCATCAAAAACAAAAAGCAAGGAGGGCCCAGGCTGCACTGCTCACATAGATCGGAAGCCTCTGCTAAACACCCGCCCATCTGTTCACTGCTTTCGTCCTTTTGTTCTGCCTCTAATGCTGGTTTTCCACAATAAAACCTACCTTGGCTCCTTCGAAGACGCTGCAGCCTCCATGGCAAGACTTCCTAATCTCAGTGAGAAACAGTTTCGAGGAATTAGGGGACTGCTTGCATTTTCCTAATGTGGTGACTGGAATTTAGATACAACCAACGCATACAATCAAAAGGGAAGAATATACAAACGAAGTGAGCACCCGACAGCCCCAGGCAAATGTTGCCTAAAAGTGCCGAAACTGTGAAAAAAAAGTCAACCATCAAAACTGTTTCTCCCAGAGTGTCCCCTGTCCTCAGGTAGGGCAGCCCGGACTTCCAGCCGGTGACTTTGAACTGCGGTCCCCTGGCTCTGCCCCGGCAACTTGTCCTCCCTCTGGAAAGGGGGGGTGGGGTCGTGGGCAGGTCCCACTGCCACACCACCTGCCGGACCACTCCCCGCCCTCCTTGACGCCGCGACCCCCCTCACCTGCTACCTCCACCCGCAAGGAGCTCCAGCTTCCCGGGGACCAGGATTCCGGGGAAGTGGGGATGCCTTACAGACCATGAGTACTCAGGGCTAGGATCGGATGGGTGTGCGATGGCCCCGCCGTCCACACATCAGCTCGAGGAGGGCAGGTGAATGGGACCCGGTGCTGGGACCAGTGAAAGGACAGACGGGCAGACAGCGGCCGTAGGACGGGAGGTGAGGCCGAGCCCCCTGCAGGACGCACCACTGGGTGGATGGAGCCCGGAACACACTCCGCGGCTCAGAGCGGACACGAGAGGGGCTGCGCTAGAGATTAAGGCTGGAAGTAAACCGGGATTAGACGTGATTTACGCAACACAAGGGACTGGGCCTGGGGTTTCCTTCTGCCACTTGGTGACACCACGGTCCTGCCCGTTTGTCCCAGCTGCATCCTGAGAGCCACACTCTGCTCCCCCCGCAGCTTCGTGGGCCTGTGTCGTCACGCAGGGCTGGCTCAGAAAGGCCCACACTTGCTTTAGTGCTCCTGTGCTGCCATTTTGAAATTCCTCCCGATTTCATCTTTGAGCTTGTGTTGTGTCAGTGGAGTTGAGGGGAGGAAAGCGTGTGTGTGGGCCGAGGGGGTGTGTGTGGTCCTTCCCACCCCCACTCAGAGCTCACGGCCCAGCAGAGCAGCCGGATGCAGGGCCAGGACCAGGCCGGGATGACATCTGTCGAGGAGAGAGAGGGTCGGCGGCTGACAGCTCCAGGAGGCCAGACTTTCTGGTCGAACCAGAACTTGTCTCGAAGGCAGAGAGATGGCCGTGACGTCCCGAGAGCCACCAATGACCAGCCAGCCCTTTCGCAGCCTTTCTTACACCTGCTCCATCCCAACCAGTCACGCTGAAAACCAAATAAGTACCAAAAACCTGGTAGCTTCACACAACGGGAATTTATCCTCTCCCAGTTCTAGAAGCCAGAAGTCTGAAATCACGGTGTCGGCAGAGCTGTCTTCCTCTGGAAGCTCTAAAGGAGGATCCTCCCCTGCCTCTTCCGGCATCTGGTGGCTCCTGGGAATCCCTGGCTTGAGGCTGCATTGCCCACTCTCTGTGGCCATCTTCTCTGTGTCTCTCTGCGTCCTGTCTTCTTATAAGGACACCAGTCATTGGAGTTATGGCCAGTCTCATCCAGTGTGACCTCATCTAAAAAAATTATATCTGCCAAGATTCTGTTTCTAAATCAGGTCACATTCTGGGTTCCAGGCAGACTTGAATTTGGGGGAGATGCTGTCTACCCCATGATACCTGTGCTTTCCTCTTGGTGTGGGAGTTCTTCCCTAAAGCAGGGCTCCAGAACGGAGCTGTGTGCAGTCATACTGGCCAACCGGAAGGAAAAGGAGCTTCTAGCAGTACCTATCTGAAATTATTATTTTGGGGTAAGTTGTATAACATCTATAATATAGTAATACCATGGAACATGCATATAATCAACAAATAAATCTGCATCCAGAGGGCGACTCACCAGTGTTGTAACGGTGGGGCTTATACAGTCAGAGAGGCTTGGACACGGCCGCTGAGGCAGCGTGCTCCTCGACCAGGTCCCATCAGAGCATCGCTGGGTGCCCATCACCTACTACTGAGATCAGCACTCAGTAATGACTTGACGTGCGTGAATTCAATAGAATCGAGGAGAAAGAAAATACCTGTTCATGATTTTCACCCCCTGGGGTCTGTGTCACGTCGTGGTTATGAGCCCCGGCTCCGGAGTTCAGCTTCGTGTCTTGGCCACGGTCTAGCCTTGTGATCTCAAGCACATCACCTCATTGGCCGTCCACGTGCGGCCCAGCTCTGCCTTTTCTGAGCCTGGTCCGGGCACCAGGGCTCACTCTGGAGGACCATGAAACAGGCCCTTGTTCTTCCTCCACACAGGAAGCGGGTTCGAGGGTGTGTCTGAAGCTCCATCACCCTCTACTCTTGAGCCATCCTGGCAACGAAAACATTTCAGACAAGGTAGGTTGAAGTGTGTGTGTGTGTGTGTGTGTGTGTGTGTGTGTGCGTGTGCATGTGTGAGCAGAGAGGGAGAGAGATTACAAGCTCATCCCAGGCTAACGAGGCCTATGAGTGTGGGGGGAACCACACTGGACCATTTTGCTGCAGAACTGCACCGTAGAATTATAACGAATTTGTTGTCTGATGTCACCTAGAGGCCTTTTGAAGCATTTCTACTTTCCCGGCTGTTACTGCCACTGAATTCCAATGTTTTGGATTAATATCCTCTGGTTCAATCCTCCTGCAGTTTTCCACACTGAGTCTCATTTTATTTCTTGTCCATATTTCTGAGCTCTTGAATGATTTCTCTGTCATCACTGGTCTTCTCAACACCTCCCAATTTGGTATAATCTGTGAATTTAATTCACAAGTCCTTATCTTCCCCTCCAGATAACTAACGAGGACGTTAACTAAAGCCAGGCTCAGTGCTGACCCCTGGGGACTGTGTTGGACCCCCTCTCACGTCCTGCGCAGCTATCTATCATTAGCTTTGCACAGGCCCTTCCCGCCAATTCTGCCAACATGGCGGAGCCCACCTGCAAATCGGAGGGGATCCACTGGGTGGCGCTGGTCACGGCAGACCCAGCACAGCACAGTGGGCTCTGGGACAGGTCACACGTTGACCTCGGGTCGCCCCCGTCCACGTAGCAAGAGGGGAGTTGACCAGGAGGCGGCTCCCTTCCCCCACCCGTGTTGGATGCGCCCATTTCTCTCATTCTCCTCCCCAGCCAGCACTTCCTTTCCCAGCCTGAGACCTTCCAACACTGGGATGTAAACAGGCCTCTCAAACCAAACCAACAAACCGCTTTGTCCCACGGCCTTCCCTTGCAGGAGAAGCCACATCCCCCGGGGCTCGGGACAATCTCAGCAGCGCGCTGGACTGTGCCCTTCCTCGCCCTCCCCACGGCCGAGCTGCTAGCAATGCAGTCAGCGCTGCCTCCAGGGCTCAGGTCTCCAGCTGACCCGCCCAGGACTGCACCCCACCCCGCCCTTCTCACCCCGCCTCAGCACAGCGGCAGGAAAACTGTTACCCTTCCAGACAGGCCTCTCTCAACCCCGCCACCCCAAGCCCACCAGCACCTCGAGTGAAAGCCCAAGTTCTCATAATGACGCATTCTTCCTGCCGCTGTGAACAAGTCACCACAAACTTAGAGGCACAAACAACACGAGTGTGTTATTATTTTACGGTTCCGGAGGTCAGCGTCCCAAGTGGGGCTCAGGAGGCTGAGGTCAAGGTGTTGCCCTGTCCCCAGGGCAGGACGGTGGCCTTGCCCTTCCCGCTTCTGGAGGCCGCCCTCGTTCCTGGGCTCATGGCTGCCCCATCCCAACCTCTGCTCCATCCTCACACCTCCCTCTCTGACTCTCCCACTTCTCTTCCACTTACAAGGACCCCCTGATTCATCAGGACCCCCAAATAATCCAGGATATTCTTAAGTTCGTTAACTGAATGACATTCGCAAAGTCGCTTTTGCTGCTTAAAGGACCATACTCACAGGTTCTGGGGTTTAGGATGGGCACCTATTTGGGGCCACTATTCTGCCTGCCATGAACGCCTTCAGGGTCCACCACGTGGCTGCCTGATTACCTCTCCACCTTCATCTCCTGCAGAGGGAGGGTGTGACGTACGGGGTGAGCCCTGACTTGTAATGTTTTCCAATTTCCCTGATGTAAACACTCCCGCCATGTCTGATTTTAAGCTACCAACATGGCTCCGCTGAACAGGAATTTGGGAAGAGACGCCAGCCAGCCCCAGCGGACCCCTGCAGGGCCTCTGCGCCCGCCCTGCTCTGGGCTGTAAGGCTCTGCCTCAGAGACCACAGCTCCACGGCGACTTCCCTTGAGTCTGCTCAAGCAGCACCTTCTCAGGGAGGCCTTTCTGGCTACACCCCGGCCCGCGTGTCCCCTACTCCCCTTCCATTCTTCGTCACTCCTTTGCATCCCAACACCATCTAAACTTTCACCATCTGAAATTGCGCGCTGTACTAATTTATCATGTGTGTTGCCTATCTGCTCGGAGTTGAATGTGAACACCAGGGAGGCTGAGTTGTGTTCTGTGTTGTTCACTGCTGGCTGCCAGGTACCCCCTGCATCTGCAACAGTGCCTGGGACACAGGGATGCTCCAGCAGCAGCTGCGGGATACACAAGTGAATGAATATCAGACGGTGCTAAGGCAGGGTGGAGACCTGTCTGCCGACGCCGCTCAACGGTCCAAGCCACGCGGAGGGCAATGCAATGGGCTGATACGACTCCTCCTTTTGAGACCCACGCCGCGCCTTTCTGAGAGTCCCTTTTATTTCAGTGTGCGGACGTGTCCCTTCCGCCTTCACACTTCTCTGCTGTTCAGATGAACATTCACGTTAGATTTGCTAGGGACTCATTCATGAAATAATGCTCATGTGTTTTGCAGGAAAGTTCACTCATCAATTGCTATTTTCTAATTTAGTAATAAATCCCTCGCCTCTACAATAACAATATGTAAATCAAGGAGACCAGAAGGAAAAGGATGAGTCCAAGAGATCCTCAAGTAAGGACGTTGACAAGGATTCTGTGAAATGCTCATTTTCCTTTAGGGATGAGGTATCAAAAGGCATCGAGCATGACCTTAAGGTTTTCACCCTGGATAGTGAGATTAGAGGAAAAAGGTAATTCTTATGGGATAGGAAAACATCAAGAATAGTTGGGGAAGACGCGGAGATCACCTTCCTCCGCACAGATACACGAGAAATACATCTACACGTGGAACAACTCCTACAGAACACCTACTGAACGCTGGCAGAAGACCTCAGACCTCCCAAAAGGTAAGAAACTCCCCACGTACCTGGGCAGGGCAAAAGAAAAAACAGAGACAAAAGGATAGGGACGGCACCTGCACCAGTGGGAGGGAGCCATGAAGGAGGAAAAGTTTCCACACACTAGAAGCCCCTTCGCGGGCGGAGACTGCGGGTGGCAGAGGGGGGAGCTTCGGAGCCGCGGAGGAGTGCACAGCAACAGGGGTGCGGGGGGCCAAGCGGAGAGACTCCCGCACAGAGGATCAGGGCCGACCGGCACTCACCAGCCCGAGATGCTTGTCTGCTCACCCGCCGGGGTGGGCCGGGCTGCGAGCTGAGGCTCGGGCTTCGGTCGGAGCGCAGGGAGAGGACTGGGGTTGGCGGCGTGAACACAGCCTGCAGGGGGTTAGTGCGCCACGGCTAGCCGGGAGGGAGTCCGGGGAAAAGTCTGGACCTGCCGAAGAGGCAAGAGGCTTTTTCTTACCTTTTGTTTCCTGGTGCGCGAGGAGAGGGATTAAGAGCGCTGCTTAAAGGAGCTCCAGAGACGGGCGCGAGCCGCAGCTAAAAGCGCGGACCCCAGAGATGGGCATGAGATGCTAAGGCTGCTGCTGCCGCCACCAAGAAGCCTGTGTGCGAGCACAGGTCACTCTCCACACCTCCCATCCCGGGAGCCTGTGCAGCCCGCCACTGCCAGGTTCCCAGGATCCAGGGACAACTTCCCCGGGAGAACGCACGGCGCGCCTGGTGCAACGTCACGCCGGCCTCTGCCGCCGCAGGCCCGCCCCGCACTCCATGCCCCTCCCTCCCCCCGGCCTGAGTGGGCCAGAGCCCCCGAGTCAGCGGCTCCTTTAACCCCGTCCTGTCTGAGCGAAGAACAGACGCCCTCCGGCGCCCTACACGCAGAGGCGGGGCCAAATCCAAAGCTGAGCCCCGGGAGCTGTGAGAACAAAGAAGAGAAAGGGAAATCCCTCCCAGCAGCCTCAGAAGCAGCGGATTAAAGCTCCACAATCAACTTGATGCACCTGCATCTGTGGAATACATGAATAGACAACGAATCATCCCAAACTGAGGAGGTGGACTTTGACAGCAAAATTTATGATTTTTCCCCCTTTTCCTCTTTTTCTGAGTGTGTATGTGTATGCTTCTGTGTGAGATTTTGTCTGTATAGCTTTGCTTCCACCATTTGTCCTAGGGTTCTATCTGTCCGTTTTTTGTTGTTTTTAAAATTTTTTTTCTCTTAATAATTATTTTTTTATTTTAATAACTTTATTATATTTTATCGTACTTTATTTTATTTTACTTTATCTCCTTTCTTTTTTCTTTCTTCCCTCCTTCCTTTCTTCCTCCCTCCATCCCTCCCTCCCTCCTTTCTTTCTTTCTTTCTTCCTCTCTTTCTACTTCTACTAATTCTTTCTTTCTACTTTTTCTCCCTTTTATTCTGAGCCGTGTGGATGAAAGGCTCTTGGTGCAGCAGCCAGGAGTCAGTGCTGTGCCTCTGAGGTGGAAGAGCCAACTTCAGGACACTGGTCCACAAGCAACCTCCCAGCTCCACATAATATCAAACGGTGAAAATCTCCCAGAGACCTCCATCTCAACACCAGCACCCAGCTTCACTCAACGACCAGCAAGCTACCGTGCTGGACATCCTATGCCAAACAGCTAGCAAGACAGGAACACAACCCCACCCATTAGCAGAGAGGCTGCCTAAAATCATAATAAGTCCACAGACACTCCAAAACACACCAACAGACGTGGACCTGCCCACCAGAAAGACAAGATCCAGCCTCATCCACCAGAACACAGGCACTAGTCCCCTCCACCAGGAAGCCTACACAACCCACTGAACCAACCTTAGCCACTGGGGACAGACACAAAAAACAACGGGAACTATGAACCTGCAGCCTGCAAAAAGGAGACCCCAAACACAGTAAGATAAGGAAAATGAGAAGACAGAAAAACACACAGCAGATGAAGGAGCAAGATAAAGCCCCACCAGACATAACAAATGAAGAGGAAATAGGCAGTCTACCTGAAAAAGAATTCAGAATAATGATAGTAAAGATGATCCAAAATATTGGAAATAGAATAGACAAAATGGAAGAAACATTTAACAAGGACCTAGAAGAACTAAAGATGAAGCAAACAACGATGAACAACACAATAAATGAAATTAAAAATACCCTAGATGGGATCAATAGCAGAATAACTGAGGCAGAAGAACAGATAAGTGACCGGGAAGATAAAATAGTGGAAATAACTACTGCAGAGCAGAATAAAGAAAAAAGAATGAAAAGAACTGAGGACAGTCTCAGAGACCTCTGGGACAACATCAAACGCACCAACATTCGAATTATAGGGGTTCCAGAAGAAGAAGAGAAAAAGAAAGGGACTGAGAAAATATTTGAAGAGATTACAGTTGAAAATTTCCCTAGTATGGGAAAGGAAATAGTTAATCAAGTCCAGGAAACACAGAGAGTCCCATACAGGATAAATCCAAGGAGAAATATGCCAAGACACATATTAATCAAACTGTCAAAAATTAAATACAAAGAAAACATATTAAAAGCAGCAAGGGAAAAACAACAAATACCACACAAGGGAATCCCCATAAGGTTAACAGCTGATCTTTCAGCAGAAACTCTGCAAGCCAGAAGGGACTGGCAGGACATATTTAAAGTGATGAAGGAGAAAAACCTACAACCAAGATTACTCTACCCAGCAAGGATCTCATTCATATTTGATGGAGAAATTAAAACCTTTACAGACAAGCAAAAGCTGAGAGAGTTCAGCACCACCAAACCAGCTTTACAGCAACTACTAAAGGAACTTCTCTAGGAAAGAAATGCAAGAGAAGGAAAAGACCTACAATAACGAACCCAAAACAATTAAGAAAATGGGAATAGGAACATACATATCGATAATTACCTTAAATGTAAATGGACTAAATGCTCCCACCAAAAGACACAGATTGGCTGAATGGATACAAAAACAAGACCCATATATTTGCTATCTACAAGAGACCCACTTCAGACCTAGAGACACATACAGACTGAAAGTGAGGAGATGGAAAAAAGATATTCCATGCAAATGGAAACCAAAAGAAAGCTGGAGTAGCAATTCTCACGTCAGACAAAATCGACTTTAAAATAAAGACTATTCGAAGAGAAAAAGAAGGACACTACATAATGATCAAGGGATCGATCCAAGAAGAAGATATAACAATTGTAAATATTTATGCACCCAACATAGGAGCACCTCAATACATAAGGCAAATACTAACAGCCATAAAAGGGGAAATCAACAGTAACACATTCATATTAGGGGACTTTAACACCCCACTTTCACCAATGGACAGATCATCCAAAATGAAAATAGATAAGGAGACACAAGCTTTAAATGATACATTAAACAAGATGGACTTAATTGATATTTATAGGACATTCCATCCAAAAACAACAGAATACATATTTTTCTCAAGTACTCATGGAACATTCTCCAAGATAGATCATATCTTGGGTCACAAATCAAGCCTTGTTAAATTTAAGAAAATTGAAATTGTTTCAAGCATCTTTTCCAACTACAACGCTATGAGACTAGATATCAATGACAGGAAAAGATCTGTAAAAAATACAAACACATGGAGGCTAAACAATACACTACTTAATAACGAAGTGATAACTGAAGAAATTAAAGAGGAAATTAAAAAATACCTAGAGACAAATGACAATGGAGACATGATGACCCAAAATCTATGGGATGCAGCAAAAGCAGTTCTAAGAGGGAAGTTTATAGCAATTCAATCCTACCTTAAGAAACAGGAAACATCTCGAATAAACAACCTAACCTTGCACCTAAAGCAATTAGAGAAAGAAGAACAAAAAAACCCCAAAGTTAGCAGAAGGAAAGAAATCATAAACATCAGATCAGAAATAAATGAAAAAGAAATGAAGGAAACGATAGCAAAGATCAATAAAACTAAAAGCTGGTTCTTTGAGAAGATAAACAAAACTGATAAACCATTAGCCAGACTCATCAAGAAAAAAAGGGAGAAGACTCAAATCAATAGAATTAGAAATGAAAAAGGAGAAGTAACAACTGACACTTCAGAAATACAAAAGATCATGAGAGATTACTACAAGCAACTCTATGCCAATAAAATGGACAACCTGGAAGAAATGGACAAATTCTTAGAAATGCACAACCTGCCAAGACTGAACCAGGAAGAAATAGAAAATATGAACAGACCAATCACAAGCACTGAAATTGAAACTGTGATTAAAACTCTTCCAACAAACAAAAGCCCAGGCCCAGATGGCTTCACAGGTGAATTCTATCAAACATTTAAAGAAGAGGTAACACCTATCCTTCTCAAACTCTTCCAAAATATAGCAGAGGGAGGGACACTCCCAAACTCATTCTACGAGGCCACCATCACCCTAATACCAAAACCAGACAAGGATGTCACAAAGAAAGAAAACTACAGGCCAATATCACTGATGAACATAGATGCAAAAATCCTCAACAAAATACTAGCAAACAGAATCCAACAGCACATTAAACGGATCATACACCATGATCAAGTGGGGTTTATTCCAGGAATGCAAGGATTCTTCAATATACGCAAATCAATCAACGTGATACACCATATTAAAAAATTGAAGGAGAAAAACCATATGATCATCTCAATAGATGCAGAGAAAGCTTTCGACAAAATTCAACACCCATTTATGATAAAACCCCTGCAGAATGTAGGCATAGAGGGAACTTTCCTCAACATAATAAAGGCCATATATGACAAACCCACAGCCAACATCATTCTCAATGGTGAAAAACTGAAAGCATTTCCACTAAGATCAGGAACAAGACAAGGTTGCCCACTCTCACCACTCTTATTCAAAATAGTTTTGGAAGTTTTAGCCACAGCAATCAGAGAAGAAAAGGAAATAAAAGGAATCCAAATTGGAAAAGAAGAAGTAAAGCTGTCACTGTTTGCAGATGACATGATGCTATACATAGAGAATCCTAAAGATGCTACCAGAAAACTACCAGAGCTAATCAATGAATTTGGTAAAGTAGCAGGATACAAAATTAATGCACAGAAATCTCTGGCATTCCTATACACTAATGATGAAAAATCTGAAAGTGAAATCAAGAAAACACTCCCATTTACCATTGCAACAAAAAGAATAAAATATCTAGGAATAAACCTACCTAAGGAGACAAAAGACCTGTATGCAGAAAATTATAAGACACTGACGAAAGAAATTAAAGGTGATACAAATAGATGGAGAGATATACCATGTTCTTGGATTGGAAGAATCAACATTGTGAAAATGACTCTACTACCCAAAGCAATCTACAGATTCAATGTAATCCCTATCAAACTACCACTGGCATTTTTCACAGAACTAGAACAAAAACTTTCACAATTTGTATGGAAACACAAAAGACCCCGAATAGCCAAAGCAATCTTGAGAATGAAAAATGGAGCTGGAGGAATCAGGCTCCCTGAGTTCAGACTATACTACAAAGCTACAGTAATCTAGACAGTATGGTACTGGCACAAAAACAGAAAGACCAATGGACCAGGATAGAAAGCCCAGAGATAAACCCAAGCACATATGGTCACCTTATCTTTGATAAAGGAGGCAGGAATGTACAGTGGAGAAAGGACAGCCTCTTCAATAAGTGGTGCTGGGAAAACTGGACAGCTACATGTAAAAGTATGAGATTAGATCAATCCCTAACACCATACACAAAAATAAGCTCAAAATGGATTAAAGACCTAAATGTAAGGCCAGAAACTATCAAACTCTTAGAGGAAAACATAGGCAGAACACTCTATGACATAAATCACAGCAAGATCCTTTTTGACCCACCTCCCAGAGAAATGGAAATAAAAACAAAAATAAACAAATGGGACCTAATGAAACTTCAAAGCTTTTGCACAGCAAAGGAAACCATAAACAAGACCAAAAGACAACCCTCAGAATGGGAGGAAATATTTGCAAATGAAGTAACTGACAAAGGATTAATCTCCAAAATTTATAAGCAGCTCATGCAGCTCAATAACAAAAAACCAAACAACCCAATCCAAAAATGGGCAGAAGGCCTAAATAGACATTTCTCCAAAGAAGATATACAGACTGCCAACAAACACATGAAAGAATGCTCAACATCATTAATCATTAGAGAAATGCAAATCAAAACTACAATGAGATATCATCTCACACCAGTCAGAATGGCCATCATCAAAAAATCTAGAAACAATAAATGCTGGAGAGGGTGTGGAGAAAAGGGAACCCTCTTGCACTGCTGATGGGAATGTAAATTGATACAGCCACTGTGGTGAACAGTATGGAGGTTCCTTAGAAAACTACATATAGAACTACCATATGACCCAGCAATCCCACTACTGGGCATATACCCTGAGAAAACCATAATTCAAAAAGAGTCATGTACCAAAATGTTCATTGCAGCTGTATTTACAATAGCCTGGAGATGGAAACAAGCTAAGTGTCCATCATCGGATGAATGGATAAAGAAGATGTGGCACATATATACAATGGAATATTACTCAGCCATAAAAAGAAACGAAATTGAGGTATTTGTAATGAGGTGGATAGACCTAGAGTCTGTCATACAGAGTGAAGTAAGTCAGAAAGAGAAAGACAAATACCGTATGCTAACACATATATATGGAATTTAAGGGAAAAAAATGTCATGAAGAACCTAGGGGTAAGACAGGAATAAAGACACAGACCTACTAGAGAATGGACTTGAGGATATGGGGAGGGGGAAGGGTAAGTTGTGACAAAGCAAGAGAGAGGCATGGACATATATACACTACCAAACGTAAGGTAGATAGCTAGTGGGAAGCAGCCGCATAGCACAGGGAGATCAGCTCGGTGCTTTGTGACCGCCTGGAGGGGCGGGATAGGGAGGGTGGGAGGGAGGGAGACGCAAGAGGGAAGAGATATGTATATGTATACATATGTATACAAGAGGGAACATATGTATATGTATAACTGATTCACTTTGTTATAAAGCAGAAACTAACACACCATTGTAAAGCAATTATACTCCAATAAAGATGTAAAAAAAAAGAATAGTTGGGAACTAAAATGATATTTAATATTTATTAGTTACTGATTAAAGGTCGGTGCCGTGCTAAACACTTTCCTTGCGTTGTCACAGAACAAAGGAGAGAAGCCTGCTCAGAGGTAACTGTAAGGGCCTACAGCGAGCAATTTGCAATGAGTATAATCACAGCCATTAATAACTCAGTTCACTTTGCAGAACCGGAAAGGATCCATGGTGTTGTTCAAACTTCTGGCCTTAGGCACATTTGCGTCCTCTGAACTTTCATCTCAGACCTCCCCTCCCACACCGACTCCAAACTGACCCAGGCTGCTCATCGGATGGCTCTGTCCCCTTTAAGCTAGCCCGGGCGTCCTTGATTTTGCACGTATTAGTAAGGGGTGTCCACCATCCAGGTTTCCTCAGGATTTCAGAGTCAGCTGTGATGTTCATCTTCTTTCTCAAAGTGGCTTTGTGACGGTATCGGGCACTTTGAGAAAGAAGGGTTCCATGATGGAATAAGATTGGGAAACACAGGTTAAAAAGTGTTAATCCAGTTTCCTTACCACCTGACACCCCAGAACTCTTAATGTGCAGCGGTGTGTGGTGAATCGTCAAGAAAAGAGTGTTACGTACAAAGTTTCCCAAACTTTGTGTGTTCCTGTTTGTATGAACAGTGTCTTAGATAACTTCTGTTCTCTGGAAAGCCCTTGGGAAATACTCTTTTCCCGGTACTGTTGGATTTCTTCTGTCTCCAACCAAGCTCGATGCTCAGTTGACCATCTGATGGGAATAAGGGAGACAGGAGTCCAACAACAATTGGGTGAAGAGCCTTAGCTTGGGCAGATCAACGGTCCTGCCAAGAACAATTAGAAAAGTTAGATATATAGATAGATGATAGATAGATAGATAGACAAACAGACATGGATGACAGATGATAGATAACAAAGGACAAATAGATAATAGAGGATAAACAGATATGATAAAGATGAGGGAGAGATATTAATAGACGATAGAGAATGATAGATAGATGATAGATAGAGGAGAGAGATATAAAGAGAGAAAGAGAGAGGCAGCTAGCTCTAGATATAACTATTTCTTTTAAAGACATTGGAGGGCTACTGAGGGGACCGGGACTTAGGGGTCATGATCCTAAGAGGAGGAAACTTCAGAGAAGTGGGCTGATATTTCATGAACCACACTTTCCTTCAGGACAAACGCAGATTCTTGATATAAGGCAAAATCTAAGAATCTGAGCAGGGGGCTGGGACTAAGAGACAGAGGAGCCGTCGGAGCTTCTGGTAATCTCATAGGGCTACAGAGGTAAAAGCTGGATCTCAGGGATGTCTAAGCAGAACAAAGATACCAGGAAGAAAGGACACAGAGAGGTGACTTCAGTGCACAGTATTCAGTGCAAAGGCCAAATAGATGCACATTCTATGACAGAAAACGTGCACACCTGTTTAGCAAAAGGTATGTAAAATACATCTGTTGCAGCTTTCTTTGTAATAGCCAAGGACTGAAAACAACACAAACATTTATCAACAGTAAAATGGATAAATAAATTCTGGTGCGTTCCATCCATGTAAAGTAAAACACTTCAACACAATGACAATGAACAAACCACACACAAGAATATGGATGGATCTCATAAATATAATGATGAGTCAAAGAAGAGTGTAAGAACCACAAAAAAATCCAAGAGAGAATACACCCTGTGAGTGCATGTGCATAAAGTTCAAATAGACAAGCGAATCCCTGGCATTTAAAGTGAATTGTGGTTCCTTTTCTGGGAGCTGGCACACCCTTGGGAGGGTGAGGGGGGCTCCTGGGACCCTGTCGTGTATCAGTTCTTGATCTGATGCTGGTTCTACGTACGCTTACTCTGGAAATTCAGCTTGGCTTATACTTCAAAAAATGCATTAAAACATCTATTAGAATGGCCCAAACCGGGAACACTGACACCACCAAATGCTGGCGAGGCTGTGGAGCAACAGGAACGCTCATTCGTTGCTGGTGAGAACGCAACACGGTGCAGACACTTTGGAAGACGGTTTGGCGGTGTCTTAACAAAACTAAACATATTTTCCCCAGGATCCGGCAATCATACTCCTTGGTATTTACATAAAGGAGCTGAAATCATGTCCACACAAAAATCTGCACACAGATGTTTATAGTAGTTTTTTCGTAATTGCCAAAACTTGGAAGCAACCCATATGCTCTTCAGTAGGGGAAATGGATAAACTGTGCTGCCTCCAGGCCATGGAATATTATTCGGTGCTAAAAAGAAATGAGCTATCCAGCCAGGACGAGACACGGAGGAGACATAAATGCACTTTACTAAGTGAAAGAAGACGATCTGAAAAGCCTCCATACTGTGTGATTCCAACTAGATAACATCCTGGAAAAGGCACAACTACGGAGACAATAAAAGGGTCACTGGTTGTCAGGGCTTGATCGGGGGTTGATTGAATAAGATTTGAAACCGTGGACAGCACTGTGTGATACTGTAATGGTGGATACCTACCCAAACCCACAGAAGGTACAGCAGCAAGTGCGAACAGTAAACTATGGGCTCTGGGGTGATAATGTGTCAACGTAGTTTCATCAGATGAACGCAGTGGGGGATTTTGAGAGAGGGTTGGGTGTGTGGGTGCGTAGAGGCAGGGAGTATGTAGGAAATCTCTGTACCTGTCACTCAGTTTTGCTGTTAACTGCCCTAAAAAATAGTCTATTTAAACATTTTTAGTACATTAAGACAAAACAATTTTTTAAATGTCTCTTTTAAAAAGCATATTTGAGTCTTTTAAATTAAAAAAATGTGTGTCCGGCCTTCACACTCAAAGGAAATCCCTGATAGCTCGGACCCTACCCTGAGGCGGCCCCCGTTCAGATGGGTTCATACTCTCCCAGTTGTACTTTCTGCACGTAGACAAACACACGTGGGCTGGTGCACGGGAACGCACACCCGTGGGGAGGTTGTATGTGACACGATTCCGTCACTCGGTTTCTCTGGGTCTCCGTTTACTGAACTCTAAGTTGCCATTGTTGGGTTAGAGCTGGATTAGATCATTTAAGGCCTCTGGCAGTTCTGAAATTGCACAGTTCTCTCCCGCTCATTCATTAATTCAGCTCCTTTGGCCAAGCGTTCAGCAAGTCCCAAGCAGAATGCTAGCCTGGCAAAGAAAGACAGATGGTGAATGGCTAGGAATGGAAGCGTGAGGAATGAATGAATGAATGGATGGATGGAGGGGGATGCAAGGCCCAGGTGCTCCTTCCGGGAGTCCCCTGCACACCCCACCCCGTCTGCTGAGGCAGCCTCACCATGAGCACAGTCACCTCTGAGTGACGTGGGCTGTGATATCTTGAGGCACAGGGCCCTGAGAGGGGGTAGGGGGCACCGATCTTGGGGTGGAGGGCGGTGCTCAGAGGGGGAGTTATATGAGCGGCTCCGGAAGGACAACAGTCAGCCTGCCCCGGGAGAAGGTGCAGGGGGGGGGGGACTGGGGAGCGGGCCCCCTCTTCCCGGGGAGTTGTAATGTGACATTCACTCATTTCACCTGTTTAGGCTGAAATGTTCACGACAGAGAGGCGTGACGTGTTCCCTCCACTCTGCTTGCAGAGAGTCATCAATGAGTTAACCCCTCAGGATGGAATTCAGACACTGAGAACATTCTGGGGAAACAGGCTGCGATAGAACCCTGAGATCCAGCCACGCCACTGGCTGCTGGCCCTGCCTACCTGCCGGGATGGCTGAGGCCGGGGGCAAGCTCCGGCGGTGGTGGCTCCCCTCCGGGCACTGACAGCACAGTCCCTGCCCTGCTGATCACTGAGTGAGACCCAGAGCGTAGGTGCTTCTCCCACAATGCCTCTGCCGTGCAGGCCTATCTGAGATGGGGCCTCCTGCAGAAGCAGCCCGGCATCTCAATTTCTCGGTCACTGCTAGGACTGGAGAGTAAACCCTTGTCCTGCTTTAAAAAAAAAAAGAAAAAGCAAACAAAAACATCACCCGAGATGTACACTGACTCCGCGGGGGGAAGCAGAGGGATGGGGCCAATCCATTTCTTACATTTTACTTCTCCCCTGGGAGGCTCCATCCTTCCAGGTGTGCATAGCCCAGGCACCCGCCATTGGCACTTGGTAAAGAAAGCCAGTAAGAAAGGACAGAGGAGTTGGATTTCTTAAACCCCATATGGATGGACAAACTTTGCTCATTTCCCCAGTGAACATAAGACTTTGCAAAAAACAAGTTGTTTAAAAAGACAATGAGCAAAAAAAATAAAAGCTGTGCTATTGATTCAGCCAAAACGACCAGTAGAAGCAACAGTGTCTCCCCATGGGAATTGCTGCACCCCTCGGGGCACATCCACCCGGAAGGGAAGACTCGTTCCAGCGCCAGAGGGAACGGAAGAGCAGCTAGCAAAAGAGTCTGTTGGCGAGGAGGTGTTTTTACGAACAATGCAATTGTTGTGGTAGTAATCGATGGTAATTATCATCGCACCCGCCCAGGCCCAGCCCCGAGCCTCCGAGGGGGCGGCTGCCTTTTTGGGAAGGGCTGTTACGTACTGCACAAAACCCACGAGCATCCGTACAACAGGTAACCCACGCGCGGGCCGCAGGCCTCCCGGAGAGGGGAGCTGGAATCCCTCTCGGCGATATTTGAAAAGCAAGCCAGACATATCTGAGACTCCGGAGATATGCTTGAAACTAGGAGAAGTTGATGTTTTCCATATTCACTGCCAGATATTGTTGTGCTACTCGGCTATATGCAGATAGAGGATGCTGCAGGTCAGTGGTAGATCCCACGCTATCTTTAAAGGAATAAATCATTAATTTAAATCGTGTGGGCTTCTCCTGTTTATAGCATAGCTGTTAGCGTTTAACCCATTTTTTCCCCTTTGGGAAGAAATTGAGGGACATGTGGGTGTATGGGCTGGTATTCAGGATAATTTTTTTTAAGGGCCATTTTAATGCGCTGTGTAAGGCTTACTGTTTACTTGGTCATTTTTTTGTTGTTGTTTCTATCTTGAAAATTAGTATTACAGAAGTAAGACATGCTTGTGGGAAGTTCCAGTAATTCCAGAAATGTGGAAAGTAAAAATCCGTACATCTCTGCAGGAGGAGAGCATGTTCACCACTCAGGCTGCTGCCTCGACCGGGGGCCCGTCTGCTTTCTCACCTTCCCTCCAGTCTCCTGGGGAAATGTTCTGGGTGCTCTACCCCCCCCCCCCGCCCCGCCTGACCGCTGTGGCCTTGGAGTGATCATTCATCCACCAGCTAGTCACCTACCCACTCGTAAACGAGGTCAGCCTTCTGACGACGTGGGCAAGGCCCTGCCGGGTGCCGGGGTGGGGGGGTGGTCCCACGACACGGAGGAAGCAGGACACGGTGCGTCCCACCAAAGCTGCCCTGAGGGCCCACACGAGGGAGACCCACGCCCAGGGAGGACGGTCAGGGTCACTGAGTGGAGGAGGGCTGGCGCGGCTGGTGGGAGACCCGAGGCAGGGCCGAGGCACAAGGAGTGGCCTGCAGGACCGCTGACCACCGGCTGCAATGAATTCGGTGGCTGGTGGAGGGGTTCGGCCTCACGCCTCTGGATGGCTGGGGGCCTAATTTCAGATGCTCTTTCCCACTGCCAAACAGCTCGTCAGACTAGCCTGCTGTGGCGACGGGGAAGGCGTGGTCAGGAGGGAAGGCGTTTGGGGAGTGGCTGTTGTCCGAAATGTTGCAGCAAGGAGACCGGAATTCCTCCCATGGGGGATGGGAGCCCATCAAAGCTTCCTGGGCAGGAGAGCGGTAGGAGTTTCCCACCGCCGCTGTACCAGATGGCCACAGGGAGAATCTGCGTCCTCGCCTGTGCCAGCTTCTAGACGCCTCCTGCTGGCCCACGGGCCCTCCTCCATCTTCAAAGCCTGTGGGGCAGCACCTCCCGACCTCCCTCTCTGGGACTCCTGCTTCTGTCGTCACGTCTCCTTCTTTCTTTGGTCTCTCGCCTCCTGTGAGGAGCCCTGCGGTTACATCAAGTCTCCCAGGACACTCCAGATCCTAGCCACAGTCCTTTGCCAGGAAAGGCAACATGTTCACGAGTTCTGGGCATTGAGACCTGGACACCTTCGGGGGAACATGAGTCTGTCGGTTGCAGGGACGATCTGATACACAGTATCTATCGTACTACCAACACGAGTAGAGTGCCGAGCTCTCTTCTGCCATTCGGGATGCCATCCGACCACGGCGGCGTGTGGACATTGCTCCCATTTCACAGAAAGGCAGACTGTGCTCCGGAGGAGAAGGGACTTGCTCAGGGTCTCCTAACCTGGAGCCCGTGTCTGACTCCAAACCAGAGCTCCCCTCAGAGGCAGCACGAGGGACTGAGAGGGGCTACCTGGTGCTCAGGCGTGGTGACAGCGTCCTTCTCGTAGCTGCTCGTGACAGCGTGGAGAGGCCTCTGTCTCCCCCGAGAACGTCTTCCTTGAAACCCCCTGCTCACCTAGCACGCACGTGGTGCCTGTTTCAGACCAGACCCTGTGCTGAGCCCGGAGAGGGAGAGCGTGGAGCCCCACGGTCCCACCGCCTGGAGGGGAGACGCATGGCTGTGTGCAGCACCACGGGGCCCAAGGAGATGGCATTTACCTCTGTCTGGAGAGGTCAGGGAAGATTCCCAGAGGGGGAGACATTTGAAGGTGAAGGATGAGGAACTGACCAGGTGCAGGAACCTTGGGGCTGGGAGGGGGGAGAAGCCCTCCAGGCAGAGAGAATCCCCTCTGCAGGAATGTGTGGGTGAGAGACAGAGACATAGAGACAGAGGGACTGAGAGAGATACAGAAACAGTGGAACAGAGAGATGGAGAGTGTGAAGAGCTGAGGAGAGAGAGGGAAGTGGTGACTAGTGTCTGGAAGAAGGAAAGGGACGCCAGGGCAGGGGAGGGACAGGGAAAGAGGAAGAGAGGATCCCTGGGAAGCCCTGGGCTGGGAACAGAGCCACCTTCCTGGGAAGCCAGGTGTACTGAGCTGAACACCAGAAATCGAGGAAGCCCACGGAAACAGACAGGGTCACCCGTCTCCAGACCTGGCTGAGGTCCTGCTGCTGCCGCCCACCAGCTGTGCACATCTGGGGCACGTTTCTTAGCGGCTCGGGTCCCTTTCCTCATGTGCGGAAGAGCACACCGTCATGACGGTTCCCAAACCTAAGTGGCCTGGCTGTAACCACCTGCAAGGTTTCCAGGAGCACAGATGCCCCTGGGGGAAGGGGCTGACCGCCCCCAGGGCTACAGGTGTAACCTCTCCACGCCAGACCATCGAGGGGACGCTCATGGAGCAACGACACAGGAATTAGGGAGATGTCGGATTCCCCGGGGCATCAAACCCGGAGAGACCCCTGTCCCGCTAAGGCTTTAGGGCTGCAGCGGAGGCGGGAACTGGCAGCCGGGAGCAGGTGTCCTTCCAGGGTGGAGGGAGCTTGGCCTCCTGGGCTCCGCCTGCCCTCGTCTGCCCCTATTGAAAGGCTATGATGTAATCCAACCGGAGGAAGGATACAGGCCCGAGATGTTCACTGTTCAAGTAGTCACAAAGGTGAGAAACTGGGAACAACCCGAGCGCCCAGCCATAGAGGGATGGCTCCGTAACTCACGTGCACCCGTATGTACTACACTTTGGAGCCGTGAAAAGACACGTTTATGAAATGTTAATGACCTGGAAAAATGCTCACAACAAAATGTTAGGGCAAAAACCAGTTTCTATTTTCTGGTTTATGAACTACGAATATGAGTTAACTGTTCAAAATTAAATTCAAAAAGTCATAGAAGATGTGAGAGGGTTTGATAACAGCCACGTATATGTGTCTGTATGTGAAGATACGCGCAGGTGTGACCATGAGTGTATGAATGAAAGACAATACGCAGGAATTTTAACATGTTAATTGATGTGATCTCGGGAAAGGGAATTTTGGAGGTGTGTTATTTTGCTTCTTACATTTTTCTGAATTTCCAAATTTTTATCGTAAGCATGTGTTACACTTTTTGTTCTGAAGAAAAGGGGAAAAAACTAAGAAATGGAAATTTGCATGACTTTGATGGGGTAGTTCTGGATCCAGTGCTGGTGTCGTTGGTTTAAAGCCGCTTCCCTGGCTTCCCACAGGCACCCCGAGACCTGGCTTTCTGGGCATTCTGAATTCTACAGAGCCTCCTAATTAATTGGAGACTAATGCAAGTTGTATCCTCCCGCCCTGGTAAATACTGGTAAACGCTACGGCAGGCACAAACCACAGCTCAGAAACGCATGTTTGAAAATCAGTCAGGGGCATTTGTTTTACAGTTAATGTGTCTGGGTTTGGATACAAGACAAGGCCATCCTTCCTGGATTTGGGTAGAGACAGGGGAGCATCGAGGATGCCACGCTGAGAAGCTAAACATTCTATCCCCGATCTTCCGGGGGTTCTGTTCCAGGAAGCTGCTGGCTGACAAATTCGTGGTGAATCGCTGACGCTCTGAAGGGTGCCCCCTGAACAGCCCCCCTAACACACACACACCCGTGTCCCTGGAGCCCAAACACTGTACTCCAGACTCAGGTGCTTCATGACTCAAATATAAATTTGCACGGTGCTTGGGCTGTGTTCTCCCTTGAAATTCCACCTCTGGTTTATAATGATTGCAAAAGAGACTTCAGAGAAATACAGCCTTCCACGAAGAAGTCTCAGTAAATACACTCCTCAAAATTTTCATTCTTAATATATCAGGAGCTTTTCAGTTCATTATAGTGTTATTAGTCAGTCTTCATAAAAGTGCATGCATCTTTATTAAAAATGGAAGTTCACATCATTTTATGTTCCCATAAAAATGGGTGGTGGTAGCCTTGATTAATTTCTTCACATACAGTGAACTTTACAGCAAATTGGACAGTGTAATTCAATTCCTATTTCTGCAGATTTTTTTGTTGGTAGAAAATTGATATCATTCATATGTAATCATATTGCCTTTGCAAGAGATATTTAAGAAATAATATCCTGAGGTAATGATCGTGTGGCTTAATTATTAATACGTACTTTCACACATGGCAGTGTGCATTCCTTTCATCAAGCCTGGCTTCTATCAGAAAATATTTCTTCAATCTAAATTCAGCTGTGTGCCACCAGCGTGCACATGGGCGTGTGCGCGAGTGCGTGTGTGTGCGTGTGCGTGTGTGTGATTTAGCTTTTTAAAATGGTTTCTTTCCTTAACAGCTTAGCATCATTTCTAGGGTAATCATTGGTTTTAGGTGGGTTAGCAACCGAACTCTGGAAGTGCAAACCAGAGGGAAGTTTGAAAGGTAAGGCTGACAGTTCAGAGGCTCCCCTTCTCCCCTCCTCCAAATGCCAAGCAAATCTGTGGGGTCCCTTTTGAATCAGACAATTGCCAACCAAATAGAGCTCTTCTGGCTCCGGGTGTTGCCTTAGTTCGGGGTCTCCAGAGAAACAGAGGGAGAGAAGGAGACAGATCTATTTTCAGGAATCGGTTCACGCAACGCTGGGGGCTGGTGAGTCAGAATCTGCAGGGCAGGCGGGCAGCCTGGAGACCCAGGGAGTAGCTGACGTGGTGGTCTTGAGTCTGGGAGCAGAATTCCTCCTCCTTCGGGAGACCTGTCCCTGCTCTGAAGGCCTCCACTGACTGCATGAGGACCAACCCTAACCTCCTTCACCAGCATCTCCTGTTTGCCATGTTGACCACACCTAAGAAACACCTTCACGGCGACATCTCAGCTGGTGTTTGACCAAAACCTGAGCACCATGGCCAAGCCAGCTTGACACGCACAACTGGTCGGCACAGACGCCCTCCTGGGCACCTCTAACCAGGTCCTCCTTGAAACCGTCTCAAGGGACAGGCCCCGGGGGTCCCCCGTGGCGGGAGCTGGTCTCCCAGGGGCTCTGCGCCCCTCAGCTTCCAGCCTCCTTGGTCTGACTTCTAGTGGTGATTCCCCTTCCCAGCCCACCTTCCAGCTGCCCCCAGCTGGGATGCCCCATCCTGTCGGATATCCTGCTGGACGCACACCTCACACTAAAGGCAGTGCACGAGGCAGAGCTGGGCTGGGGCTGAGGCTGGGACCTGGGATGGGGAAGGAGGGGACCCTCTCCTAGAGGCGGCATGGGGTCCACCCTTGAGCGTGAGCTGGTGGCAGGAGGCCAGGGCCCAGGGTGTCGGGGCTCTGGATGGCTGAAGCCTACATCCCGCCTGGACGGACACACGGCCGTGTGCTGTGTGGACCCCGAAGTTAGTTGAACTCCCTTTGCCTGCTCTCAGCCTGAGCTCCGACCTGCGGCGGCTCAGGGGGTGACCCTCCTGGTGGGGACACCCCACCTCGCAGTGTGACTGCTGCCCCCAGAGCACCAGGCCTCTTCACTACCTGGGAAGAGGCCTGGGAACTGCTTCTCTTCAGGTGGCCGTCGTGGCCTGTACCTGTGAGCCTTCAGAGGATGCCCAGCAGCTCTCTGCACATCCCAGCCCAGGCCTGGGGACGTGGCCATCCCTGAGTGACCCCCGTGGTCCCCAAGCACTGCGGGCACTGCCGCCCAGTAATGAGCGCTTCTGGAAGGAAGACCCCGGGCATCCTGGCGACCCGGCAGGAAGGGTACGTGGACACTGTTGAGGCCTGTGTCCGAGGCCCACAGTGAGGGGGAAAGATGATCTGCTCCCCGTGAGCCGCCACCCAAACTTACCTGCAAGTTTCTGGGGCTGCCCGTGGGGTTACGTGGAGAGCGTAAGGCAAGGCCCTCGTCTCCAGGGTGGGGAGGTCATCTGGATGGACGGTGGAGGGAGACCTGGCTGGGGCTTTTCCAAGAAGAGGGAATCAGGCCAGAGAATCCGGATTTGAAATAAGCAGGCCTAGAGTGTGGGCCACACGCTCAAGGGGAGGCTGTTTCAGGCCGTTAGCGGTCGGCCAGATGCGGCTGAGGGGCTGGGGACTTGGGAGCGAGGGGGTCATCTCTACAGCTCATCAGGGGAACACCCAGAAGGAAGTGGGCTTCTGGGATTACGGGTTACATGACAAGGGGAAGCAGGCACCTTGCAGGTTCACGGAGCACCCACTCCCCCAGGAGACCCAGGCCCAGCTTCCAGCCTTGGAGTGCGTGTGTCAGCTGACAGTGAAGCAGTGACCCCCAGAGAGACTGGGTGACCTGTGAGGCCAGACAGCTAAGTGGCGGTGTTGGGTTCTGCCCCAGAACAGCGGGCCTCCTGGAGAACACAACCCCTTCCAGGGGCAATAAAACATGAAAAAATGTGGTGCTTTGATATCATTTAGATAGATTGCAGATGTCTGCAGTATGAAAACATGCAACCCTTCTCCGTTTGAAAACAAACCACCCCAAAGGACATCAAAATGAAGAAAGCAGAGCAGCTGGGTCCCCCGAGGGCAGCCCAGGGCGAGGCGGCCTCCTTTGGGACCATCTCCCTTAGGGGAGCCCTGGGAGGTGGCACTGCCCGGGTCAAGAGGACAAAAGCGCCCCAGGACGGGGACCCGGGCACCCGAGAAGGTCCCTGGGGCCGTCAGCAGCCGGACTCTCAAGTAGGGAAGAGAAAAGTCCCCAGCGGCCGGGCGCACAGCGGAAGCGGTTCTGGGGTCACTGTAACTCGGCTGTAACACTTGCGCAGAGGGAGTGGTTTCCGCTCAGGGTTTGTGTTCACCATTTCTACACTGGAAACAGAATGGAATTCGTCACAGCAGAAAAACAAAGACAGCTCTGAGTTATACTGTCGTTCACTGCAGGAGATTTTATGAATATGATTTCCCTGTAAAATCCAGCATTTTTCTCTTTACCACTCGCAACCCGCTAAACGGCATAAACCTGTGTCCCTATAGCAGGATGTCCCATCCCAGCCACGCCGAACTCGTGCCGGCACGCACGGGGGTGCCCCGCCCCATAAATCGCGCCTGGACGTTTTACTTGTCTAATCAGCTACCACATCAAAACTTCATAAGTGGCTGCTTCTCATTTAAAGTTCTAGTAAAACTGCAATTACTATGGCTGTAAGATGCTTTGTTTCGAAACGCGCATTAAATAGTTTTATAGATGTTGTTGGGAACACTTGCATGGCTGTCCTTACGGAAGCGAACGAGTTCATTAATAATGGGACCCCGAGATGCACAGGCAAGGTGGGAGCCGTGAAAACTATCTGGGCCTTTGAAGCTCATACTTAGACCTAACTTTTCAAGTCGAAGCAATTGATTCTACTCCGTTAAAAAAAAAAATTGAGGTGCAACTCTAATCGGCGTAAGATACCAGAGAAACTGAAGCCTCTGGAGCAAAAGTCTGGAGGAAGGAAGGTGGAGGGTCTTCTTTGAAAATAAGGAATTAAGTAAGTGAGGGCCTGCCTCGGGGCTGCACCGCCGGGCCAGCGTGGGGACAGCCATCTCTCTGCAGGTCATCAGGTGGGACACTCAAGTGATGTGGTCCCCTGCCTCTTCCTCCATGACTTTGGGAAACAGGTTCAGACCCCAGTTAGGCTGGAACCTCCTGCCCCCCTGGCTGTTCAGCTCCGGGATGGCGCTCCCACTTCAAACATTTAGGGGCGACTCAGAGGCCTCCCTCTGAGTGTGGATAAGAGCGCGTTTCTCCACCCGTACAGATTCTGCTGGCCCAAACGGCACATTTTTAAAGTGTATTTTTTGAAAAATAAAATCTCAGATTTGCTGTAAATTCAGGCCAGGGAGGATCTAGCTGATGGGAAATGTTTAAGTTACAAAACTAAGGGAAGATTTTGCATTTAAGAAGAAGAAGAAAAAAATCCCTCTTAAACTGCAGCTCTTAAAATAAAGATTTTCTGTTTTCCATAGTGACTCACTAAACCTTTATTTAGACACTTGGTAAAAACACATCACATATTTCACGTTTTTTTTTTCACTGTTGCAGCTTAAAAGAGTATCATGTTTTTTTTCTTCTTGAGGGAAGCAGAAATCTACAGTAAGACATTTTTGCCTTTTTTTTTTTAATGAACTCTCAACGTATTTTGGAATGGTGACTGTTCCCGGTCAGAGCCGCTGCACAGCACCCTCTGGTGCACGCACTAAGGAGAAGGACAAGGGCTGTTCAGGGGCTTTGTTCATCTGCTCTTCAACATTTCCCAGAGATGAATTTTAATGCTTATTCAAAAATACAACAAAAACCTAACGATTTCAGATCCATCACCTTAAACTGTTCTACAGTGTGTCTCGTGGCTGCTCTCTCTGGGCTCCAGGTTAGCTGTGCGGTGGCAGAGGAAAGCTGCCACGGGGAGCCAGCAGCCATGCGGGCAGAGCCACAAGGCCGGCCGCCCCCAGGGCCTGGAGAAGAGCTCAGGGAGCCGGACCTGTGCGCAGAGCAGGGCTACGGACACGCAGGACGCTCCCGCGGCCACCAAGAGAACCAGGCCGATCAGGAGTCATTTCTAGTCCTTCTTGGGAAAAAGGAGTTCAGGTGTCTCAGTGCCTGTTAGTGGTGGGTACGTACACACTTGTGCACACATCACATACGTACACACACTCACACCCATATATTTACACACGCACACACACATACACGCAGGCACACTCACACCCCTATATACACACATGCACACACACATACACACAGGCACACTCACACCCATATACACACATACACACACAGGCACACTCACACCCGTATACACACACATGCACACATATACACACAGGCACACTCACACCCATATATACACACAGGCACACACACATACATGCAGGCACATTCACACCCATACATAAACACACAGATGTACACTCACACACACATGTGTATGCACACACGTGGCCACACACACACACACACACGTCGACGTGCATAAAGCGCACACACGGAGCACACAGCCTGGCCTGCCGTTGTGTCCAGGGCCAGGAGCAGAACCTCACACTCCCCGCCCTCTCGGCCCCTCTGTTTTCGCACATGGGCCACCCAGAGTCCCTAAGCACGTCCTCTTGGAATTAACCCCCATGGAAGACACCGGAGCCCGTCCTCTGCCACGGGGGGCACCCAGGTTAGCCACGGGGTCCCACACCGACACTTGGAAGACTCGCTGCAGCCCTGGGGCTGAAGTTCCCTTTTGGGTCTTTCCTCCACCCACCTGTTCCTCCAACTCTGTCCCCTCGACCCCGAGCAGCCCAGGGCAGCCTCAAAGCCCGTCTGAGGCTCCGCCCACCTCTCACCGCCCTGGGGAGGCGGCTTTGCCCGACACCCACGTCTGAAGTGGGAGGTGTCAGGAAACACACGTCCCCGCCTGCGGTGCTGCCCACGCCGCCTGCCGTCCGCGGCCGCCGCTTCCTCCTAGTGCCCGCAGACCTGCGACGTTTACCTCCGCTGTGGCAGAAGCCCCCGGTTTTACACGGCTCTGGTATTCACGGAGAGGCCTAACACTTGCTGTCGAGAAAACGAGTGTAACTCTAGGTAAGGGTCGCACACTCCCAGTCGGGGAGATACAGCGTCCCTTCCCCTTTACCAAGGTCGCAGACTGACCGCTTTGTATGAGCAATAGAGGCCCTGTCGTCACGGGCAAACTGTCCCCTGGCACAGGGACCCCCGGCAGGTGTGGCAGCCGCAGACACTGGGGAGGTGCAGACACACCCAGCTCTATTGATGGGTGGGCTCCGGGCTGGGGCTGGGGGCCGTGGCCTGGGACGTGTGGCCAGAGGCCGGGGCCACAGCTCCCCTCTGTCCCCCACGGCTGGACAGCTTATGAGAGGGGTGGTCCTGGGGCCCTGCAGTACGTCTGGGGTCCAGAGTCCACCCCCTGTATTGGGGGAGGCCAACTCATCTCCAGGCAGGGCCAGGGGGACACAGGACAGTCCTTCCCCAGAGCAGCGTCCAGCATGTTCACACGTGGAAATGCAGGGTCACCTGTAACCACTTTTACCTTCGATGTTCCACACACGGTGCACTTGCCCCAAGTCCATCACTGAACCCGTCCGGGGCGCAACAGCCCACACACGGCCCACACTCACACTCACACTCACACTCGACTCACACCTGTGCACATCCACATCCACACAATTCACACTTACATACACACTCATCTTCAAACACACACACACTCACACGCATCCAAGTGCCCAGGTGATAAAATGACTCAGGTCCCAGCGGACTGTGAGCCCTTGAAGGCAGAAGAGGCATCTTTTCGTCCATTCAGTGAAGGTTTGTTGAGCACCTACTGTGTGCTAGGCCCCGAGGATAGTGTGGGGAGCATAGCAGACACTCTGCGCCCTGGAGCTCATACGAGGGCAGACAGACTCTAAACATCAACAAGTAAGGCACGTCCACCAACAGGATGAATGGATGAGGAAGCTGCAGTGCGCGCATGCAGTGGGATTTACTCCATTGTAATATCGCCGTAAAAAAGAATGAAATAACGTCATTTGCAGCGACATGGATGGACTTGGGGATTATCATACTAAGTGAAGCAAGTCAGACAGAGAAAGACAAATAGCATATGATATCGCTTATATGCAGAACATAAAAAAATGATACAAATGAACTTATTTACAAATCAGAAACAGACTCACAGACTTAAGAGAAGGAACTTATGGTTACAGGGGCGGGGCAAGGGTGTGGGGAGGGATAGTTAGGGAGTTCAGGATTGACGCGTACACACTACTACATATAAAATAGATAACGAACAAAGACATACTGTGTAGCACAGGGAACTCTGCTCAATATTACGTAACAACCTAAATGGGAAAAGAACTTGAAAAAGAATAGATACTTATATATGTATACTGAATCACTTTGCTGTACACCTGAAACGAACACAGTGCTAATCAACTATAGTCCAATATAAAATAAAAGTTAAAATAAAGTAAGGGATGACTCCAGTGCCTCTCGAATCTAGCCTGCCTGCCAGTATCTAAGTAGGTTCTGATGAAAACTCAAGCACTTCTCCTAAGCGCACGCCAGGGGACTCCTCTCAGCTCTGCGGGGCAGGTGTTGCCCACGTGCCCAGGACAGCTTCATGGCTATGTAACCAGGTGAGAACTCACCGAGGCCTGGGGATGCTCTTCCCGCTGGCCAGGATGTGGCCGTCTTCACGGAAGGTTGCTACCGAGGGGCGGGAGCCCTGGGCTGTGGACTCGGCAGCATCAGTGCTGGGGGGGATGGGGAGACGCCCCGACGTGGCTCTGGATCTGTGTTAGTGCAAACGCAGACACCCCCTCGGCAGTACCAGCCTATGCTGCCCTCTGATTTCTAGACGGTCGTTTCTTAGAAAGCACCTGGAAAGTAACAGCAAAGCATCGGCCCACTACAGCCCCCAAAGGAACCACAGTATTGGTTGTACACTCATTGGTGAGGTCAAACTGTTCATTGCAACATCTGAAATAATTAGACATCAGTACCTAATTGCATCTTTCTTCCTTCAGGTAACATCTTAGATATCAAATTTAATAAGCCAATAAAACAATACACGCTGTCCCCATGTGTGCCCCTGTTTTGCAAACACTGGCCCTTTCTCCACAAAGACACAGCAGGGGGAGGGAACAGGGAGTGGGCATTCAGCTCGCTGTCACCTCAGCAAGAAAAATGAAAAAGTGTCCCCGCCAGTCAGAGGAGGAGGGGGGCTTGTGTGTGGCGAGCTCATGGCCCCTGGGTGGAGCCTCTGGACTCGCCCTTGGCCTGAGCCCTCCTGGTCTGATGGAGGGTTTGGCCTCCTCACCCTCCAGTTCTGGAAGGTGCGTGCTCAGTGTGCAGGGTGTGGGGTGGGGGCAGGCTGGAAGCTGGCGCCGCGACCTGGGACCTCCAGCGCACCCTCACCCCCAGACTTGGCCTCCTAGCTGCAGCTTGTGCCGGTGGACAGGGCTGCTGCCGCCCGTGGGCTGGAGAGCCCTGCAGGGAGCACCTGCTTGGCAGCCCCGCAGTGCCTGTCGAGGGGCGGGGGTGCAGGGCTGGGGCCCTGGGCAGCCCATGGCGGAGGGCCCAGCAGGACCTCCAGGGCAGCCTGGAAGCAGGGGTGGCCTGGTCTCCCCGCCAGACCAGCGCAGTGATTTACGCTCAGTCCTGGCTCAGAGCTGGGCCTCGGTGACTCGCCGGCGGCCAGCGCGAATGACCAAACCAGAGCAGGCTTTTTATGGTCATCTCTTTACCACACATAACATAAACCGCCCGGGGGCCAGGCGTGGTGGGCAAGAAATAAACGAGGACCCCGCACCACTGCTGAGAGCAGGGCTGCTGGGAACCGGCTCCGGGGCCCACCTTACAGTGGCTCCACGGGTTCCCAGGTGGCCCTTCCTGACCACAGCCGTGTGTCTGGGAGGAGGGAGTGCTGACGCAGGCCCCACGGGATGGAGTCACCTTCCCCACCATCTGCACCCAGTCTCAGCCCCCGTCTGGGGCCATGAGGGGGGCACCTGTGCCCCTCCTGCCCTCAGGTTTGCTCATCCTTAAAATGGGCTTGACAGCAGCCCCTCCCAGGGTTGTCGGGACAGGAAAAGTCTTTGCATAACAGATGCCAGGTTGCAAAATAGCAGGACCATCTCCCCAGTCTCCCCCGCACGTCCTCTGGGGAGACGCCGGCTCACACGCGGCGCCTGGCCATGCATCCTCTCCAGGCTGAGTGCAGCCAGCAGGCAGCTCACTTCATCCATGGTCTCTAAGAACAACTTCCCTCCGACCCCCCCGGTTCTCTCAGCGAACCGATGTCTCTACCTTGAGATGTGGAGGGGGATGGAGGGCCTTGCGGGCGCTGGGAATAGACCTGATTCCTGGGGTGAAGCGTGGGCTGTTCAGTTATTCCCAGGAGGAATCAAGCGAGCGCCTCAGAACCAGCTCCTGTCCGGTGGCCCACATCCACGTCACGTGCTGAGCCCTGACTTCCGCTCTGACCTTCTGCTCATCGATCATTTCTGTCTGGTGATGACCCATCACGGAAGGCGGTGGAGAACAGAAGCAACGATGTTTATTGAGCACTAATCCTAACACTCAAAAGATGGTAAACAGTCTTGCTTTCATGATAAATATTTGCCAAGTTTGCTTTTCCTTGACCCCGACTTGTCCCTGTAGAACTCCACCCTGCTCAGCGGACCATCTCTTTTCGAGGTTGTTCGTACTGAATTCCATTTCTCAAGAGAGCTGGCAATCCTACTGACCCGTACACAGCTGGGAACCTAGTGCAAACTCACCAGCAGTGCCTTTTAGAGATTGTGATCACAGGGCTTACCTTCTCTGAACACCATACGTTCACTCTGATACAATCTGCAGAGCAAATCCCTCCTTTGAGAAAGACCCTCTGCCCACGGGGGTTTAAGACAAGTGCAGAGCGACATCTCTCTTTTGATGGGATGCCACTGCATAAAGACTAGGAAGTGGGGGAGATAAATGAAAGAAAGATCTGAAAGGCGGTTGCCGGCGGGTAGGGGAAACAGGGAGAGGTTGGTAAAAGGGTTCAGACTTTCAGCTACCAACGAGTAAGGTCTGAGGGTCTAATGTACAGCACGGTGACTAAAGTGGTAACGCTGGGGTGTAGAGTTGAAATTAGCTCTGAGGGTAGAACTTAAATGATCTCACACACACAGAGGTACACGTGGAAGGTGACGATGTGTTAATTAGCTTGATGTGGGGAATCCTTTCACACCGTGTACGTATATCAAAGCATCACGGTGTACACGTTAACTATCTTACACTTCTATGTGTCAGTTATACCTCATTAAAGCTGGGGGCAAGGGTGGAAGAAAAGAAAAACCACAAAAATGTTGGAAGACATTTGAATTTAGTTTTTTTTTTTCTTTCCAAACTCATCTGATTTTAAAATTAACAAGAGTACAAATAAAATTTTTGGTAAATAAAATTTATCTTCACCTCCATTTTCTGACCACCTATAATTTGGAAGAAAAGAGGAAAGGGGAGAAAGAATGGCTGGATGCAAGCTATGCACGTGTTGGGATACCAAGGGAAGAAGGTTGGGTGGAGGAAGAAAGGAGAAGAGACAGAGAAAGCTCCAGAGAGCAAAGCAGGAGAGAAGAGGTGAGAGGCAGCATTAAAAAAAAAGAAAAAAAATCAAGGCACGGAAGACGTAAGAGAACCTTTATCAAGAAATAAAGTGATGTTTGGGATTTGCTCCAAAGTACGAAATAGGGGTGGGGGAGGGGAGGAGTGGATGGTGAGTGGATGCAGCCGGATCGGCCGTGGTTGTGATGGGTACCTGGGGAGGAGGGGTGGGATTCATGACACTGTTCTGTCTACTTTATAGGTTCTAAAATTCTCCATTCTGAAAAAAAAAAAAAAAAAAAGATTACCCAGTCTTATGAAGTTAGGAAGCTGTCTACAAAAGACCACCCTTACCTCTGACCCCAACATTTGGGGGTTTCCAGGCCCTGGCTCCAGTCTGACAATGTGCGAGAAGGACCCGCAACACTTACTGAAGCCGCTACGTGCACAGTGGTAGTTTATTTCAGTGGAAGGACAGAGATGCAAATCGGCCAAGGGCAGAGACACACGGGGCACGGCGGAGACCAGGCGGTGAGTTCCAGCCGTCCCCTCCCCGTGAGGTCAGGATGCCACTGCCTCTTAGCAGTGGCAGGTGACGATACGCGTGGAGTATCGCCAACGAGGGCGGCCCACCCAAGCCCCCGTATCCGGGTTTTTGTGGGGCTTGACCACGTGGACACGCGGCTGCCCTTTAGACTCCAGCCACTCTGGAAGTCAAGTAGATCCCACGTGTGCAAAGCTCCCACCACAGATCACGATGTTGGACTGTCCAGTGTCGCTCGACTCTCCCCCAGAGACCAGCTCCCAGAGCCGAGAGCAAAGGCGGACCTGTTTTTGGGGTAGGGTTAGTCCTTCACTACACAGACCTGGTAAGTTTTAACTATGTTCCAAAGAGATGCCTTAAGACCTTCACCTGGGATTGAGGGAAAAGGAAAAGGGGGCCAGGTTCTTGGTCTCCCCACCATCATGACTGAGGGAGCTTTTAAATCTGTGTTACAAAACAAATGTTATGTGTTTCTAAATGTTACGTGTTGAATTGTGTCCCCTACAAACTGACATATTGAAGTCCTGACCCTCAGTACCTCAGAATGAGACTTGATGTGGAAATAGGGTCTTTACAGATGTAATTAGTTGAGGTCATCAGGGTGGGCCCTAATCCAGCGTGACTGGTGTCCTTATTGAAAGAGAAATTTGGACACAGAGAGATGCACACAGGAGAACACCATCGAAAGATGAAAGCAGAGACCAGGGTGATGCGTCTGCATGCCAAGGAGCAACAGGAATTGCTGTCAACCCACCAGAAGCTGCGGCAGAGGCACTGCCCCGGTTCTCCCTCACCAAAAACCCTGTGGACACCTTGATCTCAGACTTCCAGCCTCCACAACTGGGAGAGAATGAATGTCTATTATTTAAACTCCCCAGTTTGCAGTAGTTTGTCATGGCGGCCCTAGCAAAGTAATACACCAAACAACATTTTACTTGAATAAACGGTGCTGTGGCTATAAAAAAAAAAAAAAGTTTGAAAACCGCTGAGCTAGACCATTTCTTCTAGTTATACATGAGGAAACTGATACCCAGAAATACAAAGAAGGGACTCAGTAGGGATGAGTGGGATTACCAAGGAAAAACTGGACTAGGGACCCTGCTCTGTTCTTTGTTCTCTGAGGCATCAGTGATGCGAACTTTCCTCACTGATCTTTGAAATTTTGATTCACCAAGTGCTCCTCTGTTCTCAGTCCATCAGCTCAGACGCTGAGTGGTACTGCTGTAGCCCAAGCAAGAGAATCCTTCCTGAGCCTCAGTAGTCAGGGCACTAATGGGGCAAAGGCTGGATGAAACCGGGCTCTCCCCGACCTCACATACCACCTTGATTCCACGCTGTAGATCAAGAATGGTGAATCAGTGTACAGGTCCTTCACCTCTTTGGTTAAATTTATTCCTGGGTATTTTATTCTTTTTGATGCTATTGCAAATGAGATTGTTTTCTTCATTTCTTTTTCCGATAGTTAGTGTATAGAAACACCACTGATTTTTGTATGTTGACAGTGTATCCTGCAGCTTCAGTAGTTCTAACAGCCTTTTAGTGAAGTCTTTAGAGTTTTATACATAGAAGAGCATGTCATCTGCAAGCAGACCATTTTACTTTTTCCTTCCCCATAGTGGGGACTGTGCTTGGCTTTTCTTGGTCTTAGAAGAAACGCTTTCAGCTTTGCACCATTGGGTGTGATGTTTACGTATTTTCTACGGCTGCTTTTGTGGGAAAGCAGCAACACTGAATAGTTGTGACAGACACCATCTGGCCTGCAAAGCCTAAAATATGTACTACTATCTGGCCCCTTCTCGAAAAAGCTGACCCTGTTCGAAAGCACGGCAGCATTTACGCTGCCGGAAACACGTACCCTGTTGTCAGTTATACACGTGATGTCTCCTCAGGCAACTGTAGCCTCTCTTGAACCCAGGACATTCACTTTTCTCTCCCACGAAGCCAAGCACCAGCCTTACCTACCACTTACACATCAGTAAATACTGAATTATGATGGAAAGCTGGGTGGAGGCCTGGACACACGTGTGAGCGTCTCACCAGGGAAAGCATGCTGTCCTAGACCCTCCCTTCAGGACACCTTCAGGAGGGCTGTTTGGAAAACCACCAAAAACTGGTCTCAGTTTCTACATCACATGGCGTAGCTGATGACAGAGATCGAGCAAATATGGTTCTGCCACGCCCTCAAGAAGGATGAGAAATGTACACCCACATGCTTTTGATAATCAGACACACATTAAGTTTTGGTAGAATAATTATTTTCTGATTGACTTGCATGAAGATTTAAACAGTTTATCTTCATATCTAATTGATCTTTCATGGGCAGAAACTTTCAATATTTTAGCACTAAAAGGTGTCACCGATCCAAAACCAGATGATTTCAAGACATCTTGGAGATGTTATTTAAGAACTTTACTGTGAGTCCAAATAAATGATTCCTATTTAAATGCAGCTTTAAAGTCTGGATTTTCATAGACTGAGTTTTCTTAAAATGAGTTTCACCTAAATGGTTATGGAAACCCAGACAGAAAATCGTTAGTTTTTATCCAGTGAACTTAAAATAGTTCTTCCACTTTTTAAATTACAAAAGCAGCATTTGTAAGGAAAATGTGGAACTTCATTTGCCATTATACAAACAAGAATGTGTGCATCCCTTAAACGTGAGCAGCTATAGTTTAATTACTTTCCAAAACAAGTTGCAATAAAATTCCACCAACAGCCTATGAATAAAACCATTTATTTCTCTTGTCCTTGCAAACAGTGGACGTTATCACCCGTTCTATGTGATTTTATATATGTATAATACATATTATATCTATCTATATATTATATCTATCTCTATCTACCTATCTATCTATCTATCTATCTATCTATTTGGGTGGCCAAAAAGTTTGTTCAAGTTTTCCATAAGATGTTACAGAAAAACCCGAACAAACTTTTTGGCCAACCCAATGTAACATCAATGTTTGAGATGTTATTTTAAAAATATTAAATGAAATTATACACATTTCTACCTGTTCATTGGTTGGTTTTAATATTCTGTCCATTTTTCCATTGAGTCCTCTGTATTTTTCCTATTGATTTTAGAAGCTCTTTAGGTAGTACGAATATAAACTGTTTGTAAGACATATTGCAAGTATTTTTCCAGTTTGTCATTTGTCTTGTTTTAATGGTGTTCTTTGCTCTACGGAGATCCAAACTATTTCTGTGGTCAAACCTCTCAGTTTTTTCCTCTTTGACCCCTTGACTTCATATTATGCTAAGAAAGGACTTCTCTCTAATATTACATATAATCCTCCTTGTTTTTGAATACTTTTGATTTATTTTCATATGTATATATTTTTTGGTGACAATGTTATATAACTACATAATTTTAAAAGAAATTTTATTGGAGTATGGTTGCTTTACAACGTTGTGTTAGTTTCTGCTGTGCAGCAAAGTGAATCAGCTATACGTGTACATATGTCCCCTCTTTTTTTGGATTTTCTTCCCATTTAGGTCACCACAGGGCACTGAGTAGAGTTCCCTGTGCTATACAGCAGGTTCTCATTAGTCATCTATTCTATACATAGCGGTATATACATGTCAGTCCCAATCTAGATGTAGTTTTGTGGACAGTAAGGAAGGAATCTAACTGTATATTTTCCAAATGGGCATCCAGTTGTCCCCAAATCACTTATTGGTGAGTTCATCCTCTTCCCTAATCTGAGTTCTCCAAGGGGGTACTCATCCTGGCCCGTCGTTCCATGTTCCTATCCCGAATTGCGGTGTTATAGCTCCCTCAGATGATGGTTCTACGACTTTCAGGGTCCTGGCCATGGCATCGTTGGGGGAGCTTGGAGACTGTCCTGGTCATCTCAGCAACCGCGAGCCTGAGTGGAACGGCCACCTGGGGCCAAAGAGCTTTTCCGAGCCGGGCCTAGAGCCGGGGCCCGATGTCCTGGGCAACTCTCCTCCCATATCCAGGCTGCTCCCCAGTGATGCCCAAAAGACCACATGCCACAGGGTGGGCGGACTCTGTGCAGCTGCTGCAACGTGGCTCCACTGTCAGGGCCAAAGGAGATGCTTTTGCACTGACATCATCCTCAAACCCCTGCATGGGGATGAGTCAGAGAGACCTTCTAGTCCCAGACAGCAGACAGCCCCTGAGAGCCAGAGGACAGGAGGGCGGCCCTTGGGACACTCCCCGTGGACTCTTTGGGTAACTGAGATGCCCGTGTCACCCCTCCACCCGCAGATCCAGCCCTACCGCCCCGCGGGCCCCTTCTGTCCCCTTTCCTGGCACTGAGCTTCCTCCAGGGCAGCTGAAAGCATCTTCCTAGGTGTCTCTCTGCCTGGCTCCCCAGCCTGAGGCACAGGCCCCCCGAGGAGGGCACAGGCGCCCATCAAAAGAGCAGAGGCAGCTGGGCCCAAACTTAAACCATTTAGGATGTTGCTGTCAGTGCTAAGTTTTGAACAACCATTTTTTTAAAAGAATATTATCTATAAACACAGGTGGTGGGCTGGATTTGGCACACAGCCCCTTGTTTGCCAACCTATGCTGTAAACGATGCCACTTCTGTCAATTTTTCAGGACCGCCTTCATGCCTAGTCCACACTCTATTCTTTCTTTAAATTAATTAATTTACTAGGACGTGTCAGAGCTTAGTTGCGGCATGCGGGATCTTCGTTGCGGCACGAGGGCTCTCTAGTTGTGGCGCGTGGGCTTAGTCGTCCCGCGGCATGTGGGGTCTTAGTTCCCCGGCCAGGGATTGAACCCGCGTCCCATGCATTGGAACGCGGATTCTTGACCACAGGACCGCCAGGGAAGTCCCGAACAAACGTCTTTGATGGATCTCTTGGGAATGGGGGTGAAGCAGCGGGACGAGTCTGGGTGGCCTGTTGGGGCTGGTGGCGCCCCCCGGTGGCCTCTCCCGGGGCAGCCCCTGCAGGTGGAACCAGCAGCGTGTCCTCGAGGCTGCCTCACCAAGCGACAAGGATGCCCACCGCGTGTACCCCTCAGCGGGGTCCTGGGCTACTTTTCTTTCAGGTCTATTTCTTTACCCTGCCGGCTGCCGGGGAAGCAGGATGGGCTAGGATCTGTGGTATGGGCGGGGACAGAAGAGGGGCTGGTGAGATGAGCCCACCCAAGCCTGGCCCGTTCTGTGCTGCCCAGGGAAGGGCGGGGCAGCTGTTCACTCTGGCCCCAGCCTTGCAGATTGTGGACGCTGCCGCCCTCCTTGGCTCCGAGCCTGGGGGGTGGCTGGCAGGAAGCCCCCTCTGCTCCGGTGGTGTTGGAATAATTCTCCGGGTCTCACTCTAGGGACGCCAGCAAGTGGGAGGTACTTGCTTTTTTTTTTTTTAATCTCTATTAGATGTATAGCAACAATATTTTGTGGTTTTATTCTATTTTTTTAATTACCACATGCCTTAGCTTTACCTTGAAATAGAACATTCCACGGTAACTGCTATGAGGAGCTTAAACCTGTTGGGGGCCAGCAAAACGTGATTGTATCAAAGTCCAGGAATAACTCTAAGACAGAGAATAAACTACTGTGAAGCCACCCTTCTACAGGAGCGCAGATGGTAATATATAAACCACTGAAGTAAAGTTCAAGTGGTGTGTAAATGTCATCAGGTCTGGGATATTAAAATGCCATTTTATCGCATGCACAGGGTGGGCGGAGCTCAGGATGCTTAGATCCTATAGGGATTGCGGCCGACACGCTCAGAGGATGCCCGCATGGGCTGCAGGTGCACATTGCCAGGCCGGGTCATGCCCACCCAAGGGCGCGGCAGCCCAGGGCCCTCGGTGGTGGGGCTGGGGGTATGTCAACAAGAGGAAACAGCCCTCCCCCCGAGCTTCTCAGGCATGCGGAGGCCAGCCGGGCGATGCTGTCCTCCCCAGTGAGTGGGATCCCCTTACCTGGCAGGTAGGGCTCCTCTCTGCAGGTAGAGGCATGCCCCTCAGAGATGCCCGCCCCCGAGTCAACCACTTGGCCGTTTCTCAAGCCCCTGTTTCGTTATTTTTGTATAAATAGAACTGGCTAATTCACGTCCCTTTAATCTGACAAGCGTTTATCGAGTACCTGCTATTTGGGGGGCTGTGTTTGGTCTCTGTCACCTATTTATTTCCCAGTGGAAAGTCAGTAATGAGGATGGAAACCAGGCTCGCTAGGTTTGAATAGAAAAAAGCTTCTGGTTTTCAAGCATATAAATGAAGGCCCTGGCAATCGCCGTGACACGTAAACGGCCCAAAGCGCCAAGAGCTGTGTGCGCAGCTCAACTGGCCCATTTGGGGGCAGCGGGCGTGCGCAGATAAATGGGCACCCAAATGTGGTGACCCCAGCTGGCGAATTCAGGGACTCACACTGTCTCTGTGCCCACGTCCACCGAGGCCGGAGAAACAAAGACGGAGGTCTTCTGCCCACGAGAAGGTGCTGAGTAGATGGCCGGGTGGGAAACACCCAGAATTATTTGCACACACCTCGTTTGCCTCCCAGGTGCCCTGTGCAAAGCAGACACTCAGAGAAGCACGACAGTGAGCGGGTCCGTCCTGACCTCAGGCAGCTCACTCTTTCCCAGGAGACTCCCAGCTCAGCGCCCCAGAGCTCAGAGGAGAGGTTTGCTGTGATGTCTGGCTGAGATCAGACAATTACATATTTCGTCCTCACTGTGGTAGAAGGTCCCCAAACAATCCTGACCAGAAGGGGCGGGGGAATGGCTCTCAGGACTGTGCCAATCTGGCTGCCCCGGGCAGCGAACGTGCTGCAGGTTGTGATGGTGTGTTTGATAATTTAGTTTTACCATTTTCAATCAGGCTTCAGCACCATGAGAAATCTGTGGAAAATATGAGAGCTCCTTTGCTGCAAATAAAACAATTGTTTTTAAGAGTGGCTCGCCCTGAGCTAGTCCTTCATCGTTAATGCCAGGACCTTCCTTCCTCAGACCCCGGGGCCTGGCCTCCGCTGGGGGCCGGATCCGCGATTTACCTAACAAGGCTGCAACGCCACCGCCTATTCTGGTGACCTTAAACGGCAGAGCCCCTCGGTCACAAAACCAGTGGACGGGCTCACAGGCTTGCGTCTGGGGGGGTGGTTTGATTTTTCCACCTGACAGGCCCCGCATTTCCCAGGGAAGACGGAGAACATCTTTGGGGAAGTTGGGTGAAAAGCCATCCTGCAGCGAGTGGGGGGTCACGATTCACTTTTGAGGCTCTCGCCTGGTCTCACGGCCCGCGTCACAAGGAGAACAGGCAGTCACGTCCCACAGCACCTCCCGAGCTCACTTGGACCCTGCGGCCATATCCTTCAGCAGAACTGCGGGCTCGGGTCTGCACGTGCCACGCAGGCGTCTGTGCTTCTTTGGGCTTCCCCACAGCCAGGTGACAGGTGACAGCACCTGGACCACGGTGAGCCGCTTTCAGACTGATGTCGGTTCACAAGAGGTGGCATTCTGGCATAACCGATGACATATACAGATCTTTCTAGTCGCAACCTGATTCTGACTACGGGCCTGTACTGACGTCAGTGATAAACAATAATAAGATTGTAAACGACTGCTCTTTATAATAAAATTATGCTCCTTCGATGTATTATAAATCTAATAGCTATTACATCAGCACTCATAACTATATATCACGCTTACCTTTTAAATACACACGGGGAATTACATGGCTCAATCGAAACGGCCAGATTTATTATTACTGGGTAGCCACAGCCCTTATTACGTCACAAATGACTAACTGGTGAAAAACGAAGGGAGATGCAATTGCAGAGACTTTGGGGAGGGAGGGGCCCGAGGGCGGCGGCTGCCAGCTGAGTGTGGAGAGGCTCTGGATGTCGCTCGGAGGCTCACATGCCATCTCCTGGAGTCACGATGCAACATAAGCAACTTCTAGATAATTGGTTAGTTCCTAAGTTTGCTTTAATAAATCACCTCTTCTTGTCTTGGGAGATTTCACCAGCTTTGCGGAAGCACCAAACCTCTCATCAGCACAGAGACGGTCTCTCCCCCCCAGGGCGGCACCTACATTTTTATTTTCAGCATTTTCATAAAATCGAGGGCGCAAAGAATGGGAAGACGATAGCCGAGGACCAAAACAACTGCGTCCAAACCTTTGATTGAACGATGACGATTGATAATGTGGACCTCGGGTCTCTCTTAGGAGAGGTGCTCATGTGCTCACAGAGGAGCCCAAGTCACCCCTCTCACCACCAGCCCCAGATGCAGAGGGCCGGGCCGGCGGAGGGGGAGCCCAGTTCCCAGCGACACGGAGCAACCCCTCAACGCCGCACTCGAGCAGGGCGCTCGGGAAAGGCTCCCGGGGTGCCCACGGATCCGGCCCGTCTTGGCCGCCGTGAGGCCCCTCCCAGCAGGGGCCCGGGGCTGGAGGTGCCTGGCCCGGCCTCCAGCGTCGGGGGGGCAGGGGCCCAGGCAGAAGTGAGGGGCTGGGGAGGAGTACCTCTCATGCTGGGCTGGTCACCAGCACCCCGTCGTGTCCCGGGGGCAATCGGGGACACAAATGCAGTCGTGGTCTACTGATCCCCGGAGGGGTGGGTGTGACTTGCGTGCAGACGCGAGCTCCTCTCCCCACACTGCGGCCGAGTCGCACCTCTAACGCCCAGCGGGTCCCCGTCCTCAAAACCTCGGAGAAGAGGCCGCACCTGGGGGCCGGAGACAGGTAGGGGAGGGGTAACAGCGTGGGGGGAATGTCGGCTTTAATAGGAAAATTGCCCCGTGCCGACTTCCCGAGCCTGTAAAGCCCGCGGAGTGAGACTTCAGGTCTGGCACCTGCTCCAGAACCTTCCTGATGAAAGGAGGCTGTCTTCATTAGGAGCATTAATATTCATGCGGCATGGTAATTTTGACACAGAAAAGGTCTCTGTAACCTTTTCTTGTGTGAGAATTTTTTACTTCTCAAGGAAATTACAGTCCAGCAATGACTTAATTAATGCCGGGCTTCTTGGGCAGGTTTGAGGAGCTGTCAGTTTGGGCTCGTGGATCTGTCAACGGGAGCGCAGGTCTGGGGCTGGAGGCGAGGGAGGGGACCGGCCACCCCGGGGCCCCCGGGCTGGAGAAGGTGGCCGGCCCGCATTCGTTCCAATCTAGTAACCGGCTTTCCCTAATGCTGGGTCATTTGTTATTGGGACGGAGAGCACAGCTTGAATTAATAATCCACTTTTCACCCCATGTCTTTATTCTTTTGATTAGAATCATTTTGTTCCTAACCTGTCTGGCTCTGGTAAGTCTGGGCGAGGAGAGGCAAGGTGGGCAGCGGGGCGCTCGTGGACAGCCTGCCCGCGGCCTCCCAGGGAGCGAAGGTTTGAAACCATCCTCCTCTTTAGAAAAACAACCTTCCTCCCTGGAAAAGAGGCTCCAGTGGGATGAGAAGCGGGTGCTCCCTGGGAGGGGAGCTGGGCTGGCGGTCCTCCCAGGAGACCCCGCCCCGGGGAGTGGGGCTGGGCGGCGCCGGGACCGTGCACGGGGCACCTCTGGTGCGACCAGCACCTGCCCTTAGGCTGGCGGGGCCCCCAGGCCTGGTCGGGGGCATCTCTCCTGCCCCAGCGGCCGCCAGCCCCGGCCTCCTGCTGCTGCCTTTCTGGGCTCCGGTGTGGACTTTCAGATGTCTGTGGGGCGTCTAGGGAGAAGGATGCCACGTTGGGACTAGCAGACCCCAACCCAGCTCACCCCCGAGCTAGGAGTCGCAAAACGAGGGAGCCGAGGGGACGCCGAGCTCGTCCTTCTGACGGCCGGAAATCCACGCGCGCGCCTCTCTAGTGGGACAGGGTACGTCACCCTCTGCAGCGCTGCCCTTCAGTTTTTATTTCTGGAAAACACTGGCTGAGCTGGAGCGTTGTTCTGCGACATCCTCCAGGTTGAAATATGGACGACGAAGCCATCCCAGAGCCCCTAAAAGCCGAAGAGGGCTTCGGGACAACGGGGCTCTCCAATATCACAGGCGAAATGGACACTTCCGGAACGCCGGGGACCAGGGGACTGCTTTCCGCACGCGGGTCAGGAGGGAAAGATGTTTGCTGCTTGGCGTGTCCAAGGGGAGAGGAGCCGGAAGGAAAGGTCAGCCTCCAGCTGCAGAGAATAAATCACAAGCGTCCCCATCGCAGGGATGTATCGGCAAGTCCCGGCACGTAATTTAAAGCCCGTCCCGACTTCCTCTCTGCTTCCCTGCACATAAACCAATGACACCATTAGCCAAGGATTCAGCACCGGGCAGGGGAGGAGAAACAATATTTCAGAGGCCTGTGCGTCGCCTCTGCCGGGTCTCCTCTGGATCCAAACCGATGGGCGAGGAGGGGCACGGGAGGAGCTCCCGCTCTGGCCAACCCACCGGGCGGCGGCGGAGCCCACAGCACGGGCACCATGTGGGTAGCGGGCAGCTTTCCGGGGACAGACGCCCTGGGACACAGAGCCGTTCCCTGGGCCCCCGTGACAAAGCGGAGGCATCACCGTTCAAATGGGAAGTGCTGGCTTTCCAGGGCCCTGCCGCAGCTCAAGGTTACGTTTTTACAACGTGATGAAAAATCTTCCCAGGAGGAAGGGAAGTCTCCTGGCCCTGCACCTGTACTGATTCTCCAGTAAACAAAACAAGCACAGTGCAGAGACTCGTGTGAGCGCTGACGGCTGCGGAGCGGCTCCGGGCCCCGAAGCCCATCTCCAAGGCTGGAGGATAAATAATACAGATTGTATTTGTAACATCGTTAGGTAACCAAACAAAATAAATATTTTACACCGCTGGGGCCCAACACGGAACGCACTCCCCAGCCAAGGCGGCAGGCAGGACGGCGAGTCGGAGAAGGTACGCGAGATTCCAGGCCTGGGTGATGGAGACCCCGCTGGGTGGCGGGATCCAGCACGAGGGAGAGCCCGGCGGTGACGAGTTTGTAAATAATAACATAATGTAATAATATGCACAGCGTGTGGGAGGAAAGCAGAAACCTCGGCCTCCGGGGAGACAGAACCAGGGACCAGCCTTGTTTCCAAGTCACGTACTTCCTGGCTTCTGATGAGGCTACAGGAAATTGCTACTCTCTCTCCAAAACATCCCCAAAACTTCTCCTCCCCGGTGCCTCAGACATTTATGAAGAACCAGCCGAGTGCCAGCACCACAGTCACCAGAAGAATGGTATCAGGGCGGAAAGGAATCTCACTATTCTGATTCTTCTCCTCATTTTGCAGAGGCCAGAACTGAGGCTCCAGCACCTTGAGGTCCGCGGGACCCCTCGATCCTTGGTAGGGGTGTCTGCCACCGTCAGAGGGATGTTTGAAATTGAGCCTCTCTCTCCTGTCTCTAAATAAGGGAAGAGAGACAAAAGGAGAGCACGGCAACCCCGAACACCTTACGGACACACGTCAGCCTCTTGACCATCGTCACCACTGTCACTACCACTGACCAGCTGGTACAGGGCCTGGGCTCGGTCACTGGACACCCGCAAAGCTGAGTCCGGCAGTAAATGAATGAACATGCTCTGAACCTGCCTCACGCGGGCAAACCCCGGCTGCATCTCGTGTCACTGGAGAAGCAGAGTGAGAGTGAAGAAATCCCCACCCAATCAGAAGGCTTTGTGCAGAGATGAGGTCTGAGGTCCCGGGGGTCAATGGAACCACGCCCCCCCCATGCAAAATGCCAGCCCCGCTGTGACACGTTTGAATTCTGGGAGGTGGGAACTTGCGGTCCTGGGTGTCAGGTCAACTCCCAGGCTGAGGCGGGGCTGGGAAGTGGTCAGAGGCCGGTGTGGGATGAGCGAACCGGTCAGCAAGTGGCAAAGGAATCGCTGGTGCAGGGTCAGGGGTAAGGAACTGTCCCACAGCCCACTGCCACGCCACGAGGGGCGCACTGCTCCTTGCTGACCGCACTTCCCTACTAACAGGCTAACCCTGGTTGTGTCAGGTATCAGGCACACATCTCTTGAATCCAGGGAAGGCGGGCCTTCTCCCTCAGCCCCAAGGAGTGGATTATAGTCGGTCTGTATCTGCAGGCAAGCAGGTGATACCTTTGTCAGTGACGGGTCTAAGAGCAGGCACGTGAGCCGCTACTGACCAATGGGTCAGGAGGGGAAGTCTTCCACAAAAGGTTTCCTTAACAGATAAAACGATGGGACCTCTGAAGAATATGCCCCCTTCTCCCTATCCTGTCTTCCAGTGAGGGTGCGATGTCTGGAACCACAGCAGTCATTCTGAGGTCCTGAGATGATCATCGTGAGGACATAAAGTGGGGAACGTGTCACAGACACACAACAGACGGCACGATTGAACAGCTGCGCCCATCCTGCGACTGCCTAACCAGCTGCGAGTTATCTGAACAAACTGACTTCGCTGCTTAGACCCTCTCCCCCAGGTGTCGTGCTGACCGTACAACTCATCCCATTGCAAGCAGGGCCCCGGGAGTGAGGTGATGCAATAATGGCTGGAGAAAGGAATTTCAGAGGTGGAGTTGGCAGCAATGAGAGCATGTCATGTACCCTGCGATAGGACGGGGGGAGAGAGGGCCTGCTCAGGGCTGCAGAATCGAACGTGCTGGGCTTCCAGCACCCGATGGAGACGGGCAGCCTGGGGTGAGTGGCGCCGTTGCTCCAGGGGTGTTAGGCACCGCGGGTGGCTGGGCTTGGGCAGCATCGCCAGGGTCCTGGTGCAGCGGGCAGGGGGCCTGCTGGGACTCCCAGAGGAGGTAACACAGAGCAGCCTGGAAGCTGGAGGGACAAAGTGAGCCAGGCCAGAGGCTCTGGAAGTGAGGCCAAGACCCTGAGCGAAGTCCTGCGGACCTGATGGCTTGTGTGGCGACGGGAGGCGACCCTCGGGGAGCGGTGCTGGAGATGCCAGCACGGCCCGCCCTCCCCACCCGAGAGAGGTCAGAGGGCTGCTGAGCAGAGGGGACGAATCAGAGTTCCCAGCTCAGGCCGGGTGCAGGGCTGCAGCGCGGTGGGATGCCTGTAAACTCCTGAGGCATCCCTCGTCCCGCCCCTCCTAGGCCCCCATGTTCAAGTCCATCAGGGCACAGGACTGGGCAATTGCTGCTGCTCTCAAAGCATCTGGAAGGGCTTCTATTTATTTTCCACTTTGTGGCCTGTGTGATCTCGTTTTTCTCTTTCTGAGATGCTCAGAACATCCGTGTTTCCAGAGCAGGGAGGCCGTGAGCGAAGATGAGGTGCCCAAGGTCCCCTGGAGGCCGACCCGCCCTTTACTTCAGGGGCCCCTTGGGTCTCACCTGCGGCTCCTGTGACCTGAGCTCACGTTCGTCCGAGACCAAGCTCGGGGGCCGGGGAGGAAGCGGCGCTGGGAAGGGCTTAGGCCACGTCACCGGTGGCGGCCAGGAGAGCAGCGGCCTCCATGAAGTGATGCGCATGCTTTTCTTACATAACCCGCTGCTGACAGAAATGTTTCTGTTAACTACACTCATAATTCCCCAGTTATGTCATAACTGTGGGATTGTACTTCAGAGCTGTGACATCTTTGCCTAGAAATATGATGATACCCTGCGTGTAAATGCTATTTTTATTTTCAATGCATGCTCTGATTTCAGAACATTCTCGATGGAAGGGGGGCTCAGCAACAAGCAGGTGGGCCCCATGGACGGAAGGAAGCAGTGGGACCCCGACAGGTGAGGCGTTGCGGGGCAGTTTCGTGGTTGGGCATCGCCAAAGCCCGTGACCCCCAGGCCCCTAGACGGGCTCCTCCTGGGTCTGGGCCCCATGGGTAGCAGATGCCCTAAGCCTGGAGAGGCCCCGCAGGAGGGTGGGCAGCCAGGCCTCCCTGCCTGGTGGTCCCTCCACCTGCCCAGGGTCCTGAACATCTGGGAACGGAGGCTTGGTTCCGAGGTGCTGTGCTAGAACCTCTTCCGTCAAACGGAAGAAACTTCCAGAGCTGGGAGTGACCCCAGAAGGGCCAGAGCCTCCTTCTGCCTCTTCTCTGCAGCCTGTGTCCAGCCTGGCTGTGCTCTGGGCTCCCATGGGCGTTGGGGGCCAGCCTGGCCTGGGGGCGGGGCCCAGGGTCCTGCGGCTTCCGGGGGCTCTCCCATCTCTCTGCTCTCTACCCCCCTCCTGCTCGGCCTTCAGGGAAGGTTTCCCCTGGGGTCCCAGGTGCAGCCCCATTTCCTCCGCCCTGAGGGTCCCATCATCTCCTTTATGTGAGAGGTCCCCAGCGCGGCCCTTCCTCCCGTGCTCCCTGCCCATCTGCCCTGGGAGCTCCAAGTCCAGACTCCAGTGAATCAAAACCAGTCATCATGTTTCCCCCGCACCGACTGCCAGAGTTCTTAAGTGATTCCAGCTCCCATTTCTGGCCTGAAACCCTGGGCTCACCTTAGACCCTCTCAGCTCAGCTCAACCCAGCGGCCATTCACCAAGCGCCTGCATGTTGGGTCGGCTGGAAACAGACACAAAACGGGCGTGGACCCTACAATTAGTGACATTAGAGACCCCCGTGTAATAGAACGTTAGAAGCAGGCGGGACCTTTAAGCGCATCTGGAATGTAACCTCTTGTTTTATCCACGAACAAGAGAAGGCCCAGAGAGGGTCAGGGCATTGCTCGAGGTCACACAGCTAAAGATGGGCCGATTAGGACATGACCCCCATCTCCTTACCCCCCAGGTAAGTGCTCAACCCGAAGTTTTATACCATTTCCCCCCTGAGGCGCGTGGCTGAGCCAGGAGACGGGAAGCACACGGGCAGAAACCTGCATGACCTTCAAGTTCTGCTCCCCCACCAGCTGCGCTGCAACTAGACATATTCTGTGGGTACCTTCGGGCAAGGAAACAAGAACGCTCAGACACATGTTTGCCGGTAGGGCTATCAGCACCCCGAAATTTCTGGGAGCAAACCACAGGCCTGGGCACACTCTAAAACCCATTAACAGGTAAAAAAAAAACCAAAAAAAACCAAAAACGTATCATGATCAAATCAAAAAGGGTGACTGCAGAGAGGTCTGAACAAGTCTTCTTTAAGACAATGCAGAGTACATACATTCCGGTCATTTTAATCTCACCCATGGAATGTCACATTTACACACTGTCTTCTAATTTCCTGGAGGAAAAAATATCCTTCTTTAATCTGAACCCTTTCTGTTTGTTCTCCCCTGGCTGCCCTGGCTGCCGGGATGTCTGATTTTTCACTTGCTGATTTAGATGCTCGTATGACACATCCAACCTTTTAAATAAATCATTCATTTTTCTTAAAGGTTGGCCATGTCACAGTGTGGTGATGCGCCCAATTTTTTAAATAACTGTTTATTTGATGTCAGGTACGTCAGACATAAAAATAAATGTGACTTGGTTGAATGTAATACAAAAATGCTATCTGATTTGGAATTTTCGCAGCCAGGTGTTTAATGATTTGGGAAGATTCTGGCCAGGCTCGGGGGAAAATGGGAAATCACGTAGCATGTGGCTTCTGTCTGGCGCCCACAGACTCTCCTTTCTGTGGCTTCCCCCCCCTCTGAGGCTCCCACTCCCTCATGGGCCCCTGGTCATCCAGCCTCTTCCCTCATCTCTGCTCTTGAAACAGCCTCTTAGGAAAGAGTCCAAATCAGTCATTCACAGGAGGTGATATGTCCCCCACGGAATCCTGCCTTGTGGAGGCCAGACTGTGCCCGGAATGTGGCACATCCAGCACATGTTTGCTGCAGGGACGATAGGCTGGGGGTATTTGTGCCTTAAGTTGTAACCTCGAGCTAAGAAAGGAAAACTCAGAGGTTTTTGAAGCAGATATACGGGGCAGGAGTTGGGGAGGACAAACTAAACGTCGACATAAAAAGGCAAATGAGGTGGAGAGAAAATGGGAAAAGAACCCCACCCAGAGATGACGCCTTAATGCCCTCATACCCCCAGTTTGCACGTGCTCTCATGCATGTGCATTGGGGTTTACGTTTTTATCCCCAGACTTACAAGTTCGGTACATGCGTATCTAGGCCTGTGCTGGCCTTACATGACACATAAGTAGAGCACCGCGATAAGGACTCTGTTACTTTTGTTGTAGAAAGCCTAATATGGTGACGGCCATTATTAGATTCTTAACCACCGTTTATAAATCAGGTGCGTGTCGACATCACAACACCAGTTATAGATTCTGTTAGTGACACGGCACATGATGATGCTCACAGAGACCCGCTAGTGCTGTTACGACCACACTTCCATGTTTTTATTACCATCCCTAGGAAGCCCCTCCCACAGCTATAGTATTAGGCCAGTTCTTCTGTGGCTAAGAAGAAAGAGCATGCCCATAACACTGTTCGCGTGCAGGACCACATGACCACGAACTTGAACTTGGGGACTTTCCTTGCTCATATATGGTGGTGGCAGACGTACCACTGTTTCAGTCTCCATGAGCCAATGGGTGGGTAGAAGCCAGAAAGACCCATGTTTTCAGCTCTGGTCTCATGTTTTGAGATAAAGGCAAGTAGAAAACGTCAAGAATACTAAACATCAATGAGGTAAAGAGTAACGCAGATCAATGGGCAAAATTCATGAATGGTAACTCTGCCGAGTGGGAAACTCTGTTAAGTCCAAAAGGATGTGAAGAAACTCTCGGACCCACTAGTGACCAGAGAGCAAACAGAAAGATGGACACAAGACACGTGAACGCGGTGGTTTATCAGGAAACAGGAGGAAATGAGATCAAAGGGAAGAAAGGACAAACCAAACCAGCAAGGGCCTGGCAGAGACCAGTAACAGCAATGTCCTGTGAGGAGTGTGACAAACAACGCTTTTCACCAGAAGTAGATAAACAGACTGAACATAATAACTAAAACAACCGAAGGAGGGGAGAGACTGTTGAACACCAGGTGAACATTCAATATTGCTGGTATTCTATATACCAGCAATAAACAGAAAATGGAAATTTAAGATGAGATTATTTACAATAGTATTAAGGTCACCAACTAGCTAGAAATAATCTAATAAACATCTAAAAATAATCTAATAGATATCAAGAAATAATCTAATAAAACATACGCAAATCCTTTGCACCAAACAGTATAAAACACTTTTAAAAGGAAAAGAAAAACTTAGAGATAAAAATAAAGGGACATACTGTGTTCATGGATTGGAAGACTCAATATTTTAACGATGCTAATTTTCCTCAAATTGATTTATAGGGTAAATACAATCCCAATCAAACTCCCAGCTGTTTTGCTTTCCCTGTGGAAATTGAGAAGGTAATTCCAAAATTCATATGTATATGCCCAAGAGGCTGAGAAGAATCAAAACAATCTTGAAAAACATGATGAGCTAGGGAACTTATACTACCTGATATTAAGAACTTTTATGAAGCTATAGTAAATAAGACAGTGTGGTACTGGGGAAAAGTCAGACACATTTTCCAGGGGAACAGGACAAAATGTCCAGAAACAGGCCTACACAAATACAATCTGATTTGGATAAAGGTGGTACTGTGGTGTGGTGAAGGAAGGATGGTATCTTCAATAACAATGCTAGGCCAATTGAATATACACATGAGAAAATAAGGAATCTGACTGCCTAATCAAAAATCAGCTCCAGAGGGCTGCAGATCTATATGTAAAAGATAAAAGAACTTTTAGAAGAAAGCACAAGAGAATATCTTTTTGAGCTTTGAGAGGGAGAAGACTTTTTTAAACAGAATAGAAAATATTTTTTAAAAAGCAGTCATCAGGGCTTCCCTGGTGGCGCAGTGGTTGAGAGTCTGCCTGCCAACGCAGGGGACACGGATTCATGCCCCAGTCTGGGAAGAACCCACATGCCGCGGAGCGGCTGGGCCCGTGAGCCATGGCTGCTGAGCCTGCGCGTCTGGAGCCTGTGCTCCGTGACGGGAGAGGCCACAACAGTAAGAGGCCCGCATAATGCAAAAAAAAAAAAAAAAAGCAGTCATCAAAGAAAGCATTACTATATTGACTATATTAAAATTTAGAACTTCCATTCATCAAAGACACCATTAAGAAATAAAAAATGCAACCGACAAAGAGAATGTTTTGCAATAGATATTTTCAACAAAGTGCATTTACAGAATATACACATCGCCTCCTACAAATCAATAAGAAAAACAGCCCAATAGAAATATGTGTGAAAGCAATGAACAAATACTTCACAAAAGGAGTAGAGCCAGAGGCAGTACTTCCTGAATGTGATATGAGGAGATTAAGGAAGCTTCTTCCCCAGAAAGACATCTATAAAACTGGTCAAAATTAGCAAAGACAGTCATTCAAAGTCTCTAGAGATTGATCAAAAGGCTTAAAATAACTTGAGAACCATACATTGAACAAAATGTATGGAAACTTGGTAAGAACAATGAGAAGGCATGGCATTCAAGCTATGGGCTGCACCCAGCGCCCCCCTTACCAGTTCCTTATTGGGGAAGAGCTATTCCGGAAGTCTCGGAAGGCAAGGCAGTTTCTACTCCCTCAGCTACTTGGGGTGAAAAGAACTATTCTAGGCCAATAAAGTAGTGGCTGAACGCTGGCAGACCCAGCTCCGTGCTGCAAAAACCTTACACTGAGAAGGTGGCAGAAGCCAGGCAGCCCCCCTTCCCACGTGCCCAGCCCCTGTTATAGGAAGGGTCACATGGGGCCGAGGGTGGAGAGGGTGTCCCCCATCCCCCATGGCCCCGTGTTGCAGAAGCACAGCTCTGGTGGGCACGGCAGCTGAGCGACGGCACCTGTATCCCCCATATTCCTGGGGTGCAAGAGGGATTCCGAGCGGATCTGGCAGCCAGCGTACAAAGGCCAGTCCCCACCATCCGTGGCTCTGCACCGAGGAACAGCTACACTAGGCAGTGGTCGCAGCTGGGCAGTGGCACAAGTTCCCATGCTACCTCCCCCCACGCCCCATACCCCAGCTTCTGCTCCAGAGCACAGAGGTGCTGCCCAGGGGAGGGTCAGAGCAAAGTCCCAAAGCTCGGCAAGTCCCTGCTCCTGCCAACAGGCCCAACTGCATTTGGATCAGACTGTGGAGAAACTCTTGCCAGAGGGCACTGTTGAAAACAGTGGCGCCATCAGTTAGCAGTCGGTGAAGGCTGACAGGTGGGTGTGATACCAGTGGAGCCAGCAGTTTAACGGGAAAATCAGGGCAGGAGACGGTCAGAGAGAGCTCTGCTAAAATCAGACCGTCCACTGATGCTCAAGAAGGCTGTGTATAAGCCCAAGTAGTGGCCTCTGAGACCCAGGAGAGGAAACTTCTTAGCCACGAGTCCCTGGCTGAGCAGGGGACAGACCTGCAAACCTGCTATCTGTCTCCAGGCCACACACAGATCCAAAGGTAAAGAGTGAAAAACTTAATGGCTCAGGGGCTCAGGCACAACCTCTGACCAATCAGGGGCTGACCCCAAATCTGTGTTGACCAAGGGTAACAACTCACAAGCCAGGCTCTAAAATAAAAAATGAAGAAAAAACATGAGCAGGAACATCAGAGGCTGCACAGTTCAGGGGAAATAGGTTTCACTGAATTAGTCCAGCCGTATTAGTATACAAATAAACTAAGAAACAATAAAAAATGAAGACAACTAGAAATTTCAGAGGCTCGTATCACTACCCAGAGTTGCTACAATCTATTATCTCAAATATCAAGTTTTTAACAAAAAGGTACAAGACACGGGGAAAAAAACCAAGAAAGTGTGACTCATACACAATAAAAAATAAATAAATAAGTTTTTAAAAAGCAAGCAGTAGAAATTGCCTGTGAGAGGACCCAGATGTTGGACTTCACAGACTTCAAAGCCGCATAATACATATGTTCAAAGAATTAAAGGAAACCACCTTTAAAGAATGCAAGTAAGGTATTATGACAATTACTCACCAAACAGAGAATTTCATGAAGAGATAGAAATTATAGAAAAGAATCAAGTGAAAATTCTGAAGTTGAAAAGTACAAAAGAAGTCAAAATTTCACTAAAATCTATTAACAGTAGATTTGAGCTAGCAGAAGAAAGGGAAAACCTGAAGAGAGATCAATAGACATGAAGCAACCTGAAGAACAGAGGAAATGAGGAAAAACGAACAGGGCCTCAGAGAGACGTGCAACACCATTAAGCTGACCTACTCTGCGCATCCAAGAAGAACAATAAATTCCAAGTAGGAAAAATGAAAGGAGATCCGCACTCAGACATACATTCAAAGACAAAGAGGAAATCTTGGAAGTTGCAAGAGAAAAACCACTCATCATGTACAAGGGAACCCCAGTAATATTCACAACATTAGAAACAGTGGCGGCCAGAGGCGGTGAGATGAAGTATTCAAAGTGAGAAAAGGAAAAACTGCCAACCAAGATTCTTACACCCAGCAAAACTATCTTTTACAAGGGAATGTAACATAAAGACATTCCCAGATAAACAAAAACAGGGAATTTGTTGGCGGTGTGGGCAGGGAGAGATGAACAGGCAGAACACAGAGGCTTTTAGGCAGTGAAACTACTCTGTATGATATTATAATGATGGATACATGTCATTATACGTTTGTGCAAACTCAAAGGATGAACAACACCAAGAGTGAACCCTAAGGTAAACTATGGACTTTGGGTGATTATGATGTATCAATGTAGGTTCATCCTTGGTTAAAAAAAGAAAAAAAGTACTTTACTGGTGAGTGATGTTGATAATGGGGGAGGCTAGCGTGTGTGTGGGCAGGGGTTATATAGGAAAACTCTGTACCTTCCTCTCAAGTTTTTAAACCTAAAACTGCTCTAAAAAAAATCTATAAATTTTAAAAAAAGATTTCAACATTAAAAAAAAGATTGCAATCTTTTAAGAAAAAAGGATAGCTGAGTAGTCAATAAACAAATGAAAAGCTGGTCAGCTTTAGTTTTGAGGTGAATGCAAATTAAAACCACATTGCGATTGTACCACACACCTACCTGAGCAGCTAAAATGAAAAAGACACAACACCAAGTGCTGGCAGAGACGCAGAATAGATGTAACCCTCGCCGATGGTGGAGGAGGAGGTCAGTAGGACCACACCAATGATCCGATCCCACCTTCCTACTCAACAGAAGCACGTGCACGTGCTCACCGAAAGACACGTCCAAGACTGTTCACAGAAGCAGTCTTTGTGTTTGTATTTGGTCTCTAAGTAGAGACCAAACTTAGGGATGCTGTCAGTTATTAATCAGATCCTGGGCGTTTGGGGCCGACTGTCACAGACGTTACTGAACAGCTTCCGGGACTGTCCCTGGAGAGAGCGGTCCGGCTTTCCGGGCTGTTTATTTCAGATAAGGGAGTTGGCTTCCTGGGCAAGGTGCTGCAGGTGTGGGTCGGAGCCCTACTCTATACGTGGCCTGGCCACTGTCCATTTGCAAATGCAGTCTCTCGGACACATCAGTATAATGATGTGAGCGAGGTGCACACACAACGTGGATGAGCATCACAGATGTAACACACACCGTCTGCCCTGCATGGTTCCACCACACAAAGCACAGAACAGGCAAGAGGAACCCATGGTACTGGGGGCAAGGTGAGTGAGGCCATGGGGACTGTGCCTCATGAGGACAGGAGAGGTCGTGGCCTGTTTTTAGGTTACAAAGCTGGACTGAGTCTGTGAAAAGGCACAGAGCTATCCACTTGCAGTGTGTGCACTTTGCTGTGTACAACTGTACTTCAACAAAACATCAGAAAAAGCCAGTGGGGAGAGAAAGCCATGGAGCTCCAGTGGCAAGGTTCCCAAGATGTTACAAAGGAACTCCATGGGTTGCTTCTTTTATGGAGTATTTTGCTAAACATGGGTGGTGTTTAAAGCGTCCAACTGACCTAGGAGAGTTATCTTCCCTTGATAGTCAAAACTATTAATAGCAGCGACTGTAACTCCAGTAGTTTTGGTAATGGTGGGATTTGCATTCCACTGGGGCTGTGTACACAATGGGCAAACAATGGCATGGTGGGCAGAGGCCGTGACAGGAGCCCCCCAGGAAGAGAGAGAAGAGCCCGGGGTGGGCATCCTGGGACAGCTGTGCTTTCAGACGGAATTCTTTCTGAGAGAAACTGGTACCCTCCCAAAGATCCTCAAGGAGGGGCGGCCAGCACCCGAGCCCGCGTCCTCTGCGTGCGCTCCGGTTCGAGGAGCTGCTGTCGCACACGGTCCCGCTCCTTTTGTCACCAGCTTGCTGCACTTGGACGTGCTCCTGTCCCACCTCCTGAATCGGAACTGTCCTCCAAGTCCACCTGAAGTGCCCCGCCGCTCTGACATTCCTCATTATTGAGCTCACCGCCCACGATGTCTCCCCCCTCGGTGATGTTCGCACCCTGACTGAGGACGGAGCCTGGCCCTGGTCCCTCCCGCGTGCCCCCAGGGGCCAGAACAGAAAGCACATTCTGGGCCGGGCGGCGTGACCCCACCTGCTGTGTCTCCAGCGGGACATACGGGTTCCTCTTTCCGATGGGGGGCAGTGGGGAGGCCGCAGGGCCCTCTGAAGACTCCATCCAACCCTCAGGGGAGACCACGGACCAGGTGCGCGTCCTTCAACCTGGGAGCCCCTGAGAGCGGTTTCTGGCTGATTCAGTGCATGTTTACAGTTGCTGTTACTGTCGTTTTCAACTTCCTAATACCATCCCACGGCGATGGGTATAACACAAAATATAATTTTCAAACTTTGTAGAACGTTTTCCCTCCAAGGAACACAACATGTTTCCTATTTATCCTCAAAACCACCCGTTCACAGAGAAGTAGGGCTGGAGAGCTAGCAAAGCACGGAGGAAGCACGCTGCTGAGAACCGTCCAGCACGGCCAGTACAAAGGCTGCAGGACCGGGTCAGAGCCCGTCTGTGAGGTCCATGTCTTCTGCCCGAGGCTGTCCTGACCTCAAACACTCCAGGTTTGCCTATTTTGGGTGTGTGTGGGGGTCTTGCTGGCCTGGTCAGGATGAACGTGGCAACAGGATCAGGCCCCCAGCTTCCTTTTGAAAGACCCGCCACTGCTCAGAAGGCCCAGACACGCCGTCCCTCCCTGGAGACTGACCAAGGGCTGACTTCCCAGCTCTGGGACAGCACTCTCTCTGCTCCAGGAAGAAGCTGGCGGCAGAACCTTCTGGAAAGAGCCAGCCAGATGGGTGATGTCCCAGGAGCTGAGAGGCAGACCCACCAAAGCCAGGAAGCTCACTGGCTCGCTGCTTCTCCCAACACACATGCACTTACACACACTCGTGCACACTTGCACACTCACACACACACTTGTGCACACACTCACAGTCATGCACACACTTACACTCATGCACACACACAGGCACACAGGCCCCGAGGCCCCGTGGGGTTGAGCTCATCTTGATGCACCTCCTCCACCCTTTTACACCCTTTGGCTCTGAAAGTTGTCCTGTTTAGAATCCGGCGCCACTGCCTCCGCTCCTGATACTGGGAGAAGACGATGGATTTTATATTTGGCCTCAGTTGCTTTCACTTTATCCTAGAAATAGGCTCCCCTGCCCCCAGCCTCCATGGCCAAGCCATGAACATATAAATCTTATCCTTTAAAACAGCAGGTCTGAGGACTCACTTTCATCCAGTTCCACGGGGAGCTGTTAAGAAGCGAGAAGCGAGAAGGCCCTTGAAGTCGGGTTTGCTGGTGGCGGGGGGGGGGGGGGGGGGGCTGGGGTGGGAGGAGACCTGGAGGAGGAAGGGACCTTGAGGGAGAAAAAATGTGTCCATCAGAAAATAAAGTGATTTAAGCTGAATTACACTTAAAATGACCTTTGCAATGGGTAATAGGCAATCCAAGGCTGGAAGAAGGAGCTGAAATTCAACAGACTGAAGTCTGCTTTGTGGCTTGAAAAGTGAGAAATGACAGGTGCGGAGGGAAGAGTGAGATGTGAAAGGGAAGCTGAGCCTGGAGAAGGCATCCCGTGTGCGTGTGTGTGTGTGTGTGTGTGTGTGTGTGTGCGTGCGCGCGCAGAAGGTGAGGACCAGTAGCAGAGGCAAAAGACGTTCCCCTCTTATAATAAGAGAATATCAGGGACGTTCTCATATTAAAGACGCTCCTTAAAGGAGAGGAAGGAGGCTGTGCTGAACCTGACGATAATAGAAGTGATTTATGTGCGTGTTGCCAGAAATGTCTGGAACGAACACGCATGTGATGCGCATGTAGACACAGTGTGATAGGGTCTCTTGGGAGGGAAGCTCAGCGCTTTGTAAACTAGATGTTGCTCTGGCCCAGCTGCCCTGGTCTACTCTGGATAAACTTTTCAAGGACATGTGCATCTTTTCAGCCAAAGTGGCTCCTCTGGGAAAGAATGTATTTCTACCTCTTTCATCTCACTTTAAAAACAACCGTCACGATTTCCTGCCCTTACATTACTCTGGCAACGCCCAGAATTTTCAACAGGGTTTTAATTCCTTGCTTTGGGGGGCATGAGGCATTCTCTAAAATCTTTTCGGTAAATTTAAAGAAAAGCTGAAAAACATCACTTTGGACTCAAATTAAGAAATGGAAAAGTGCACAGGTCTGTCCTGTGGGATTCGTGTGAGCTCCCTTATCATACGGTTAAGACCATAAGATGTCACAGTGGTGCGACTCTAAGCCAGGATGAAAGGAGAGTTTCCCGCTTCTTTGTTAGAAAGATAGCACCTTCCTAATTCACCTCTCCCAGACTTCCAGTGAGGCAAGACTGGCTGAAGATTCCAGATATTAATTCTCAGGTTGCCACGGTAACTCGCGACAGTCCTGGAGGAGACCCTCCAGTCCATTCTTGGAAGGCAGTGTTCACTCACAGCCTGGTGGCCTGGTGGTGATGGTGTGAGTGGCCTGCTCTCCAGGAGATCAGTCCAGGGTGGACACACAGCTGACCAGCAACAAGAAGCAAGTTACTTCCTGACACTCAGAGATGAGAGGGCTACTTTCCAGTCAATGGTTAGGAAACACCTCGCAGCAAGAGGGACTGGGGCTGACTGATATGATAGGTGAGGAGGGATGGGCCCTGCTTGAGGGTACCTTCCGAAGCTTCCAGCACATAGGCCTTGAGTAACCTGGGGGTAGGACTGCTCAGGGAGCTTGCTGTTGTGTTTGGGAATCAGACAAAATGCCTCCAGCCAGGAGGTGGGTGTGGACCTCAGGACTTCCAAGCAGGGTGGTGGGGTGGCTTAAAATGTGTCCACGAATTCTTTGACATTCACTCCAAAAGGTGGAGGCAAATTCCCCTCCCCGAGTGGACTCGGTGAGTCACTCCCGCCAAGCAGAATACGGTGGAAGCGCCAGTGTGCAGCTGGCGAAGACGCTGCGCCTTCAGCCTCTCTTGGATCACATGCTCTGGGGAAAGATGCTGCCATGTCATGAGGACGCCCAAATAGCCCATGGGGTGAAGCTGGGCAAGTGCGCCATCTTGGAAGTGGGTACCCCAGCCTCAGTCAAGTCTTCCAGTGACGGCAGCCCCTGCCTACCCACTGACCTCAAGCTCATCAGAGACCCTGAGCCAGGACCACCAGCTTAAGCTGCTCCAGAATTCCTGACCCACAACAACTGGGAGAGGATAAATATTTGTTGGGCTAAGCCAGTAAATGTGGGGGTAATTTGTTATGCAGCAATAAATAACTGGTGCACATGGGAGGTGACATGGTCCGACTGATTTTTGTAGAAGGCCATCCTGGACTGTGGAAAAGAAACAGCTGAAGCAGAGAGGCTGCTGCAGTGGTTCAGGCAAGAAATGGTGGCTGGAACAAGGTAGGTAGAGAAGAGGGCCTTCTGGGATCAGAAGCCTGAGTCACCAGATGAGTGTAGGGAAAAGAGGTCAAGGATGGCTCCTAGCTTTTGGATTGAGCAACTGAGGGAACATGGTTCCATTTACTGGGGTGGGATGTGGAAACTTCTGGAAAGAGCAGGTTGCGTGTGGATCAACAGTTTTGTTTAGAAGGGGACATGATGATGGGGATGAGGATGATGATGGGGATGATGATGGAGATGACGATGGTGATGGGGATGGAGATGATGATGATGGTGATGGAGATGGGGATGATGATGGTGATGGAGATGGAGATGATGATGACGATGGTGATGGAGATGGGGATGATGATGGTGATAGAGATGGAGATGATGATGATGATGGTGATGGAGATGGGGATGATGATGATGATGGTGATCGAGATGGGGATGATGCTGGTGATAGAGATGGAGATGATGATGGTGATGGAGATGGGGATGATGATGGTGATAGAGATGCAGATGATGATGATGATGGTGATGGAGACGGGGATGATGATGGTGATAGAGATGGAGATGATGATGATGATGGTGATGGAGATGGGGATGATGATGATGATGGAGATGGGGAAGATGATGGTGATGGAGATGGGGATGATGATGGTGATAGAGATGGGGATGATGATGATGATGGTGATGGAGATGGGGATGATGATGGTGATGGAGATGGGGATGATGATGGTGATGGACATAACGATGATGATGACGGTGACGGGGTTGATGATGATGATGGAGATGATGATGGCTCACATTCTGGAGTGCTTATTCTTTGCCAGGCACTCTTTAAAGTGCTTTACTTGCAACCTTACCAGCATTGTAAGGATGAACGTAGGAAAGAGAAGTTAGAAGACACATCTAAATAAACAAAATCCCATTGAAGCTAATGAATGGTTTCCAGTGCAAAGACTTCAGTATTACCCAAAACATCAGTTTTCAAACAAACAAAAAAATTCCCCTGCACGTGGCACCAACTAAAATGTGGATTCCTGGGTCCTTCTGGGGCGAGTCCCAGAAATCTGTTTTTTTTTTTTTTTTTTTTTTTGCGGTACGCGGGCCTCTCACTGTTGCGGCCTCTCCCGTTGCGGAGCACAGGCTCTGGACGCGCAGGCTCAGTGGCGGTGGCTCACGGGCCCAGCCGCTCCGCGGCACGTGGGATCCTCCCGGACCAGCGCACAAACCCATGTCCCCTGCATCGGCAGGCGGACTCTCAACCACTGCGCCACCAGGGAAGCCCCAGAAATCTGTATTTTAACAATCCCCCACCAAGTCCTTCTGAGGCTAATGGTCCAAGGCGGTGACTTCCAAATGCAGGCTGCTGACTTACTGGGGTATCTTGAAATCAACTGAGGGGGTATGACAAGCAATTTTATAAAAATACAATGGAACAGATTAGGAAACATCAGGGCGCATCACAGCAGTAAGGGTACGACCTGCTTTGTGAAGCTCTTCTCTCAGCTACATCTACGTTCATGTATGTGGGCATGAGGGTGCCCTAAGAAACACGTTCTTCTCTGTAGCTCACCGTCAAAAGTTTTGAAACCGCTGGCCAAGGGGACACGCTTTGAGAAAGGTGCCCGAGAGCTGTTCAGCACAACTGGTTCGACACAGGTGCTGCAGGAGGGCTGCGGCCACCTGGCGGATGGCACTGAAATCAGCCGGTGCAGGGGAGCCCCTCTGACCCAGAGTCCCCGGTCTGCCTTGGAGCCCACGTGGCTGCGCTGTGTCCTCCCTCCTCACCCCACACGCTCCCTCCCTGCTCTGCGCCGGCCCAGCCGCAAGCAGCTCTTGTCTGTGCGCACGTGCCCTCCACTGAGGAGGCTCTGTGGTCTCCATCCTGAACGAAGCATGCCTGACTCTCCCGGCTGGCCTTCCGCCGCCCCCCACCCCTCCATCCAGCGCATCTCCTACATCCCTCAGATGGTTCCGCCCACAGCCCTGGCTCTGACTCTCACATCTTTCTTCCTCCATCGAATGGTCCAGCGCTGAGTATTTACATGTAGCAGGCTTCCCGCAGGCACGATGGCTTCAAGAGCCAGATGACGCACACAGTCCCTGCCCGGGAGAGGCCTGCAGGCTGCCGTGGAGCCATCACCACCCAGGGAGAGAGGGCAGCTTCCCTGCGAAGACAGCGCTGGACCAGCAGGGTGGGAGGGCGCTGCGGGTCGCCAGGCCCCTGGGCAGAGGGAAGGGAGGGACACGGGCAGGTGGTGGATGGAGGTGCCATTCCTTCCAAGGCTTGACGCAGGGACACACAGAGGAGGCTGGCCAGGTGGACATGGTCCCGGGATGTGTGAAGTGCATTAAGGAATTCACATTTTCTCAGGGAGGTAACGGGATCCCGCGTAGGGCTTGAGCAGAGGAGTCAGGTCACCTACGTTAAGAAGACTGTCTGGCCGTAGTGGAGCCAGTGGGACGGAGCAGGGTGAGAAGAGGTGCTGCCACTGGCTGTGCGGTGATTCCATTGATCCAGGCAAGAGATGGGGATGGCTTCCTTCCACTAAACGCTCTCCTCGTCTCCTCAACTAGACTGAATCAACTCCCAGACCCTACGGGGCGACCTTAGCAGCCATCCGAGTGGAAGAGCTCACCCGCCTCACGCCTGGGCTGAACGGGCTCCCAGACGCCCTCCAGACCACAGGCCTAACAGAAAACCCGGGCAGCGTGCTCTCTCCAGCAACTCAGTGAGTCCGAGGGTGTCTACTCTGCGCCCCCCCCGCCGCGTGTATCTTTGATTCCACCCGTCTCAAGGCAGCCTCTTCTTGGTCTTCTTTCCTCTGGGTTTACCGTTATGGGTAAGTTCATTCAACTGTTTCCCCTCTGACCTGGTTCCTGAACCTCTGGCCACGAGACAACCTTGTCTACCCCAGCAGGTGGCCTGTGGTCCGTCTTGCTCCCAGGAGGGAAGTGGATGCTGGGGCCACGTCTGAGCCCGTGCACTGTGGGTGGGGAGGTGTGTGCACCCCTGCTAATGGGTGAGCTTCTAGCAGTCAGCACCCATGGGGGCGGGGATCGCAGAGGTGCGACCTTTCTTCACGGGGGGACCGCCGTCAAGCCAGATGCTCCCCTTCCCCTTCAAGGACCCAGGAAGATCGGAGCCGGAAGGGGCCTTCAGGGCCGTGCCACACGGCCCAGGCCATCGCTGAGAGATGGGAGAAGCAAACCTCGAGGTCTCACGTGATTTCTTGGTGACTCGGTTGGAGTGACGGTCCATTTGCCCACGTGAAGTTGCTGAATGCAAATGTCAGCATCTGTGTGTATCTCTGTTCAACGTAATCTTATCCGGGGGCTCAGGACAGGACAAGGCCTCAACCCCCTTTGAATTCATAAGGGCACCTGGCCCAGTCTTAGCCTGGTGGTAAAAGCTAGGAAACGCGGGGACAGCTGGCTGACTAGTTGGTTGTTGAGGCTGATCGCGGATATGACTCTTCGGTGGATAGTTTTAAATATTCAGCATTCAGGTCCCATTCCAGACAGAGGGAATCCTACTGTCGTGGGCAGAGCTGAGAGTCTAAGCTCAGGATTTGCTGGTCGGAACGCAAGCTTCCTGTGCTGCCGTCCTATCGAGGCTGTGCTACAGGCTCTCGGCATTTGTTCTCTTAAGACAGGTTAATGCCGCGCCCAGAGACGCTCCCTGAACCTGCTCCGAGTCCCAGCAGGCCCAGCCGGTCTGCTCTCAGGTGGTGCGTCTGGGTGGCACTAGGATTCTCTCCATGTCTCTCAACTCTTCTCAGCGTTGGGACCCAGGTCTTTGGGGTGGAAATCGGAGGACTGTCCCTGTCACTTACTGCTGTTATCGTGGGGAGGAAATCAAATGCTCAGGTCCATAATAGAAGTCTACACTCTGGGGACTTAAAGCGTCAAAAATTAATGCCCTGGGCTTCCCTGGTGGCGCAGTGGTTGAGAGTCCGCCTGCCGATGCAGGGGACGCGGGTTCGTGCCCGGGTCCGGGAGGATCCCACATGCCACGGAGCGGCTGGGCCCGTGAGCCATGGCCGCTGAGCCTGCGCGTCCGGAGCCTGTGCTCCGCAACGGGAGAGGCCACAACAGTGAGAGGCCCGCGTACCGCAAAAAAGAAAAAAAAAAATTAATGCCCTTTTCTTTTTCTTCCGAGTTCAGAACCAGCTGAGAAGTAAGATGCCAAAGACGAGTCCGCTTTATCACTAACACACGGATTGAAGGGCTGGGCTTTGGATCCGAGGCTGACAAGGGTTACTAGCCTGCCCGACGGCCTGCCCCCTGCCCACCCACCCCTCCCAAGCAGTGTAGGCCTTGGGCAGCCCACCCACGTGGGGAAAGTCTGGCGCAGCAGAGCAGACGGTTACTTAGGATAGAAGAGGTTCGAGAAGAAAGTGAATCGCCAGTTCCTCCAAACTTCCCCCCGACGTGCGTCACAGCACTGTGCGCCACAACACTGTGGCGGAAGGGAGACCAGGATCTTATGCCAGTGCAGGTCCCTTCCCATGAAGCATGACACCAAGGAAACAGAGCCTCCCACCCACGCCCTGACCCTGCTGGCCCATCAGCAGGGCCGTCGCCCCAACTCCGCCAGGTCCGCCAGCTGCTGGAAGCTGCTGTTAGCACATTGCATCTAGAGAAGGAGACTATGACCCGAAAGGCCACACGCCTGATACAACATGTTTCTGCGGATCCAGAACCCGAATCAGAGCCCTGGGGAGTCCCAAAGGTCAACAGCACGGCCACTGGCTACTGAACAAAATTCAGAGATGGGTCACACGTGAAGCCAGCCTACACTCAGCCAGGAACAAGCAACAGTAACAACGCTGTCAGACGCCAAGGCGTTCGGGAGACTTAAGACCGAGCCTAACGCCATTTTGCTACCTGAGTGCTGCTGACCAACGTCAGGACACGGATGAAATCTTCCATTCCATGTAGCTCTCCCCTCCTGAGAATCATTCCTTCCTTTCTTGGTTACAGCACATATACATTTTCCATCTTCTCCCTTTTTTACACCCTCTAGTTGAGTTGTGTAAATAGACTCAAGGTGGCAGAGCACGTCAGTAAAACCATTTGAGATGTGAATAGTCTACTGGTGGCTTCTGGCCGTTTCTGACTATTTAAATACATATTCTAAAAGTTACTTGGTGTGCAATAGTATGTAATTTAGTCTCTTGCTCAGATAACTAGACATGGCCGAGATGATTATTATACGGTTAATTGGTAGGAATTATCATCAGTCCATTTGAAGTAACAGACTCAATTGTTTTCCAATAGCCAAGGGGGGTGGGAGGGCAGGATTTCCAACATGTACACCAGAAACTGGGGAAACGACATGCTTTCATCCCACAGCCTGTGGACCGAAGAACTCTCTTTGTTTGGACACATCCCGCCCCATGGCCGGTGACCTGGCACTTCCCCGATGCCGTCAGGCCTCCCTGGGCTCATCCCGAGGGGCAGCAGGGCAGACGTCAAGTCAAATGGGAATCAGTTCAGTGCGCTTGGCTTCTTGGATGGAGGAAGTGTCAGTTTTTCTTTTTTTTAACACAGAACTATTCCCTTCCTACATCATCATTAAGTGTATTTACTTATTATTATTTTTTTAATATTCAGACAACTACAGCTCTTCAAATACTAAAGGAAGCAGCAGCCCTGAAGCAGGAAGTGCTGGGTTTAAGCCGCAGGGCCCTGAGGCTGGGCCCTCCGTCCTGAGCACCTCTGCACCCACAGTGTGAGGTCAGCCCTGGGGTCCTGCAGTGAGGGGTCAGAGGCGCGTGCAGCACAAGAGGCGGCTTTCACTGCTTCTCCAAGTTTTCCTTAAGTGACGGCGGTGGCGGCCCTGTGACCCCGAGCTCAGCCCTCTCCACGCAAACAGCCAGCTCAAGAGAAAAACAGATACCGTATGCTAACACATATGTATGGAATCTAAGAAAAAAAAAAGGTCATTAAGAACCTAGGGGTAAGACGGGAATAAAGACACAGACCTACTACAGCATGGACTTGAGGATATGGGGGGGGAAGGGTGAGCTGGGACGAAGTGAGAGAGTGGCATGGACATATATACACTACCAAACGTAAGGTAGATAGCTAGTGGGAAGCAGCCGCATAGCACAGGGAGATCAGCTCGGTGCTTTGTGACCACCTAGAGGGGTGGGATAGGGAGGGCAGGAGGGAGGCTCAAGAGGGAGGGGATATGGGGATATATGTATATACATATAACTGATTCACTTTGTTATACAGCAGAAACTAACACAACATTGTAAAGCAATTATACTCCAATAAAGATGCTTAAAAAAATAAATAAACAAAAAACAGCCCAACGAAGGGCTGCTGCCACCTCCTCAGGCCCTTCCCCGTTTCTCCAGGGCTGATCTTGAGGAGGGAGCCCGTAACTGCGCTAGTTTGCCGTCTGTTGCAGTCTGTTGACGGTCAAACTGATGCGTAGGCTGGAGACACCAGTCTGTTAACTTCCCGTTAGGACAGAGGATTTCGTACCCTCATCTTAAACACCTCCTTCCCTCTATCCTCCCAGCTTAATTATAGTACCATTTTTATTAAACTCATCTTCAGTATCAGCATTATGACTATGTAAATATTGTTCGTTGATGAACCAGGTGATTCGATGTTCTTTCTTATACACTTGTTTAGTTTTTACCGGCGTTAATATTACCTCATCGTTTTTACCAGCTTAGATTTTTAATATGCCGTCACTCATTCTTTCCAAACTATCCAAACTTTCTGAACATATTTTCCATACAAATGAATACACCAAGTCATCCATCACTCCTGTTCTTCTTCTCGTAGAGCCCTCCTTTTACCTGCTCTAATAAGAATCCTGGAAATTCCCTTTGCTGCTCCTAGGTTGATCTTCTGTCCCTGAATCTCAAGACGAATCTGCCTTCTGCAAGAGCATGTGTTTCAGCAGCTTCATGCAAAAAGGCACACGGGAGGCAAACCTTTGGAGAGATTACACATCTGACACGTCTTTATTGTACCATTCTACTTGATTGATAGTTCAGCTGGATATACAATTCTTGGATAATAAAATTTTCCCTAAAGAGTTTGAAGATATCCCTTTTTTGATTTCCAGTATTCAGGACTGCTTTCAGAAGTCTGATGACGTTCTTTTGACTTCCTTTGTGTGATCTGTCACTTTTTTCTGACAGCTTTCAGTATTGCATATTCTGGGCTTCTGAAATTCCATGTTGATATGCCTAGTATGGTCCTCTTCATTCATTTTGCTAAGCACTTAATGGGTCTTTCAAGCTGAAAGCTCGTATCCCTCAGTCTGGTAAATTTTCTTGGATTAATTCTTTGATAATTTCTTTCTTTTCCTTTCCCCCATTTTCCCTTTCTAGAACTTCTCTTTGTTTCAGATTCCCCCGTATGGATATTTTAATTTTCTGATTTGTTGGATCTCCTCTATATTCAATTCCTGTGTCTTTTGGTCTCACTTTCTGAGAGCTTGCCTTGATGTTACCTTCCAACCTTTTGACGAACGTTTAAAAATGGCATGTACTTCGCTTTTAAGTTCCTGGAGTTCTTTCTTGTTACTTTTTAAAAATACAGACATTTGTTATTATTTCATGGAAAATATGCATTCCCTTATTATCAAATTGCAGCTTTGGATGTCCCCTTTAAATATGTTTCTGCTGAATTTCTTCCTTTTCCCCCTTCTTATTTTTTTTCTTTTTGATTCACGTTGCTCCTTGGTCTTTCGCCGATATTGGAGTGCTGCACGGAGGCTGCAGAGTGATCGGACAGTGGTTGGTTTCTTCACTGGGAAATCCGTCCACATCTGTCCATGGAGGTCTTCCCTCTGGGGCGATTCTGTTTCTCCAGAAAAGAATCCTCTGGTCTTCTAGCAGGGGTCACTTATTTGGTCTCCACTGCGCCAGAGCCCAGCAGGGGCGAGACTGGGAAGGTGGTTCTCAGTATACAGACTGTCCCCTGACCCCACTTTTCGCACGGCACCCCCAGTCCTTGCTGTGCGCCCAGCTCCAGAGCTTCCCCGGTTGGATTCCTCTGGCAGAAAAAGCTTCCAGTGGACCCCTGGATTAGGAAGTGGGGGAGGCGCGCCGCCTGGCTGTGGAGGTCAGGCCTCTCCACCTGCCGCACGGATGTCGGAGCATCTCCTGATTCTGGAACACAAGCGGCCCCCTGCTGACTGGGAGCCCCGCCTGCTGGCGCCGAGGACCTGCTTTCTCCGTGTCCCTCCGTTAGCTCCACCCTCCCACCCCCACCTTCCCCAAGCCCATCTTTGCCTCTGCTCTTGCCCGCCGCCCTCACTCCCTGCGTCTTTGTGGGATCTCACCTTGCTAGTCCTCGGCTTTCTTTTGCGGGTCTGGGGCAGGGGACACACGCAGGTCTGTGTTCAGTCCTCATGCCCAGCTGAGTCCAAGAAGTCCAGGCTGTCAGGTCCCCTCACGGAGTCCGCGTACACCGCGACCCCTGCCGATGAGCCCCACTCGGCTGCCTGGCGGTGGGGTGGCGCGGCGGGGCGAGCCAGGGGAAGACCACAGGCCGCCAGGCCCGGCTCCTCTCCTGCCCGCGAACGTTCAGCGCGACTGAGGCTCCTGGCTCAGCACCTTCTGAGGGTCAAAGGGCGGCGAGAGCGGAAGGGGAGGCGCTGGACCTGGGGGCGCTCTGGGGGGGGGGTCACCAGAGTGGGTGCCCACGATCCAGTGGGTACAGAAAGAAAACACCAGAACGTCTACTGATACGTGTTGTTATTAAAAAATCAAAGAGAACCCGTGGACGGGGACGCCGCCTCACCGGGGCAGCTTGTCACCTGCGGTCACAGGTGCTGAGGGCAGAGCCAGGCCCACAGAGCAGACGGCACAGTGCCTCACGCTGCAGCTGCCCCGTGCCCGGCCCGGTGGCCTCCAGATCAGGGGTCGTGGTCTTCACCAAGCTAAACGTCGCAAGCTGTGCTGCAGACCAGGGGCTGGAGACGGTCCCAGAGACGCGGGCCCAGGGGCTGAGCCCACCCTCTTCCTCCTCGCGCTGCGAGCTCCGTGCCAGCCGACACCACTGTAGCTCGAGGTCTGGCCAATTTATCAAATATCCGTTGACACTCACTTTTTGAAAAGGGGAATTCTGCCCTAATATGTAACGATAGTATATAGCCTTTTCCGTCAGCCAAGCAATAAAACACAGTTTACCTTCATTCCTGGCTCTATTTTCGTGTTTGTGCAGTTACACTACTGGTGCATAACATATGTAGATAATGTGTATACTTGCACACGTCGGGAGTGGACAGCCTGAGGCACACAGTCCACCGCCCCGGGCCTCTGCCCGCGCCTGCCCGCGAGGCTGTCCCCTGAGGGGTGCTGGCGCCTGGGGAGCCCTCCTCCCACAGGTCCCACACGCCGGGGCTCGGTGTAGGGTTGGCTGTGCCTCCGAAGGAGCGAGGGCCCAGCTTTCTGTGCAGAACAATGAGGAAGGGAGCAGGGGGCAGGATGGGGCACAACGGCCACTCACAGGCCACGTGGTGGCCCCAGGACTGCTCCTGGGCCGTTGCTGCATCTTCCCAGGGACCCCCCGGGACGACCCCTCCGTCAGAACCCAAGACCCCCAAGAGTGCTGTTCCACTTTCAGAGGCACAGCTGCTGGGCCTGAAAAGCGATGGCGACCTTTGCAAAGATGGCTTGCGCAGAACCCAGCCCTCAAGGGGCATGCGGGTTAGGGGGCGCCGCCTCCCAGCGGGAGTCCTGCCCTCCACAGGGTCCGCAGGGGAGGGGTCAGGGAGAGGAGGCCGTTTCAGGAGAGACGCTGGTGTCTGGGCCGCTTCTCCAGCTGCCCTCCCCAGGCCTGAGCCTGGACAGCCCTCACTCCCATCCCAGGGGCCCAGGCCTCCGGCCGGACTGGCTCCACCTGCATCTCCCTCGGGGGAGTCCCCACCACGGCATCCCGGGGCTGGCCTTCTTCTGGGATTGAGGGGCCCAGGGTGGGCTCGGGGCCTGGAAAACCCAAATCACATTCACGAGAGGAAAACACAGGAACACGCATCAGTGAGCAGATCCCAGCTCTCACAAGTGGAGAAGTAAATGGAGGAGAGAAGCATCCAGGGAAAGCCGAGATGAGCCAGCAGTCCCCTGCCTCCTGTCCCTTCTGCGGAAACCTGCCTGGGTCAGCGTCTGGATCACACAGCACCTGAGAGCCGCTCGCTGCTGCCACGTGCCAAGAGGGACACCAGTACGCTGACCTCAGGGACCAGGACACAGGGTTGTGCCTCTCGTCAGCATCCTGGATGCAGGGCAGGGAACCCTCGAAGACCTGCTGCCCAGGAGCTGCTCAGGGAAGCAGCAGCAGGTCACCGTCTGCCTTCAGATGGTGGGGCGGGAACCGGGGCTTCTGCTGCCTGTTCCCATCCACCAGACTGTGGGCGGGGCGAGGGAGCCTGCTGCCGGGGGCCTGGACGTGTGCAGGTGCACAGGGCAGGGAAGGCCGGGGAACGCTCCAGCGGAACGGGAAAGTGCGGCAGGAAGAGGGAGAGGAGAAGCTGGCCCGAGGGCGGTGGGGGTGGTGAGGGGTCCAACCCCAGGTCTCCTGTCCCTTCAGAGGACTCAGGCCAGCCTGTGAACACACTCACCCAGCAGGCCGGCGAGCTCGGTGCAGGCCTTCCTGCTACAGGCAAGGCTACCCCAAGGTCCATGCCAAGGGCCTGGCGGGCAGAGAGTGGCAGAGAGCACGTGCACGCGGAGCAGGGTCGCCCTCCCAGCCACGGCAGCGCTGGCGGTCTGAGGGGGGCTGTCCCGGCACCGCAGGGCTCCGGCAGCATCCCTGGCCTCCACTCACTAGATGCCAGTAGCACCCCGTACCCCTAGTTGTAACACCACCCACACTGGAGCTGTCCCACTTAGGACTGCACTGTGGGGCCCCTCAGGTCCCTGGCAAAGGGACCCACCCAGATGTGTCCCGCCCCATCCGGATGCATCCGCGGCTGTGAGCATAAGCCTTCTTCCTTAGACCATGAAAAGTGACTGGAAATTCAGCGTCAGGGGTTGCTCGATACCTGTTGTTCTTTACAAGGGATCCCCCAAGACTTCTCCCCCTAAGACCTGCTCCGTAAAGACACGTGGCTGGATCTAAGCCACTATCGAAGCTTCCCGATTTCAGAGGTACTGAGGCATGAGCGTGTGCCTTTCTGGAATCAGAGAAACCCGGTATTACTTTCCTCCTGTTGGTGCTTCTCTCTGGTCTCTAATGGACCAGCTTCATCTCAGGCCGCATCAGGGATGCAGCTGTGTGTAACAGCAGGCTCACGGTCGGGGCTGCATGTCCTGCTGCCACAAAGATCCCCCTCCAGAAAAGGAAAAGTCATGATCATTCAAGACCACCAAGAACACCAGGATTTCTTCTCCTGGCGTCAAGGAAGGAATAATGGGTGGAATAAATAGCACTGGCCCAGGACCTCAGGGCTACTAGCAAGAAATGGGGATAAGCGCACAGAATTCTAATTTTAAAAGAACAGAGCACAATTAGCCGGGGGTCCACAGGCACAGACTGTTATGCTTCCCTTAAGATTATGGTAATCACGAACCAAGAGGAAATCTTCTGCCATCTACTCCCGCTGACAAAAAGCTCAAAAGTCACCTTGACATGTACGACACGACCATGCGTGAACTCAGCTCAGTATTTGTCATGAGGTTCGGTCTCAGGACCTTCCTCATCAAGAAATCCCAGCAAAAGGTGGAAATAGGTAGAGAAATGTGTGTTGAGCCACTTGACCAATAAGAATTCTGTTCACACTGCATCTACTGCTCAATTCACGCCAAAGATTTTTGTTATTTGAGAAAATTATGACTAAAAAAAACAGAAAGGAAGGCGAAGATAAAAATGAGGAAAACTGCAGAATAGAGAACTCATGTATTTACCCACTCACTCACGATGACCAGCGGAGGGCCCACGGTGTCCCAGTCTACGCTCATAGCTGGGGGCAAAGGTGACACTGCCCTTGAACTGACGCTCTGTTGGGGAAGCAGAGACAAAGGATAAGCCATCTGAGCTCCGTGAAGCGCACAGAGCAGGGAGCAGGTGGACAGCCCTCACTTCGCACCTGCCCAGAAATCACATCCTCGGGGACGGGGTGCGCTCCAGTTAACATCTCGTGTCGTGGCCAGAGCCCAGCCTCGCCTCTCGGGGCCTTCTTCTCCATGAGGGCGAGAAACCGGCTTGCAAGATGCCTGTGACTGCACCACTGTTAGCAGGAAAGTGCCTCGCTGTAAAGCCAGGCTCCGTAACAGGCCACATCGGGCAGCTCTGACGCGCAAGCATCCTCACCTCGGTGACCTGCAACAGGGGCAGAGGCGGAAGGCGGACCCAGCCAGGCGGCTGCATTTCCTTTAGGGCTCTGGCCCCCTTTTCAGATGGGTCAGGGTGGCTCTGAAGGTCCGCTGAGGCTTTGGGGAGCAGCAGGGCCAGAGGACAAAGGCCATCCTGCTAAGGGGACCCCTTCCCAGCCAACACTGCCCTGACCGCTTCCCACGCCTGGGGCAGCTGGCAGCCCCAGATAAGCCTGAACAAAGCTCCTCATCTCCAAACACGAACCCAGTTTGGAAATTAAAACACAAACGTTTACTTCGTGTTGCTTTTATCCCTCTACTTAAAAAGTCATTTGAAGAGTAACGCGAGCCATTCTGGAGCGAACTGGAAATGCAGCGACAGTGTGGACTGCTCCATGTGCTCTTGTTTATCCCGGTGATAAATTACCTTCTCATGATGCTGAAAGTCATGTTGAAATTAGGTCATTTTAAAAGAATTTATTAAAAGGTATTGAAAACGCAGAGCCATGGAGTAAGTAAAAGATTCCTTGACTGAGAGATTTATAATGGATTTAGTTAATTCTCCTAATGGGCCTTTGTGACCACGTGACTGAACAGGTGGTTCTGTCCGTCTCCTGGCCGGGCTTGCGCTGTCCCACACCCTCCGCGTCCAACTGCGCTGGAGAAACCGGAATCCTGGGCTGAGCTGGAGCCACCAGGTTCTCTATCTCATGCTTATTTCTCGAGGCGAAGATTCCTCACGAGGCCTCTGCTTCAGTGATTTTACAGACCAGAATCCAAGAAGGCAAAACAGTGCTTAAGTGACTTCCCCTTATTTCCATAACGTTGTGCACTTGTCGCCTTGCCGGCACGCAGACGGGCGCAGGTGCCAACAGCTCTGGTCCCCATCCTAGAATCCTGCACGCGAATTCTTCCTCAAGTACCTGCCTCCACGAAGACCATGCGCGTCCCTCCTGCTGACACAACTTGGTCTTATACTGAGTTCTCTGCTCCTAATTTCCATCTTCCCTGTATTAGAAAATGTTCGGGGTTTTCTCCCAACTTGTTGGCCGGAAATGGGGGCCCCTGGGGAAGCGCAGTTCACGGGCAGGACTGGAGGGAGGCCGGGTCCCGGGTTCACTGACCGCGAGCCACCTGGGCCGCTCGCTGCCACCTCACCTTCACTCCCTCCTCCAGAGTCTCCACAATATTTATTTCACGGGGCTACTTTTCATGGCGACAAACCATTATCCCACAGTTGAAAGCCCGACCTCCAATTATGAAAACTGCCAAGGGGACCACCAAGAGGAGACCATCACGCTCTCCCGTCTGCGTGAAAACGTCCGGCGCCGGGTTCTTCCGCGGGCTCGCGGGCGCATGCGGGGACCGCCCCGGGGCGAGGGCGCAGGGCGCCTGCGCACTGGCCACACTCGGCCCGCGCGACGCTGCCGCCGCCGCCGCCCAGGCCCGGCCGTGCTTTCTCTCTCCAATTGGAAAGCGGCGCCAGGTTTTCCCGTCAGCCGCTGCCACGTCTCCAAATGGCTTTTCAGTGTCAGGCCTATCAGGAAATTAACTCATCACGCAGTGACAGCTGCTAATTTTTTCCCCTTACATGTCAGATGGATCGCCCGCTGAAGCTAATAATGAATCACCAAAGCCTGATTAGAAGGTGCTTCCGAAACGTATAACTGCCATCTGAGCGAACTTTTTTCTTCATGTAAAATGATATCACCCTAGAGGAGCAGAAAACGGATTGTATTCTTCAGCAAGATGGAATAGGAGGCGGTTGCTTACGTGCGCTGGGCGCTCTCTTAAATGATGGGTTAATCTTAAACAGTAAAAGGAGTGAGAACTTAACAGCTCTTTTTGTAGTTTGCTCAATGAAGGGCCTTTCTTCTTTCCTAATTTTCTTCCTAGAACCTACTCTGGGTTAGGAGTCTAAGCTGGTACTTCAGTTCCTTCCTTATGCCATTGTTTCATGTTCGGGATAACAAAAGATTTGATAGAACCGAGAGATACAAATTCTGCCCATTGGTCACAGGATTTCCTAGACGCAGTGCTACTAGGCAGCAGGGCCCTTGCTGCTCAGCGGGGTGGTGGGTCCGAGCGGCGCAGGTGGGCGTGGCCAGGGCCAGGCCTGGACCTCCGCGGGGTCTTCTGCATGACCTGTTAGGTGACTGAGCAAAGATCCACTGAGGCTCCTCCGGGCTGTCTTCTAGGGCTTGGGGTCCACGTGTCTGGGTTGAGTTGATAAATGAATGAAACTTTCAGTGCTACGCTGACAGCATCTTATCACATTTACTGGGTTCTTCAAAGCAAATCAGGAAACAAGAGGAGTGTGCTTTGCCTCTCAGGTGATGTGGGTCTGTCTGCTTGGGTGTTGTGTGGGGTAGGACTTGATTTGGAGAAGCTCCCCCCCGCTCGGCTCCTACTGTTCAGTGAGGCCAGAGGCATCCGGAAGGATGCCTGTCTGAGCCACGCACTTCCCTTGTGACCTTATGCGGCTAGAGCTTTCTTCGTACGGAGACGGCGCTGCGGCGACTCTCCACCATGCACGCGGCATTGTCCACGTCCGTAGGCTGATTCATCCGGGCAGGGAGTCCCGGCTTCCTCGCCACGGGTCCTGGAGGCGCAATCATTTAACTGGCTGTAGTTAATAAAAAGGTGTTCCTTTTGGATTACAGTCTCCAAGTGAATATTTCTGTTGCTTTGCTTTTTTACTTCTTTAAGGTTCTACTTTCTCCAGCCCAACCTCCAGGAAGGCTAAGGCTCACCGTGTGTGCCTTGCAGACGATTGAGCTGCGGGGAGAGCGCCCGCATCGCCCTCGGCTGCGCCTCGTCATTCCGAGGCCCACAGTTGTGTATGTGCTTCTTCAATCCCCTCACATTCCAGCAGCTGTGTAGGGAGAGAGAGAAGGGAGCCCCCGTTAACCCGGCTCTACAGGTAATTACAGGACACAAGAGCTTAGTGAATCCTCTGCAGTCCTTCGGAGCCTTGAAACACCTCCGGTCCAATTTTCCTTTGCAAAGGCCTGCTCCTTTCATTGTGCATACAACGTGATTGCTGGTTTGACACTGCAGGCTACACTGGTTTCATGAAGGATTAAATGCCACCCGAGACATATTTACCCTAAATAAATCACAAACGGTAAACTGCAGCATGTCAGTGTCAACACCCAGAACTGCGGCAGAAAGGTTAGCCGTACAGCACTCAGCGCGGCTAGGGATTAGCGTCCAAGCCAAGGGCCGCAGGCTACAGCTAAGGGAGGAATGATCAAGAAGAAATATTCTCACTGAAAAACATACGCCCCCACCCTTTTTTTTTAAAACGTGTGTGAGAAGCTTGGCGAGGGGCATCATTTTGTAAAGGTCACCTTCATTCCGACAGCACGCGGGAGTTGCTGCTGTCACTGTTTGCCTACGACGGTGTTGAACAGCAGCGGAACTGCCCGGCCGTTTTTAAGCAGCTGGAGCAAGTCGTACCCAGCTAGTTCTGAATCACGGTGTCAAACCTGAAATTTTCCCTTTTATTTTTTTGGAGGGGCAGCTGTATCAAGGGAGGTGCCCTCGGATGGGCGGGACTCAGGGCTCTGAGGACGAGGTCAGGGGAGGGGTAGCCGGCTGAGCAACCCAGCCAGGCTCGTTTCCAAGCTCACCTCTCAGGGAAGGTGTAAACGGGACTTTCATTTAGACCAAAACGGTGCCGTTTTCTCTTCCTTCCCTCCCTTCTGATCTTCTCAATTTTTAGATACTAAGCATGACAGACTACGTTACTGTCACCAGAATCTAACTGGGCCACGTGCCAAACACTGAGAAAACGGCCCTGGGCTGCAGAGATGGCGGGCGGAACCCAGCACACTCGACGTGGGCAGATGGGGAAGGGAAATGAGTGTCAGACGCAGGCCAGTTCTCTTCAGTTTTTATAGCTGCCCATTGATTGGTTGGCTGCTGGAAAAAAATGTCATCATTATCTTTTAATGCTATAATTTTATTTCAAAGAAAAGAGAAACAGAACAGAAACAACCTTTGCATTTGGGGGAGGGGATGATTTTACAATTTTGGAAAAGGAAAAGGAGCAGTCGTATCAAGACACGAGTCAGCCGGCTATGGACTCGCATCCACAGTTGCGATGATCCCACAGCGAAGCACAGACAGTCCTGCCGGGGCCGAGGCTGCGGGGCACGGATCTCTACCACTAATGTTTGATGTCAGCTCTTTCACGTGGACAGAAACCGCAGAGAAATCCTGCGAATATGATATCGACACTAAGAAACATTTGTTATAAAAGCAAAATATTGATACAAACAATATTTTCCAGAGTGCACATTTCATATAGACTTTATTGTATGAAACTAAGTCAAAATTAGAAGCATTGGGTTTTCTTAACCAAGGTTTATTTTAACTGAATATAAACGCCAAGGCTTTTCTTAACCGTAGGCTTAAGAAGGAATCTTTTAAGCAGAAGCAACCAGGGCGATGACCACACCTACGATGCCTGAAGGGAGGAAATCCATACATGAAACGAACAGGCTGCCTTTGGTTTGGGGACGCTGCGATCCTAAAATTTCCAGAAAAATGAAGAGGAGCCGACCGCTTCGACATGGTAATACGTGTAGCTGCAATTTTTAACCAAACGTGTAATAAAATGTTAAAACAGCGACATGCTGGACTGCAAGGGCAGCTGTGTCTCAAGCCATGAGACACACTGTTGTCACTCTTCTACTGCTGGGGCACAGTCCTTCCACAACTGAAACGGGAAAACATTTGTGGGGGGAACGAAAGAGAAAACAACTTAGCTTCTCGTCAGCACAGCGGACAGAACACAGGGAAGAGCATCCAGAGAAGAACCAAACTGTAGACAGACCTGCCTCCGGCGGCCCCGCCCCACACGCGCGCCGGGCTCCCGCCCTGCGCGTCCACGTGCCCCGTGCGCGCGGTCGGCAGGGACGTCACCCGGCCCAGAGCCTGTGCGCGCTCCCGGGCAGCAGCCGTCACTGGCGCGAAGGCTTTGCAAACGGAGCGCAGGGAGCACGCGCCTTGGGTGCTGGTCGCTCCGCGTCCGCCCGGTGCCGGGGGTGGAGCAAGGCTCCGGGCTCAGGCCTCGTGAAGCTCGCTGCTCTCTCTATGGCTCTGGATTACCGCGGCCGCCGGGGAGTCCTCCTGGGTGTATATGACCATGCTCGTCAGCTGCTCTGTTTCGCCGGGGACCACAGCCTCGGCGCTGAGTGCGGCCCCGGCCTGCAGGATCTCCTGAGAGCCGGCCGTCTCTATCACGGTGTGCGAGTACACGCCCGTCTCGTCCTGCGCCCCCGGGGGCAGTTCTGTCACGATGTAATGAGTCGCCCCCTCGGGAAAGCCGCCGCCGGACTCCTGGACCATGGCCTGGACCAGCTCCTCGGTCACGATGATCTGCGAGATCTCGCCGTCCGACTCGGCCAGGTCCACGCGCTGGCCGTGGGCCTGGGCCTCCTGCATGATGATCTGGGAGCCCTCCCGGGCCAGCATATGCACGGTGCCCTCCTCGTTCACGATGACCTGCGTGACACCGTCCTTCATGAGCTGGCCGGCCGCGGCCGGGTCGCAGACTGCGAACTGCAGCACGCCCTGCACCACCTTCCTGAAGGCCAGCTGGGCGCGCTCCTGCGACGCGATCAGGGCCGCGGGCCGGACGGCGCGGCTCAGCGCCCCCGTGGGCTCCAGGGCGGTGCCACCGTCCTGCACGTCGTGGCACACGTGGATCTCGTGGGCCTCGGCCGGGGCTGCGGCGGGGTCCGCCGCCTGCCCTGGCAGCGGGACCAGCACGTCTCTGGGTCCGGCCCTGCCCTTCTCCTCGGCCGCGGCCCGGCCCTCCGCCCCTCCCAGCTCGGTGACCGCGCACAGCAGGGCGTCCAAGGCCGAGGCCGTGTCCGGCGGGGGGATGCCGGCCTCGGCCAGGTCTAGAATCCCCTGCTTGGTCACCTGCTGAATTGCAGCCCCGCTGGGGCTGAGGGGCGCGTCCATGCCATGGCCTTCCATCGGGGCCCCCACGACCACCACCTGCGTGGCTCCGTCTGCCAGCTGTTCCGGCACCCCAGGCCCGGGCGCCCCGCCGCCCACGGGCGCCCCGCTCTGCCCCGCGGCGATGACCTGCCCGTCCTCCGTGATGTGCACCACCCGGGCCACCTGGCCGGCCAGTGCCAGCGTCTGCAGCGTGGCCGCGGCCGTCTCCTCCACGGAGGCGTCCAGGGCGAAGTCCCCGTCGTAGCCCTGGATGATGATGACCTGCTGCACCGGCTCCGGCGGCGCCGCCGGCCTCCTGCTGCCCCGCAGGGGCCTGTCCTTGACCGGAGACTCCTCCGCCAGTGCGGCCGCCGTGAAGGGGCTGTCCGTCTCCACGAACGTGGCCCCCTGGCCCTTCAGACGGCATTCGTAGGACTTGGACACAATGCCTAGGGGAGACAGGGACCAGTTAGAGTCCAGAAAAATGACTTTCAGGCTTAAAAGTAAGACAGTTCTTCTGTAGAAGCTTTAGAACCTCAGCTGCTCAGAGCAGCCGGCTCCCAGCCTCAGGGCCTCGGCCCGGCGCTGGGCGCTCGGAGGAATCTGACACGGGTGCTCCCGGCTAAGCGCGGTCACAGAGGACATCCGTGCGGTAAGCGAGCGACGCCCACACCTCTGGTCTACTGTCCGGATACAAGCCCATCGGCCTCCCTTCGCCTTTCAGCTCCTGGGGAAGGGATACAGTCGAGTCCTCTCAATTACGGTCATTTCTAACAAGATACGCAGTCGGTGGTGGTGAGTGCAGACCAGCAACAGTCAGTAGCAGTATCTCCTAACCCAAAGGAAAAATCTGTTTTTTAATGTCCAAATATTAGCTACAGTATATTTGTTTCTTCAACAAAAAGAATGAAAGCTCTGCATATTAAATTTATAAATAAGCCCTGGATAAACACAGCTCTATGAGTTTCACCTTCTGTGTCGGGTGCTAAGCTGGGGGCAAAGGCGGCTGGCCCGCCAGGCGCGCCCCCCCACCCCTTCCCCGGAGGCCTGTGGGTGGAGACCCGGGCGCCCAGCCCAGATGCAGGGGCTCTGCTGCCGGGGCTCAGGGGCGGTGGACAGGCCAGAACTGAGTGCACAGCCGTGTCAGCCACGAGAGCCGATGCCACTCTGTCGCTGTGACGTTTGGCCAAGTGCCTGGCATGCAGCCACCATTCAGCAAAGATGCGTTTGTTGAATGACTTAAATATCGTGTAAGGTGAGAAGCACTACAGCAGAGAATAAACACACTCAGGCTCACAGCCAGCCGGAGGGAAAGGAATATTCAAGCTCTCCCTTGGGGCTGGGAAGGGGAAGAGCCTGGAGACAGAGCAGCCCAGGGCCAAGCAGAGGTGAGTCTGGGGGGCCGGGGTCTTGGGCTGGGCTGGCTTTTAGGGGATTAGATAGCTCGGCCCCCGCCAGGCTCTCCGGGCCTCTTCTGACAGGAGGCACTAAGACATCTGGACCACAGTCTGTGGAGAGAAGACACCTGTTGAATGTTTTTAAGCAGGAAAGTAAAACGAGTGCATCTGTTTTAGAATTGTGACAGAGGGTACAGCATTTATTATCATAAATACTAGCCCCAAATTCCTCTTAGTGAAAACACTGTGACTGTTTCAGAAAATGCAGAGATAAGCCCTTGGGACAAAGGCATATGCAAAATGCAGGGGTCAGGAGAGCCCAGAGAAGGGCAGGACTGGGGAGAGAGTGCCTGCAGGCTGCTGGCCTCAGCCCGATGGTCGGTCCCATCAGACAGCAACTGTCCCTCTCAGTCTGCATCTGAAGTCTGGACATCTGCCCGCCCAGGAAGGCACAGCAGCCCTGAGAGGCCTGCGGCTGCCGCCAGACTGAGAGTTTCAAGCCCGTCTAACAGATCCCGGGGCTGCAGGCCTGAGCTGGTCTCCTGTTACAAAAAGGAGGCTCTGGCCGCAGAACCGAGGGTGGAAGAGGAAGGATGCGGGGAGGGTGAGAGGCAGGGGCGGGTGCTGAGGACTGCAGGGAGTGTGCACACCCGGCCCCCAGTGCCACCTGTGACACAGGCGACACTTGTTTAATAACTCGACGGGGAAAGTATGAGTGAAAATTGTTGTCTCTGTCTTCATAAAAAAGAGTTTAAACAGAGTTCCTATTTTCTCCCTTAAGTCTTTAATTTTCTATCAGTTTTTTATTACAGCCTCCTTCCCTCCTAAGTAAGAGAATGATCTCTAAATGATCTATAGTATTTCTTTATCTCAATGGCAAACCACTTTTTAAAAATATTTCACTTTAGTCTCCCTCATGTAGGTCGTTTTTTAAAGAAAAGCACACTTTACCCTTACCAAAGGAGAAAAAAGGATTAAGACTTATTAGATTATTATTGCTAACATCCCTTAAACATAAGACAACAATTTTGCTTACTGTGTTGGTGCCAGTCCGTATGAAAGCATTTCTTTCAATACAGAGTCCACTTTAAGCAAAGACCCAGACAAGGCCTGCCTTTCAGCAGGTACAGCATCTCAGGCAGGAACCACAGAAGCTGTTAAGTCATATTTACCAAGAGGACATAGCAGGCTCACATCCAGACTGTAGGCAATAGTCTCGGATTGCGAATCATGTGTGAAGTTATAAAAATGCAAACTCCTGGCCCATTCTGTGTGTGCTGGGACGTTTCATGTTCTGCGTCCACAGGTTCACAGGTCAGAAGTCTCAGGAAGTCAAGCCACCGCATCCCCCTTAACTCTTGAGGCTAGAGGGAGCCTCCCACTGGGTGGGGGTGAGGGAGCCAAGGGGTCTCCCGGGGCCCTGTGCTGCGGGGTCAGTGGGGGCAAAGCTTGGGGTGCGTCCTCGGGACTGATTTTCTGTACACCATGTACTTTCAGCCTCCGAGGCTCTGATTCCTAGTGAGGAAGTGAAATGTGTAAGTAATCCATTTTTGTAAGCAAAGATTAGGAACGATTAACATTTATTCTTTCTCAGAGAACTCTCTATAGTGCAAATCTTAGAAAGCTCATGGAACCATAGACTCCGTGGTCAGGAAAAGACCTGTGGGTCAATGGGACCATCCCCAGGAGCAGAAAATCCTGTTTGCTCATTCAGAGAATGCGGAACACTGGGCCCAGCGGACGCTGCTCGGGGCTGGGCCGTCAGCGGCAGGTGAACCAGGCCCAGCCGTGCCCGCACCAACCAGGCCAACATAAACCATCTTTTTTTTTTCTGGCTGCAGCATGTGGGATCTTAGTTCCCCATCCAGGGATCGAACCCATGCGTCCTGCAGTGGAAGTTCGGAGTCTTAACCACTGGACCACCAGGGAAGTCCCTGCCATCACATCTTAAAAGCTGTTCAAACCTTCCCAGAGGACAGTCCCAAATGTCGCCGATTCCAGCTAAATGATCTCCCTAACTATGGCTTTCTCTTGTTTACCCTCCTAGGAAAGGGGGGGACAATGGGGACCACACAAGCAGGCTCCCAGCCAGCTCTGACTGAGGTGTTCAGTGGCAGGCAGCCACCGAGCACCCACTGCGGGGTGCCAGGCGGTCACGGCACAGGGCAGCAGTCCCCACACTGGGAATCCGACCTCGGGGGCTCTGCAGGCTGGCCCAAGGTTATGTGAGCAGATGGAGAGTTCTAGGGAATCAGCCCAGTGTGTCTAAACTCACCTGCCCAGGGATGTGCCTGCCTTAGAGATATCCCCTCCACCTCCACGTGACCCTCTGCTTTACAAAAGGAAAACACACCCTTCACCATGGGACCCTCAGGAGGATCAGAGTTCAGAAGATAAGCATGAGATCAGGTTAAACCACTCAGACCCTAGGAGAAAAGGGCTGAATCACCTGTGGTCCATATGCTTTAATCTAATCGTGTGGGCATTTTCTGAACTTTAATCTTCCTGAACTATCTCTCATCAAAGAGGTCAGAACGGGGCTCAGCGTAGGAGCAGAAGGCCTGCCCGATGGGTGAGGCACCCCACGGGCTCTGAGTTCACCCCTCCACGTAGGCCTGGGTCTCACCTGGTGGGTGTCGCCATCTCTGCTCAAGTTGCCACCTGCTAGGACCCCAAGATCTCCTGTCTACCATACTTGCCAACGTCTTCCTCTGCTAGGCCTGCAACTCCTCCCCTTGCCTCTACGTTTCTACCGTGGATGGAACACTGCCCGTGCCTTCCTTACACTCTGAACCTGATCCAGTTTGTTTCTGCCCATTCTCTAAATCCAAGGTCATTTTCAGTTTAGAGTTTGGGAGAAAAAAGGAAATATGGATACAAAACATAAATAAGATATCCTTCAAATCACCCTCCCCCGTCCCTACCTGATTACTGCCCTTACATTAAAAGAGGAGGAACTACTGTAGCTGGGAGAGAACAGATACCCTGCTCTTTGGTATTCTCTGAGGGAAATGCTACAGGCTTGAGTCCAGGCAATTCCCTTCTTCAGTCTGCAACTGGACGCGAAACCTCTTGGGTGCAGAATTATCCTCTGAATCCCGTGTGGCACTGATAATTATGCCATTCTGAACTACTTACTGACTGTATCTGAATCCGGAGGTGGGTTAAGCCACGTCCAGACCATTAAGTGAACTACGTGGGTAAATACTGCTGTCACTATGGGGTGTGACAAAGCTCATCATCAACATCTTCACCTCAGCTCAGCCCGAGCCCAGGGAGCCCATCGCAGTTCATAAACGTGAGTGCAGGTCTATCTTTGATTCAGCAATTTAATAACTTCGAGTGCTGTCAGTACTGCTTTGAAAAATAGCACCTATAAAATGTAACAGCCTCAATCAGATTGAAAAAGATTCACCCACTGAAGACTCTTCCATTTCGCCCATAATGAATTAATGTTGAGCTATGTAGAAGTTCAAGTGTCATTTAAACTAATGTGAATCTCTTCTGTAACTTTACATTCTGACCGGGCTATGACCAAGAATTTACTGGGCACATCAACTTCAATTTTTGAGATCTTTCTAGTAACTATGAACTGTAACGCTCACTAATGCAAATGGCCAGATGGATACAGTATCTGGAACACAGCAAGTTTGTACAGATTTTATCCTTAACCGCTTAGTCACTGTTATTGCTCCAAAACTGCGCAAATCTTTAATGAAGCACGATAATCAACATATTATTTACATTACACTTGACAGTTTTCAAAGACAACGTAGGATTTCATGCTAATAGTAGCTAATCAAATAATGTGTCTAAATCAGTCTTTTTTGGATCTGTTTCCAATAGGACAATAAGTAGCTTTGTGTAGAAGGTGCAAATGCAGGTGAAATGCAGCCTTATGCCTGTGTATGAAATCCCAACTCACTGCTTGTTTGCTTTCTTTCATGAGTACAGAGGTATTTTACTGCCTTCCCATAGCTCAACGTATTGAAAGTTTACAACTCGGTTGAAATGAAAAGAGTTCTTTTGCGGGGGGGGGCGCGGTTTGAGGAGCTGTTTTCAGGGAGGTGCTTTCTAATTAGGCTCCCTTCTCCAGAAGATTATTGTGGAGCTCAGTGCCTTCTCACCTGTCCCCTTGGAAGAGGACATCTCCAGAGCTGAAAACACAAGCTCCGTCACGCAGGAGCAGAGGGGTTAGGCTGCAGACTCATGCTCCCCGGAACCGTGCTAATGGCTCTGTTCTGCTGTCTGCCGAGCTGCTGGGAAGCTACAAATAGGGTTTACTACCTGACTACTTCCTTTTTGTGTGTGTGTGTTATTCTTTCGTTACTGTCATCATTTTTTCTCACAGAATAAATACCTTATGCTTTTGTTAAGCTTACATTTAATTAAAACGTACAGAATTTGTGCAGTAAACTCAAATGAAACAAATAAAACAAGGCCCCCTCTCTTGAAGGCATACGTTGTGAATGAAAAATGTCATTACAGACTAAAAAATTTTGCAGTAAACAGGGCCTACAGAGAGAAGTTTCCCCTGTAATGACATCCATAAAATACACAAATGGCACTTTTAGCACCATCCTGAATATGGCATTTTCTGTGCTCTACACACAATCTAAATGGTTTGCTCATAGAGCATAATACTCCATTGGGTTTATAGAACAATCAATGTTCCATAAAATGATGTATTTATCCAGTAGTAGGCTCAGCAGTTACTGGTGTACGGCACCGCAGGACAGAGGCTGGGCTCGCACGCGGGCTGCAAACCTTGGCTCACCTCAACGGCTTCATCTCATCTGTGTCAAGTAATTTGTTGAAGACTCAGCTTGGCTTAAAAAAAAACTTGTAATAAAAATTCATAGAGTTTTCAGGAGAATGAAAGCTGATGACAATAGAAAGGTCACATTGTGTCGCCACTAAAGGGGTCAAAGGTCATGAGCAGTTCTAAAACCGAAAGTAGATTTCATGCATCGCCTAGCAGATAAAGATGGCATTAAAAGGACTTGTGTGGCTGAAATGTCGACCGCACCAGGGAAGCCTGTGCTAATATCCGATGTGAGCCACTTTGCTGCCAGCAGCCAGCATTTATTTTACATTTCTAAGCTACTTCTGAAACGGTATTACATGTTTATACACTGCTAGGTTACGTCTCAGACACCGTGTGTGTTTTAGATTTTATATTTAGGGAGCGCCCTAAGCTTGAAAACGCTAGGCTGCCTCACCGTCATAATTAAAGCACCTCAAATATGACGCAAGTAAAAAAGTAATGCCTTTTATATAAAAATTTGGGGCACGCATGACACTGTGCTTCTTAGGCCACATACAATTTTCCTCAACTTCAGTTTTAAGATGTAACTTTAACAAGAATGTTACGAAATCACACTTAATGTCTATTAAAATGAAATAATATTAACAGATTAGGCTAATAAATTAGAGCCGTATTTTAACGTCAAAAAAGCTTCTACGTTTCTCAAGTGAAAGCAGGAAAAATGACAAATTAAAATTCAATGAAATATAATCTTTTAGAAATTTCAAAGCAGGTAATAAAGTATTCTTATAATGGCAGTCACCAATAGTACAGCCAGTCAAATTGATATCAATAACTGCTCTATAATGTATTTATTTTTTTGGACAATAAAAATAACCGGTATTCCGGTATTCCTGCAGGAAGCCCCCCACGAGCGCCCCCTGCAGCCCAGGCTTGAATAAGTGCCGGATGCTCCCCACACAGAATGCTCTGCATCCTGGCATCCCTGCAGAAAACCCCGACCAAGTCGTTCAGGAAAGACGATCACAGCCAGTGTGGTCCAGGATCGTAGTGGGCTGTGGACCAAAATGACAATTTCACCATCTTTTTCTTTTTTTTTTGAGAGGTAACAAAGGACGGTCAGTACCTTATGTCTATTATTTTCAAGGGTTAGAAATGCTTTCTGGCCAATGTTAATAAAATTCACACACAAATTAGAAATACTGAGGTTACTGGAGAACAAAATTAAAATGCTCTTCGGATTCTGCCATGCTTGTTGAATGTGATGGCTATACAAGTGAGATTTATTTCAGAGCACAGGGCTTGTGCTGGTCATTCTGAAACCTACACTGCTGTGCACTGGCCTAAGGATGTGTTAAATACACGACAACCCGATAAATAATTTTGGTAATTATCTGCTTTATGCCACAAATCAGCACAGCGGTCTGTGTTAGTTATAGTTAAAGTCATCGCTCTGTCCTTAATTTCATGAAGGCCATTATGTTCTAGGAAGAGATGAGGAAAATTATTTTTCTGTGAAAAATTAACTGAAGTCCACATCATTTCTGAGAAGCTTTCACATAGGTTCAAACATACAGTTTTATAAGACACGCCGTGCGAGTTTTACTGAAGGAAGATGTACAAGAAGGCAGGAGCCAGATTTAGGTAACAAAAGCCTTAGTCCTTTTTTCCTCAATTATCACTAGTAGCACCCTTAGGACTGGCAGCGATCAAAGGTAACCAGATAAGACCCCTGAAAGAACTTCTAAGATATCCGGGAAAAACCAAGAATAAATTTAATGTTAAGTTGGAAATGCAGAACCGGCCAGGTTTCTAACTTTGCGTGGAGGGTCTCCACAGGCCTCGGTATTTCCATGGGCACTGAACAGTGACAAAGAGTAAAAGACAATATTTTACCTTTAAAGTCACAAACCCTAAGCAATTTTGTATTATATCAGACCCTTAGGTATATACTATCACTCCCCTGCATGAAGCTCTAATGGGAATCACACACACAAATCTCCCTCAGGAAGATGAGTCCTTTAAGGTCATCCTGACAGGCTTCTGGGCACGGATGCTGCGGGGAGGGCATGTTAACTGCTTCTCTGCTCCTGCCGAGGCCTGTCCGTCAGGATGTGACCACAGAACTTTGGAAATTTGACTCGTGACAGAAATAGTGTCATCATGCTTCACGAATGTGACAAAACGGGACTAAAATTAGAAGGTAAGGTGCCCTGATCTCGTCATTTACCCTCAAAGAGCACTTCTTAAAACAGCCAGGTGGTTTACTAGCAGAAAGCACTCAGATGCCTTGAACAAGGTAGGGAGGGTGGGGGCTGTGTGTGTCAGTGCACTTGGCATCCTGCATTCATTCTGGGGGTCACGGTGGGCCCTGGCCACCATGGGGGAGCCCATCTGGGACACTCGTGTGCTTCCCCAGTGCGGCTCTCACCCTGCACCTCCGACCTCACCTGTCTCGTGCTCGTGGTACCAGCTGATGAAAAGTAAACTGCGCCCCACATGCTTGCATTTGGGGAGCTTGGGGGCTTGAACAAGCAGTGGAGTTTTAGGCCAGCAGCATTTCTGAAGGCCTTCGAAGACTCCAGATAAACTGCAGCCCTGTCTGTTTACTGCAAGGCTGCCTCTGTTTGACTTAAAGATGTTAACTTAGACTAGCACTGACATTCTTTTGTGAGTTATGGAATCGGAAAGTTAGGAAGCCCGACGATCTTTTCCTAAATGTGCTCTGACCACTTATAAAACTCCCCATACAGATAATGCAATATTAGGAGACAAGGCCTAGCTTTCAAAAGTTGTAACTGTTACGCGCACTTAAAAGGTAAAATTACGCAACTAAGGAGCCCAGCCAAGCCGTTAGGGGGCCTCCGCTAACAGGCTGACTTCACAGGCCAGCAGCAGATTGAACTGGCCTCCTTTGTTTCTCTGGCAAACCCTACAAAAAAATCACATTCACTTTTGGAGGCAGGTTCAGATTTCCCGTGTTTCATAGTCCCTTCCTATCTTTGCTGAGGAAATGAGAGCAGGCTGATGTCTGTCTCCATCGTAGACACTTTTGTATGAAGGTAAAAAGCAAACCACTCCTCAGTCACAGCACAGAGGCACCATTAAAATCAAATTTACAGTATGCGGGACATGCAGCCGGGCAGAGCTCACTGTTAGTATTTTAATCATTTGCAGGGCTTTCGGAGGTCCCGCATCATTCATGGCCGAGTGGCGGCAGCACTGGTACACTCAGAACGACGCGCGCTTCTTCTCCACGTACTACACGAATCATCCGCTCTGGGCACGCGGCTGCTGCCTTCCTGTTAGGCTGCTGTGGGTGAGGGTGCCCTGAGCATCTCGTGGCTGGGACCTGCCCCCGAGGATGGGCTCTGACGACAGCAGACACCCTGAGTCTGGAGAGTGAGAACACGGGGCGCCGGCGCCCAGGTGTGGGCGGCAGGTGCCGAGGAAGGTCCGGCAGTGAGGACCTGACCACTGAGCTCTAAGACAAGCAGAGTCAACGCTGACTCGAGTCCGTGAAAGTTCGAGGGAGTAGTGGTTGTTGGCCTGTCCTTCCCGGGGTCCACCATGCTGACTCGGGGGGCGCTGGGTGCTGTCCTGATCTAAGGCTGGTCCGCCCGGCACTCGGCCTTCTCTGCAGTGAGGACAGGACAGAGGCAGGGCAGGTCGGGGTTGGGGAGACTACTGGTCAAGGTGGAAAACAATGATTTATTTTCTTCTGAGCCAGTGAATTCCACCATCTTTATTTTGAACATCTTCCTAAATACCTAAGTTAAACTCCTCTGTTAAAATTGCAGAATATTTATATGCCTGGGATAAGAAACGTTAAAACTGATTTAAAAATATCAAACAAAAGACAAATTTTGAGGCTTGAACCCTCGCTTTGAAATGAGTGGAATGAATGAAAATAAACTTACAAATTGAAACACTGGCTGAAACGCCAGCCATTGAAATCTCAGGTCCATGACATGGACATGCCAGGCGCCAGCAGCTGCCCCGCTCCTGCCGGGCGGTGCTCCCGAGGGGCAGGGAGGGGTCAGGGACCCTTTGAAAGCACAGGACAGCTGAGCGGATGCGTGCACGGTGGGACGCCAGCACCGCAGCAGGACACGTAGCTGCTGTCACGTGTCTAGAGGTAGCGCTTTGTGCCCCGGGGTCTCAGCAGTGGCGCACGTCACCTGTAAAGTCCTCCAGCAAATCTCCGTGGTGCAGGTTCTGAACCAGGATTCAATATCCAGTGAGGCGAGAGTCCAGCCAGGGGGACAGGGATGCACACAGCATTACACGATTCCTTTGGGCTGCATCCAGAGGAGAACCTGAAAACCATCTCTCTGAAATATTACTGGTTCGCTAAGGGGTTGAAAGGCTTTAAGTGGGCAGCCCTGTTAAGGAGAGTTCGAGGTTGCTCTCCGATGGGCAGACACACAGCCACCAGACAAACGATGTCGGGGACCTAACACCAATCCCTAACAGGCATTTCTCAAAAAGCTCTAGGGTGACATACTTTCAGCACAACTTCCACATCATTATGAACTGAATTGGACAGCGAGAAATCATCTCCCAGATAACAGACCTGGGCATTGAAAGATGCTGAGTCATCAAAGGAAGACGGGCGATTACTCACCCTTGATTTGACCAGGGCAGAAAGGCACAGCCGAGCAGCTGAAACCCTTCAAGGGAATTCAAAACCAGCCAAGAAACAGTGTTTCGTGGTAAATTCTCACTTGCCCAGTAAGACTAATCCTTAAATCTCTAGGTGTTCTAAGGTTTTAGTTCCACTTATATTACTAACTTAAATTTGCTGGATGCTCCAATTCAGGAACTTGGGTATTTCAGATCATTTTCTTAATTATTTATGCAACAATACTATTAATATAAATATTAACATTGAGGCTAAATTCCTGTATTTAATCCCTTACATCAGTAAGGCAAACGTGAACTTTTTAAGGAATGAATAATCTATTTGAAGATACTGGTATGACAGATAATTACAATAATAATAATTACAATAAATAAAATATAAAGTAACTAGATAACATACGAATAGCTATACCTTCGAAGAAAGAACTCCCTTGGTCTAGGCTAGGGATCAGGAAAGTACTCACTGACACCCGGGCCTTGAAGGCTGAGTAGGAATTTGTCAGGAAGTGAAGAAAAGAGTGGTGAGGACCCCACGCCATTCTAAGCATACGGCAAAGCCAGCAAGTGGTGTGGCTTGGCTACAAAATCCTAGCATGGCAGGACGGCAGAGGGACAGAGTGAAAAGGCGGGACGCGTCAGATCCCGCGAGGCCCAAGCGCGTGAATCTGGGTATCGGATAGTGACAGGAAGGCACTGAAGCCAGTGAAGCAAGGAAATGACATGTTCACATTTGCATTCTTGGGAACGAATTGTGGTGAGGCTGCAGGACTGTCTCTGGCAAAGGTGTTCAATGCAAGGAGCCTCACCTGGAGGCCTCGCAGGGGCCGAGGTGCAGGAGACTAAGAGGTGAGGGCAGGGCACGTGCGTGGTTTCAGTGGGGACAGAAAATGCGGAGGGCCTGGGGGATGCTGCGGGGGCCGGGACAGACCTGTCAAAGGGAACTGCAGCTTGCACGCCTCTGCTGCTCGTTCCCGCACACGCGCTCTCTGCACGCCTCTGCCGCTCGTTCCAGCACACGTGCTCCCTGCACGCCTCTGCCGCTCGTTCCCACACACGCGCTCTGCACGCCTCTGCCACTCGTTCCCGCACACCGCCTCTGCTGCTCGTTCCCGCACATGCGCTCTGCACGCCTCTGCCGCTCGTTCCCGCACACGCACTCTGCACGCCTCTGTTGCTCGTTCCCGCACGCGCACTGTGACCCTGTGCTCGCTCCCCTGTTCCTTTCCTGTTCAGCTCTGCTTCCTCCCCCAAAACATCCACCTAGCGTGGGAAGGGACCTCGAGGCTCCGTGTTGCGCCAGCGCCTAGCCCGATGGCACCAGGGGTTTCCACACAAGGAAGAGAAGGAAGCGGTGCCCGTGGGGCAGAGGTCCCGGGCCCAGGCGGAGGCAGAGGTGAAAGATTCACGTGGAACAGCCCCGGGCTTTCCCTGTGGACTCTGCCCTCGAACGGAGCACAGCACCCCTCTGCTTTAGTTCACGTCCTGAGCCGCTCCCCCTCCCCTCGCCACTGTCTGGGCTGCAAGGTCCCCGGACAAGGACGAGGTCCCGGGTGCCTTCTGACCCTCCAGCAAGCGGTGCACGGCGGTGCTATGGGGGACGCGGGGCATTTGGGACAGCAGGAGCAACTGTTTCCACTCTGACTTCAAGGAAATCAGTCAAGCAAGAATTTAAACCTTTTCTCCTGTAACAGGAGAAAAGCCTGAGACTCCAGTTTCTGCTCCGTGAGCCTGGACGGAGGCTGCTCAGGACACACAGCCGCGGGGCTGTCAGTGTGACACTGGCCTGGCGGCTCTGCCCGTTATAGAATTTGAACGTGTTTCTATCCTCGGCCATGTACTAGTTAACGTACCCCCTTAGACTGCAGCATAATGACTGGGAGCGTCAGAGCAGCGATCAGTAAAATTTAAGTCAAGGGGGAACGTGCTATGATACGAATTCTGCAAATCTGCCTCAGATGAACTTCCAGAATGATCCTTGTATTCATTTGGTCAAGCTTCTTATATAGCACATAAAGTTATCTCTGCTACTTTAAAAGCCAATTAAAAAGGGGGAATATTACATCCATATACGTACAATATCATATCCCGAAGAGAAAGAAAACATATCAATTTAATTTTTCAAGAATAATGACGCTGCACAGGCAAAATATGTTATTTGCAAATGAGTGCTTGCAAATAGCAGGCTCTCTTATCTTGTCATTTCAAAGCAAAGCAAACATTTTAAACGTAATTATAAAAATGTATGAAAATACTCCAGTTGAGTTTTTTTTAAAGGCAGAAAATGTCAAGGATTCCAGCATCGCTCAAGAGTGCAGCTCTCAGTTTAGAAGTCAAGCTGAGAATCAGATTCCCGTGCGAGAACCAAGTACCTAGTTGCTTATCTTTTGGCATCGTGCTTTGGGCCAAGGGAAAGGTTGGGCTTGGCAGGCAACTGCACGTTTGCTGCTACCAGCATTGAGATGGGGGCCCCAAATAACGAGGGGTGACCTCCCCCAGGCAGTGCGTGGGAGGCTGAAAGGAGATCTCAGTTAGGGAAAGAGACCGAGGGCACACTGGTGACTGGAGAAGAATCAGAGCCGGAGAGACGACTAGGCAGTCAAGACCCTGGCGGAAGGCGTGAAAGAAGAGGGTGATCGACCGTGTGAAAGGTCAGAAAGAAACACCATCAAGACTGGAAGTAGGTCTCGAATAGGTAACGTGTTACCAGGAAGACCACGGCATTTATCCCCCAACCTGAATACTGTTGAGAGAAGCAAGGGCAGTGATTGGTCAGAACATGAAACAGGGGGCGCAGACCACACACCGTTGTAGATAAACCAGGACATATGTTGGCCTAGGTTCCACGACTAACATGGTACAACGATCCTGGCGTTTTTCCTTTAGAGCACATTGGTACTGAGTATGAACACCCACACACGGCATTAATCAGAATACAACACTACCTGATTAGTGGCTTCATTAATAGAAAGGAGAAAAGGAAGGTATTCAAAACTTGGAATAACATTTACAGAAATATGGAAATTCATATGTTTTCCTTCACCTCTATTCACTATTAAATGTCATCAAGTGTTTTTCTGAACAAAAATGTCCCACTCTTTCTTGGAGTAGCAAGACAATCAAAATGACAGTACTGAATTAATTCCTCATTTGCTGGCTGAAAGAAACTCGAAGCTGAATTGCCAAAGGGCAGACTAGAGAGAGTGACACCATACATCTCAGCTTTTATATATGTCCATTTGATTACTGCGCTTGTATGTCTGTATTATCTTGCTGGTCTAACAGCTGTTGTCTTACTTCATTTACAGAGTGCCAAGGTATCTATTAGTAGTAACTAAGCTGTGAAAAGTATTACTAAATAACTGGAATTCTTAATAGAAATTCCAGGAAGTCCAGTGGATAAATCACAGACATAAAAGGAAGGAAAAAATACCTCCTAGGAAAGGTTCCACTAAATGCGCCTTAGAAAAGCTGGCCTGGGACTGCAGCCCGCCCAGGGGCCAGGGTGCTCCCACAGGAGCCTCCCCTGGACCTCCTGCGCTGTGCCTCCAGCGGTGGAAAATCCAGCCTCACCTGCTTTTTTTTCAGGTGCTTTGAGTAACTTCTGTCGTCTGGGCCTCCCTCTGACTAGTGACTCCTACTGGCTGGAATAAACACTGTTTGCTTTTTCTGCTCTTATTTTTGACACTGTCCTGGCTGGTGATTAAACAACCACAGATCAACCTTGTATGCCAGTTTTCCCTATCCAACAGACAAACAACCCTGAAAATTATAACTTAGCCAGCCCACCTCACTGAGCTTGGTTCTTTCTTAAAAATACACTTTTATTATTCAATTTTTGGTTTTACTGTCCCACTTTTTGAATTTATTTATGTGTAGAATCAGAATACTAAACATTCTAACTGATATACTCAAAATTAGCTTGAATTTTGGACACAGCATTATTAATAGAGAAGGCTTCATTCCTTTTCAATCTACAAAGAAAATGTCACGAGCATAACTTATCTGGCCCAAACTTAGCTTGGTCATACTGAAGGTCAGAGGGCAAGGGGCATTTGGGAGGAAAACACCAAATCTCGATAAGAGACTTTTCGGCTTGAACCTTCACAGAACATGTGGATCTAGAGAGAGGAAGTTTTTTTTTATTATTATTATTAGGCTTAAATTCAACACTATGAAAAGAGAATATCAAGGAAGAGAGGCCATTAGTGCACGGATTCTTTGCACGGCCACTGAAAGGGGCTGAGCCGTGCTCCTGGTTCTGCCCGTGACAGATCCCGAGACTGGACCGGCGGGGACAGGCCTCCGCGGTGCTGATGGCCACGGTCTTGCCGCGGACCGGCTCGGCTTTCTATCTATTGGATGATGAGTGCATTCACCTTACGTATCAGAATGATGAAACCTTTCCCGGAACACCCAAATACAAGACAGACGGGAAGGGAAGCAGTGCGGGCTGGGTGGGCAGAGAGCTCCAGAGCTGCCCGGCGTCCCATCCGCCTCCCTGAGAAGGCCCAGGCCTCTCGGTACCTCGTTTAAGACCCATCGGGTCAGGTGCTCTCAGCTTCTCCCCGCTGGAGAGTTCTGCGAGTCCAGGATAATGCCGGTACTCTCGGGGATAGCTGATCAACCTGACCCCCGCCACTGTCTAGTCTACAGAAAACATCATCTAATCATGGGTCTCATATTGTTACCTTTAAAAAATGAGGTGGTGTAGCCAGATCCTTTCCTGTTAATATATGAATAATAAACATTCTCTTAAATATCTTAACACACCTCCACCTCCACAATACAGTAGCTGACTGTGTTATTTAGATTTGGAAATTAATGGGCTGATGGTAGCATTACAGCTCACGTGGATTTACAGTCATCGTATTTGGCCCAGTGTGATTTCAAATAAGAATTACTTCTGATTGTTTGAGTGGAAATTCAGAAACATGAAAAGAAGCCATGTTAAAACTGGCTGGTTCATCACATGCAAGTACTGCACATTAAGATGGGAAATACCCATTCATGAAGATAATGAAAATGGACATGAATATAATAAAATACCCGGTTTACAGACTCTGAGACCTATGTAAGCAGTAGATTTGCTCCTTCTACTTAAAAGCATGTTCATCCAACCCCACCCCAATTCATATTTGATCTGCAGTCCAAAAACAAAGCCCTGTGGTCTGTTAGCACAAAACCTTATAAAATGACTCAAGATTCTCGACATTCAAGTTTCCATTTTTTAAAAAGAAGAGGGTGCAGGGGTGACAAGTATTATAGCTGAGAACAAACAGTGCAGCAAAGAAAGCAGCAGATCAATGGATGCCCCCCGACTCTGGCGCTCATGAAACAGCCACGTGAATAGCACCGCGGAGAACAGAAGACGATGATGATAAAATTGGTGCTTTTGTTTTATAAGGCTGGCACGGACGGGCCTGGCAGCCTTCATGTTTCATTTTCATGAAACTTCAGCCACATTTCCAGAGCAACACTTCCACTGTTTGCAGGCAAAGGGTCCCTGTGCAGGAGGCCAATGGCTTGCCAATGATTTTGCTGAATGCCCCAACTTAAGCCAGAAAAAGGAATTTAAACACTCAGATAGGTTGAGTACTGATAATCCTATATAACAATGTAAACTGAATGATTTAGTTATTAACATGCATTTTAATTAAAATGAGTAACTTTTAATTCCCAGTTAGACATAAAACTTTCTGTTGAGATGATCACAGCTATACATTTTACATGCATACATACTTTTTTCCTAATCTAGCTGAAAAAAACAGTCCTCATTCAGACACATATTGCTGATACTGCATTCTTTTACTTTACAATGATATCCTAGAAGAAAGTCTTGGCTACAATGGAATGTGCACCAGTATGTTTAGCCTGAGTTGACTGCAGCAGTAACTAGGGTAAGAACCCAGAAGACTCTGATATACAAAAACATCTTTAGTCTTGGCCCAAAACATTAGGTATGTGGTGATCTTTAGTAGAAAGTAAGAAATTTTAAACAACACCACAGGTTCAATAAGTGATAGCTTTTTTCCCCCCAAAACCAATCAAATATCATATGGTTTTAGTCATATCTGGCATATTTATATGATTTACTCACAATAAAATTAATATACAACTAATATATTTATTTCATGCCACCTAGCTTAAACATATCAACGAAAATCTCATTTGTCACTACCAACTGTCACGTTTTAGAAAAAGGCCATATATATGAGATAGGAACAAGGCTATTTTAAACTCAGACCCACTTCCCCATCAGAAGGATTACTGAGGGTTGTTCCTAATACTGGAAGAATAGGAAAGGAAGACACACCACCAGCAAACTCTAAGCCAAACAACCCAAACCAGTCTGAACAAAGTCTAAGGTAACAGGATCCGTGAACAATATGGAATCTTCTAGTGGCTTCTTGAAGTCAAAGCCAGAGCTATCAAGGAATCTAGTTGTAGAGGCTTTGTCTCTTTATAAAAACAAAATACCCTTTCATGAAATTTTATGTAAACAAGTTAATTTTGTGCGCTTGTTCAAAGGGCAAGACATATTTTCCCTAAAATGCTACTATATATTCCTAAAAACTGATCTAATGCCACTTCTGTGAATTATGAAAACTTTTCATAATTTCTAAGGATGTTCTAAGGATGTCAGAAAAGGCCAACTGCTCTCATCGACTAGAACATTTTCAGTAGCGTTTTATATTTTGGCCCCAAAGATCAAAATCTTATGCTGACCATATTTCCATATCTCTCAGTACCTTTTTACAGAAGCACAGAGCACAGACACCAAAGGTTGAAAGTAATCAAAATAATTCACAACTGCTTAGCACCTCTTAATGCCCAAAATAAACCTAGCAGTTTAGCAAATTTAAAACTTTTGTCATTGATTATTAAATCAGCTGGCTCCCTGCAAATATTTCTCTGTACTAATCTTCAAGTATATATATACTTAGTCGGAGGTTGGACTCACATCAAGATGCAGGGCACTTGACCTGGCAAGTTACTCATTTTAACCAACAGCTTAGATAGAGCCACAGGGACAGCTTATCAAACCTGATCACAATAGAATGTTACGGCTGCCATGGAAGGGAACCCCATCTTTGGCCACTTTAAGAAAACACAGTACTTGCAAAGGAGAGCACTGCATTCAGTGCCAGGAACTGTGTTTTAATGGAGGGGCACAGACTGCAACACGTCCACATGGAGGTGACGCAGGACGCAAAGGCTCCCTGCCCAGAAACCTCACCATAGGAACAAAGGAGGGAGGGAGGGACTGAGCAGGCTGCCTTGGCAAATCTAGATTTGGTGGGTGGAATTACGGACATAAAAACAGTCTGCAAGTATCTGGCAAGCTGCCATGGAGAAGAGGGATTGCACATCCCTGTGTAGCTCTCTCACCATGAGAATTTTCTAAAAATTAGAGCAATTTACTCATGGATACACACGTGGAAAGATGCTCAACGTCATTAGTCACTAGGAAAATGCCAATTAAAACCACACAAGATACCACTACACACTGACTAGAAGGGCTAAAGTTAAAAAGACTGATAACGCCAAGTGCTGGGAGGACGTGGAGCACCGGGAACTCTCGTGCGTTGTTAGTGGGAATGCGAAATGGTACAGCCACTGTGGGAACCAGTTAGGCAATCTCTCAACACGTGACCTCGAAATCCCGTTCCTAAGGAAATGAAAGCGTATGTCCACACAAAGACCTGTGCCCAAATGTTTACAGTACCTGTACTCATTATCACCCACAACTGGAAACAATCCAAATGTCCATCAACAGGAAAACCGAAAAGCACACTGTGGTATATCCATGCAATGGAGTAATGCTCAGTAATAAAACAAATGGCTGCTGGGTGCAACAACAGGAACGAATCTCAAAGGCATTAGGTGGAAAAAAAGGCTACACACTGTACAATCTCATTTATGTGACATTCTGGAAAAGACACTACTACAGGGACAGCCAAGAACTGGGGGTCGGGTGAAGGGACACCAGGAGACATCAGGGGTGATGGAAAAGCTCTATAACTTGACTGTGGCAATGGTTACATGACTGCACACATTGGTCAAAACTCATCCAGCTGCAAACCTAAAAAGGATTAAATTTACTGTTTGTAAACTGAAGCTCAGTGTTCTTTTTAAAGTCAATGCTCTACATATAGACACTTGAGTTCCTTGTCACGAAAAGTTCTTGAGCAGCATCTAGATGACTTCCCGTCACAGGGGTTACGGGTCATGTTCCTGCATTCAGTGGCCAATTGATCCTTTTGCATCTAAGGAACTTAGGAGCTGAAAGTTATGCAACACCATGACTTTCTTTTCCTTTCTTTTCTTTTCACCATGACTTTTCTTTTCCTCAAACATCTCCAGTTGTTTAGAGCAACTCAAAGACTTACTTTTAGCAGCTGAAAACAAATCTGCTCTGTCCAGTGGCATATTTATTTTCTACAGACAATGCAAATCCTATGGTTCCTATAACCTTCTGAAGTCTAACAATTACAAAAATCATTAGGCTGAATTATCATTTACTTTTTTTTTATCTTATCGATGATACAGAAATGGGCAAGGCTAATTCAAAGGGCAATGAATATACACAGAAGCCAAATATGTATAAATTAGATACCTAAAAAGAGGAGATGCAAATTATCTAAGGCTGAAGGTGGACTCTTATCAGGAAGGCTTAGTGTTATGTCTGTAGGAGATACCAGGAAGTTTTCCCTGCTATTTGTATTGACATTTGTGAATGTACGTTACACTCTATTTAATTAAGGAAAGGCCATATCTTAAGTGAATGTGGCTTTATATAAAAATGGGGATGTGACTATCTACCATATGGCTGTAACTGTGGTCAATTAACATTGTTTTTTATTTTCCATTTATCCTTTATTTAGTTATACTTGTACTGAACATTGGCTTTCCGCTTCGTTTCGTTGTTGTTTTGCTTGTTTGTTCTTGGTATGCTCCAGTGGAAGCCATATGTGAGAGACCCACGGTGCTCCCTCACCAGCCCTGAGCGATCTCATGGTTACAGTGACAGTGTGAGAAGAATGTCAAGCTGTTGCTAGTTTAGATGGATCTGTGTGTGCGTAGAAAGCATGAGAGTGAGTGTGCTCCAATACTGCTACAGAAAGGGGGGAAATCCCACAGCTGTTCCAATGGTCATTAGGGGCTTCTCTTTTATACTAATAATACTGATGACCACTTACAAACATGATAAGGCTTTTTTTTTAATCTGGCCACACGGCTCTCTTTTCCTTAATAATGTGATTTTAGGTAGACTTCAAGACTCAGGTAGCTACAGATTAAAATCCAAGCTTGGCTACTAACTAGCTGTATGTGCCGAGACAGCTTATTTAACCTTCCTAAGCTTCTGTTTCTGTCTTCAGGATGGGGTAACAGCAGCTTGCAGGGTATTTTAAGTATTGGGAACAGTGTGCAAAGCACCAGGCAGCACATGCTGGGCCTGTAGTGCTTCATACATGGCGGACACCCTTGTTCCTGATTCCTTCCAGAACTGCTGACTTCAGAAGTCATTATCGCTTCTGAAAAAAACCTCCTATACCATGAGTCTGACCCAATATTTATAACAGTGCTTGGTGGTATCACACATGGAGCTATGCTGCTCCCCACGTGCTCTGCCACGGCAGCTTTCAAAGCTGCTTTTCACAAGTTAGGATGGTGTTCAGAAGGCTGTGTGTTAGAAAGAGCGTAAAAAATTTAATGAATTTACAGTTAATTGCAGCAGCATCAATACTGGTTGATTTAAACAGTGCATGTTTTGGGAGAAGCATTATGCAGCAGAACTTTGTGTTCTGATTGGCAAAGAGGGTCTATTTGCAGACTATTAAATGCACGTACTCAGCTACAAGTTACTGATGAGTTTATGATATTGAAACCAAGTACAAGCAACTCCTGACCCCGAAACTAAGGTAATATGTGAAGTGGTACTGTGAACTCAGAACAACTGACAAGGTAGGAAGGATATACCTACCTTTGATGTAAACCCAACTGATGAGATTTAAAGGAATGTAGTCTTTCACCCTATTTTGGGTAAAGATCAATACCCATAATCTTTTTTTCTTAACATACTAAACATGGGGAATCAATTCATAACCATTCAGTTTAAATAAGGTTTTTTAAAAAATGTGATTGTTCCCTACCAATGAATATCCAATGTCCAGGATCCAGGATCCAACACCCTACTCCCACTCCAGCCTGGACTTCAGGTTTTGAGGCAGGCAACACACAGCACGGTGCTCGGGCCTCCCTCTGGTTGGTAAGGGCAGCCCCCCGGTAAAACAGCTGCTTCACCCCAGTTCACGTGAGCTACCTGAGGGATGAAACACAGCATGGAATTTGGGGAGCAGAGGTCAATGAATGACAAGTGTGGAAAAGGGGCCATTGCTTACAGGAAGTTAAAGGGCAAACGTTCCAATTGAAGTAACCACAGAGAGGAGGCCAACTGGATGGCTGTGAACACAGAAAACGGTGCCTGAGCCTCCGAGTCGTGGCCCCCAAATTTAATTGTACACAACTCATTCACTGTGGCTTGAAACAACTGATTCAGTTTATGAGAAAACTGAGATTTAACCCAAAAAATTTCCCTGGGGAAATGTAGGAAATCGAGCCTTTTCTTTATGACTATGATTTTGAAACTGTAACCTGCATCAACTCAAACTACCATCAAATGCCTGAAATCAATTGTCAAGAAAGACTCTCTCCATAATGCATTAAAAAGAAAAATGAAAAAAAGAGAAAAGAAACAGGAAGAAACCTTGGCACCTCTGTTTGGAAACTGGTTAAGAGATAATGTGCGAAACTCAAAACTTCAAGTATTCATAAGATTTAAAAAAAAACATTTAAAACAAATGATTTGACAGCTGCAAATGCAGGATAACACCTAGCTGAATTATAGAAACAGTGTGGATAATTACTTTTTTCAAACGTAGGGCTCTGTGGACCAAGGTCCTGTCTGAAGGTCCCTGCAGCACAGTTCCTGTGCAGTAATACAAATCCCGTCGTCATACCGCCCTAAGTCTCTTCATCATCTGCACATCGGTAAGAGTGATGAGAGGCATCCCATGATTCCAGCAGTCTTCCTTTGAAGGATCCACGCGTTAATTACTGCACTAATTATGGTTTTTTGAATAACTAACTGAAGTAAGCAGCCTATGGGAGGTACAGGCATAAACCTAAGACTGAGAAAATACTAGTTACTGAATCATCAGTGTAAACTGACGCATTGAACAGGTTTAAAAGAAGTGGAAGCAGTAGATTTTAAAAGACAAGCATCTTCAATAATTAGGGCTCCCTAAAGCAAAAAGAAATGTTATTTCTTAATGGCAAGTGTATTTAAACTGTTATCTAAAGATCTGAAGGTAAGTCTGCTTAATTCACTGCTGCTTCTTTTGTTATTAGAAAAACATAATTGTTCCAAATAATTAGCACTAGAGTACATCACAAGCTGACAACAAAATTATAGAAATCTTCATATTCAGAACCCTCTAGCTGGCTATTAGGAACAGTTTCTGATCATAACCCATTAGTTGAAGTGCTGTGAGTTTTTGATTGCCACCAAATAACCTCAGATATCTGCCTAAGTGAACAGCCCTTATTTATCCAGAGTTTTCTTGACAGTAAATTTGCTTAGGGTTTTACAGCTGCCACACAAAAGAACGGTATTCGATGTGTGTACTTGGAAGATCAGGTGATACAATAATTGAAACTTGGATTTTAAATACACTTTTAACTCCTAAGTACCTAAGTGAAAACCTGAAAAGACACTTTTCAGTTTTTAACAGCAGTGCTACTCTGTTTCTTAGAAAGGAGAATGGCCCCATTTCAGTTCCTGCCATGTCCATGTTAATTTTTTTCTTTTGTCTTGCACAGTACTTCCTTCTTTTACGCAATATCCCTTTAATTCTTAACTTCTCTTTAACACTTAACTGACAGAGACAACATTTCAATTTTTTATTATTGAAAAAAAATTCCCCATTTGTGAACAATGTTGGGTGTATACTTTGGCTTGTTACTAATCATTTGAAACCAGCTAACTAGCGTTCTGGGGGGCGGAGGAAAAGAAATAAAGGGGCACAGTGCAGTTGTGGCGACAGTCAACCAGATTACCCGCTTGCCAGAAAAGGCTGAACCAACCTCCTGGGGGGAAACCCAGACGCTCTGGAGAAGCTTCTGCTCTGCTGGCCGCCCAGCCAGCTGCCGGGGCGGCTTACTGGTGATGGCGCATGCGGCCAATGAAGATGCGCTGGGACAACCTGGTAATTCTGTCACCGGTAATGCCATCTGAAGTTACTCTGCAAATTCTTCTGCGCTAACAATTTAGCTGATAAACCCACAAAGCTTTATGTTTTATCCCACGAGGGATAACTTTGATTACTCTGGTAATTAATGATGTTGGAGAGTAATACGGATTTTCTGTTAAGATTTGAGTTGGAAGTTAATTAGTCTTCACGTTATGATTTGCTGATTAATTATGGATATTTAGTTATAAAGACAGATGTTAATTATTAATCTCAAAAAAATCATCTAGTGTAATTAACTAAAACTTTGACATCAGTTAAAATTCCCAGTGAGTATAACTTCTAAGATTATCAATTACCGGGAAGGGCAAGGAGCACGTGCCCTGCGGCGGGACACGTCCTCTGCTCCCGGAGAACGTGCTGGCCCCGCACTGTCGCGGACAGCCTTGCCAGGCCCCAGCGCAGAGCTGAACCGTGTGTGTCCGGCTGCAGATCTCCGTCTTCATGGTAGGTTCTCACAGTGTGAAAGACCTTGTCTCAGAACAACGTGCTACAAGAGAAATCTAGCCCGAGCACTGCCTTGACGATCATGCCTTAGCCTTCGAGCAGCAACCTGCCCTTGAGATGGACGGGCTCCGTCCGCGCTCTCGAACCCTGAGTGAACCTCACCGTTGCTGCAGATAGCTTTACTTTCCGCAGCAGCAGCAGCAGCTTTTGCAACTGTCAAGAAAATATTGTGGCGCAAGCACTAATTAGTGTTCTAATTCACATAACTTTAAATCACCTTGGTGGTTAAAAAATTTTTTTTTCCTCTTCATCTTTTCCCCCTCATCTGTCAGCAACACCATCTCTGTTACCAAAAAGGGGAGGGCAATGTGATCAAGGAAAAGGGTTAAATCAAAAAGCATCATTGGCACATCCCTGTCTTGGAATTTCCCCCGAAACACGTTCTCTGAACAGGGATCTGTTTACATTATCTCCAGACCATCTTGACAATATTTATTCTCTATTTACCTAAATGAGGCAATACGATGATATTTATTGCTCGGAATGGCTAAATATAGACTTTTCTTGAGCACTCAGTACCATAGTGGGAGGTTTCGCTCTCATCTCCATCTTTAAGCTGACAAGCTGGGGAATTCCTAATGAATGCCTCCTTTCATGTGGATGTCTGTGTGTACTTGACAGTATAAATATTTAGCGATATCGGAGTCAGCTTGTGATTTTACCCAGATGGACTGATTGATGCCTTGGCTCCACGTTGCCAAAGACAATCCGTGTAGTTATATAAGCAATTTCCCTCTTATTTCCTAAGAAGCCATTAGGTGGCCAAAGGCAGCAACCCCAAAATAGTAGGAATACTTCTGCTATCAGCTGACAAGTCTGAGGGATAAATAAAATATGGTACTTAAATTATTACCACTTTACTTTCATGAATCACGGGATTAAAGCTTTCACTTCTAAAGTACATATAAATTGCAGGGTTTCTGATGTCTGTAATTTGCAAGAATCTAAGTTAAAATACCAGCTAATCAGTCAACTCACATTCACCTTGGGAAAAGTACCACCCTTTCTTGTCATTTTTGTAAATTGCGTGCCTAAGCACCAATGTTATTTTGAGAAGAAAAGTCGCTTGTTGTCAATAACATATTTCGCAGTCTAGTTAAAACAACATTTGTTACGATTTCATCGCAAATGTAATCCTCTTTTAAAGTTTAGACAGAATGCTCAGAGAAATTCAAGGGACAGAGAGTAAATCATTTTCCTCATCCTGGGCGTGAACAAGGTAGATCCGATTCATTCAGGTATGTCGTTTTAACGGCAAGTGGGATAAATTCTCTCCGGTGGAACAATAAAGGCCCCTCACTCGGAAAGGAAGTGCTACGTGATACTACCTCCTTTCATATCACACGTCTTTATTTATTTATTTTTCCTTATTAACATTGTTTTCTTCTACGGAAATCACAATGAAAGTGAAATCCAAGAATTACAGTATTTTTCTCATCACCACTGTAATCCAGCTGCGAAGGCTGATATGCTCTTGCTGAAACTTAGAATGCGTTTTTGGAACTCTCATCATCACCTCTGCATTAGGTGTGGTCTGTTTAGCCTCAGTTTTACATAGTGTAAGATGCCTATAATGATTATGTCAGGCACTTCCACGCAAGCTGCTGCTTTGGGAGAAAAAAGGGCCACGTTACTTTTGGCACCAGCAAAAGTCATGTATTTCTGCGGTACTGTTGCTTCTTCCCCCGCCCCTCACCCCTTCCTGCCGCCTCTAGTTTCTTTGTTTTCTATTAACTCATCCCAATCTTTGTATAACCCATGCAATAACCCAGGAGAAAGGGCAGGGAAGACATTATTCTTCTTGACACTAATACCTATAGATCCTATTCTGGTGTGATACCTCTCCCTATCACAAGATATCTCAGCTAACAGAATCCTCAGAAGTCAAGAGCCGGCACTTGTAATGTATTCCAGAGGTGAGTGGGATGCGATGCCCATTGGTAATCAGATACGCGCAAGATCTGCCTGGGAAGAGCTGTCTGGCTACAATGCACAGCACAGCAGCTTTATGTGCAGGACGCATCAGTCATGCACCTTCTTGTGCGCGGTTTATTTCTAAAAAAATTATTCCACGCCTGCTGGCTGCCAGATGAAAACAAATGTCTACAGCACTCTATCTGTTGGTTGTGATTAGTAATAACTTGATTACTGATCAGATATAGAGGGCTGGGGTCTGAGGCGCTATCTATTGGTTTCTATCTGTTCCATCGGCCACATCGTACTTCAGTCAAAAGAACTAAACCATTATTAGCTTTGTTTCCTTATTTGAGGGCCGGAAGTATTATAATAAAATGATGGCGGAAAGCAAGATGCCACTTAATATATCAGATGTCTGCCTTTTCCATAACTGTCGAAAGAACCTCTGTGTTCAAAGAGGAATCCAGTATTTGATTGAACTGGATAACAACAACAGGGCACCAGAAAGAAAGTTTTGATTGAACAGCACCGTCTTTTTTTTTTTTTTACCAGATTTGTCACTGACATGGGGGTGGGGGGCAGGCGGATGCAAAACACATTAACACCAATCAGCCCAAATGGTGCGACTCGTTGCTTAATTTCACGGCACCAGGCTATAAATTACACAAAGGTGGCCACAACTAATTTTTGTGCTGCTGTACTAGATGACAAATGAAATGTCCAAGCAGCCACAAGTGAAAAGCTTCCATCTTTCTTCCGTGGCTGTGTATCACTTACTTTAATGATGTATAACAGCCTGCAACTACACTTAACCTGTGCATTAAATGGCAGCACGAACTGTACACCTAGAGTTATGAAGAAGAAAATAGCAAATCAAGCAAAGAAATCTACAGTGTGTACATTAACCTCCCACGTGTCAACATAATTTTCCCCTAGAGATGATATATAACTGAGTTTCTAAATTGTTTTTCCTTCTACACAATAGCATTATGATCCGAGGGTCCAGGTGCCAAAGTATGTGTGATGTAGTGATGACAAAATGTACCTAATTAATACCTCTGAAAGTATTTAGGACCAAAGGAATTTTGGTTTTGTTGTTAATGAAACTGTATCTACAAAAAATAACTAATATATTCTGAGGCTAATTTTTAAAAATCCAACACAGGGCAAAAAAATGAAATTACTTCCCTAGCTTTTAACATATATTAAAGATCAAGGACATTAAGCCCACTCTCTGAGTGGATGGTTCGCAAGTGCACTTAGGTATGCTGAACGATCAGTCGACGTCTAAAGAGATCCACAAACCTTTCCACACAGCATCAGAGAAGGCGCAACCATGTGGGTGACATGGCTTGGTTTCACGATGCACAAGGCCATTTAAAATCACTTCTAAGGAAGTACAGCTAAACTCTGATTATCAGGATTATGGAAAATATGACTTGACTGGTCATTACAGCTCCTGCCATCTTATCACATTAGATAAGTATGAAGAAGACATAAAAATAATATGGTTTCACTATAAATATTAATCATCAAGTTTAATGTGATTATCTCCAAGGGGGTCAGGGAAAGGAAAAGGGAAGCGGGCACAATTTCTTATCCCTCTGCTTCTTTTAAGGATGATATCTCCCACGGGAAGCCACGGACAGAAAAAGTAAGGCAGAAAATTCTCTCCTTCTGAAGCAAGTTTTAGAGAATCTGATTAGGTCTCCTGCTGCAATGCTAGGTATTCCGTTTTTGCCAAAGGGCCAGCTATTATGATTAACGTCATTTGTCTGAATCATTACTCTCCACCTTGGTTCAGCAAACACTATGAAGATGGCACGGTAATAAATGACTGCCGGATTCTTTCCTGCTTTGGCCTCTTTTTATCTGCCACCTCTCCACCGTCAGCTCCATCTTTCTGAACCTCTCTGAATCCCCAAAAGGGACGGGGTGTCTATTTGTTTTCCACTAGGTTACCACTCTGTCTATTGTTTGCACTAAAGGGTACAAATTCAATTCATTCTTGTGACACAAAAGCACTGATACAGTAAATTTTTTGCCCAAGAGAAAACAAAAACAAAGTAGCTGAATATCAAATAAGATTTGAGGCCCTAGCATATAGGTGAAGAAGCTTTCTGGGCAGTCTTAGTTATCTACTGCCATTTTCTTCCTGTGTGTGCAGTCTCACGAGGACACCCAGCATGTAAATGCACGTGAAGCTGTCCAATTAGTGTCTGGGGTAAATCTGAGACTGTGGAAACCTTAGGCTGGGACACCTACACCTATCTTAATGGCGAGAGGAGAGAAGGTTGGAAGGCTATAGAGTTACGATGCGATCAGATTTCAACTTGTGAACAAAACAAAAGCATGGCTCCGTGGAGAATCAGACTGCAGAGGTGACAGCAGTATGTAGTCAATACAGAAAAACAAGTAAAATTAGAATAAGGGAGTTGAGAGCAACCGTCAGATGCAGTTCTCTACACATCAAATTCTGTACTATTTAGTTCCTCGTTGCCAGTTCTGGGAATGAGCATGTGGTCTAAATAAGTCAATAAATCTGAACATGACCCCTGGATTGCAGTTTGCTCCCAAGTGACAGGTGCTATGTGACAAAGCCCTTGTTTGACAACACAGCCTTTGGAAGCTCGGAAAGTGGCCTGTGAACAGGAAGATGGCCCGTTGGTCTGGCACGACTTTCGAGGCAGGCATTAGTGTGATTCTGTCCGTATCTACCTCTCTTCCGGCTTCCGTGTCCAATAGAAACTTTCATGTCTTAAAATATGTAAACACTCCATGTTTGGGGAAACTTAAATTATGTAAAGATCATTACAGACCTTGCTTACCAGTAGCTTTTCTCTGCCAAGGGTGACATGTTTTGCTAGATAGGCTGCTAAAAAGTGCCAAATGCTGTAAACCCTAAAGGATATGCCAAGTACCTTCTCATTCTGGGTCCAAGTCTTAAAAAACACTTAATACAAAATGAATCTGAAATCCTATAATCGCCCACCATTCCTGGCACGTTACCTTGTGTACAACTTCAGTTATTATGAAAATGTTCTAGATTCCTGCCAGAAGTTAAGAAGTTATCACTTGAAAATCACTGGCTAATCTAGCCTGTGCTAAGATGGATTTTTAATGAAAGTTTAATGAATGATAAATACTCGTTTCTTGATAAATGTTTAATTACGCCAATAATTACCAACTGCTGAAAATTACTGTTGTGTTAATAATGGCATTTTAGTACACAAGCAGTTTCATAAGTCATGGTGTTGTTAAAGATCAGAACCCCATCTGTCTGATGCAAACTAGCAAAAGACAAAAGTCTAATTAATATTTTGATCAATTTTCTCCACACTCCAAAGACTATCGATATCCTTAAAATTTTTTTTGATCTATTTTCTATTCCATGGGAAATAGGTAAGGAAGAGAAAAGTACAGAATCATTGTAAAATTAGGTTATGCAAAAATTAGTTAAAGAATAGAAAATATTATTAGAATCCATTGATTTTATTACCTCACTGCACTATTCAATATAATGATTGTTTTCATATTACTTAAAGCTATTTTTAAAATAGCGACCATTACATTATTTAATAGCATGGAAAGCTGAACTTCCTTTATTAATTGGTCCAAGCTGGCCCTTAACAGGTGATATATGAGACCTACAATCTGTGTTGCTGGGACATGCGCTGGGGCCTCGCAGCTGAGTGAACTGCTATCTGTATGAAGGAATGACAGCTTTCAGGTCGGCAAACCCGTAATTCCAGAAGGTCAAGCTGACCTTGGATTAATGAGTGTTTATTAATGATGGCAAATTGCTAAAGAGAAGACAAGTCCCTGTGGCTTAGTGGGAGCAGGGACACACACGGAAGGACAGGGCAGAGGACTGAGCTGGGTGGCCAGGTCTCCCCGGGAGCAGCAGCGCGAGGCCTGGGGCTCACTGGGCGGCTCCCGTGCCCGCCCCACACTGTCTTCTGAGAGGCTCCTCCCCAACCCCCTCACCAGGAGAAGGGTGAGGCCTGGGGGTCCTCCACGCAGACCCTCTTCTGGGGTCACCACCCCCATGGGAGCTCCTGGCTCGCACTCACTTCACTGTTAACCTGGCATCTAGTACGTTCCCCGGCCAGAAGGACACACGTATGAAGGCGTGCAGACCTCAATCTATTTCTAAAGCATTTCCTTTCAATAGCTCGTCAGGCTACAGAAGTTAGAGAGATGTAGCGTGTATTCTAAATGCCAAGCTAACAGTTCATGTTTTCAATAATTCACATTTTGAAAGCAATCCAAATTATGCAGATAATTCCCAATTCTATTTCAGACAGAATCTGTGAAAGCCTTAATTTAATCCGCAATGTGATGTGTGGAGATACAACCTCAATCCTTTAGATAATAACGTATGATAATAACGTATAATACCTTCCCAAGGACAGAAGTGAAATCTCGCGTAAGCTCAGACTGCTCTTGCTGGGAGCTATTGAATCCAGGGGGGCTCACAGTTAAAACTTGTACATTTCCACCTCGGAGAGTCACCGTGCAGGTGTGCTAATGAACCTGGCAGGCTCACATTCAGACCATTTCTCTTTCAAGTCTACGACTGACCCCCCCAAAGATCACATGACTTTCAAAATTAACTTTTTCCCCAGAAATACTTGTTTTGCAAAACTATCTGACATACGTACTTTTAGAAATACTTTCAATATTTCATTGCTGCCTTTTGTTTACACTGACACTGTGCATTTTTTAACGTTCTCCTCACGACTTGGAGGTCACATATATTCTTCCTGTTTCGGAGGCAGTCTTTGTGGCAAGAATTCATCCTTAACTTTTACATTTTGCCTACTTTGAGTTCAAAGCTATTTCTTGTTATGACAATTGCAGCTCTATGACATTTTAAAGTATCTGACAACAGTTCACACAAAAATGTAACAAATCACAGAACCAGACAATAAACCACATGCTGAAACAGGAAAACACAGGCAGAGAACACGGAGATGATGGAAACATGAAGGATGGACAGACACACACACACACACGGCCTCTGCACACTCACACACGTACCTGCACACACAGATGCATGCACACACAGTATCCTAAATTAAGGTGGCAGCGTGTTCCCACACCCACCCTTAGCACAGCATGAAATCTGAGCAGTGAGAAGGGCCGCCACTCTGCCCTGATGAATGGTTACAAGCTCCCTGCGCTCCCCAGACGCACGGAGAACAGACCCATGAGTATAATAATATGGGTACTGACAACATTTGCCCTCCACAACCAAACGGACGTGCCACTGCTTTTGGGCTAATTTAAAAGGAAGTTAACAAGGCTGTACAAAACATTAATAATACACTGTGTTTGAGATATAATAATATACTGCTTCAGAACTTTTATCTTTGCAGGGTAACAGTTTAATGAAACATCTTCTGAACTTTCCTCTACCTTACTCACATATGTGTATGTATACATGTGTCCATGGGAGCAAACCAGAACATGGCAAGAATAAAATTTTAGCAACGGATTTTATGCATCAAACTGAAAGGACGTCTATATTATGCGTATTTAGATTAAAAGGGCCCATCTTTATTCTGCTGTTTGAGGTGCGAGCTGTGCTAATATTATTAGTCAAACTGCAACAAATACACCGGAGAATACAGCAGCAGAAACAAACTGACCGAGTCATCTTTTTGTGGGCAAAACATCCTGATACAGATTTCCAGTTGTTCTGCAGAATGAGCTGTCTAAACTTCCGCGTGCACTTGTGCTCACAGGTGTAGCACTTTCTGTTTTGCCCACTTTGGGTGATGGATACGAAGGTAAAGATGTGACTTAACGATCTGAACATGTGACACAGAAGAATAAGTTCTCAAAGGGATGCAGGGCCATGTCTCTCCGTTTTCATCGTTCTCCTGTGAAAACATCAGCCCCTTAAGGGCAGGGGTCAGGGGGTCCTCCCAGTTCCGTGCCTGGTGGAGTGTCCTGCACACTGCAGCTTAGCAGTGTTTCTGGAAGGGTGGGTTGAGGCCCAATGGCATCAGAGTCATTGGGGCATTTGCTAAAAATGCATATTTGGGGCCTGTTCTGGGCCGAGTATACCCAAATTCATGTTGAAATCCTAACTCTCAGGGTCTCAGAACGTGGCTGCACTTGGAAACAGGCCCTTTAAAGAGGTAATCAAGGTCAAATGAGGTCATCCAGGTGGGCCCTAATCCAACCTGGCTGTGGTCCTTACAAGAAGAGACAACTGGGACACAGACACAGGCACTGGGAAAAGCACGTAAGGACACGGGGGAAGGTGGCCATCTGTAAGCCGAGGAGAGAGGCCCGAGGAGAAAGCACCCTCCCGACACCCTGACCTCACCTTCTGGCCTCCGGAACTGTGCGCGATGCGTGTCCCACTGTGGGTCCCACAGGACAGGGCTGTGGGCAGGGTCCAAAGACAAGCCCCACGAGGACATTCTTCCTCGATCTCATGAGCAGTAGGTGCAGAGGACTGTTTCTCCGCCCGCTGTCTTCCTGGCTTCTGTCAACAGCTCCTTGTCACCCCTCCTGTTCCCGACCACTCGACTTCCTGTGCTGGCTCACTGGTCTCCCAGAGTTCCACCCTGGCGCCACCTCTTGTCTCCCTGCACCCCACCCCGAGGTGGTCTCCTCCTAAATCTACTGTCTGCTCCGGATCAGAAAAATCCAAGCTGGAAAACTGCCCCACCTCCCATATTCGGTCCGTGGGCAAGTTCCTTCAGTTCTACGTCCAAAGGTATCTTCTGTCTCCATGGTTGCAACCTTAAGCCACATGTCCCCTAAACTACTCTCCTAATTCTCCCTTGGTCTCTCCACCCACCCTCCACAAAGGAGGAAAGATGAATTCTTAAATCGAAATTTGATCCTGGGATTCCTGTGATGAAAATCCAAAGTCCTTCCCTGGAGCATCAGGTCTCCTCACCAGCCACACGCCACAAGTCCTCAGCACACGCAGCCCCAGTGGCTGGTCTCTCGGTGCCCTGATGGGCCTGCGCTGCTCGGCTCGCTCCCTCAGCAGGCCTAGGGTGCTTTCAAGCCCTCGTCTCCCTGAAGAGCTGGCCCCTTCTGTTCCCCAGTGAAGGCACAATGCAGGCCTGCTCAAGTGTCTGTTACTCTGCATCACACACCACCCACTCTTTCACTCATGGCGTTTTATCCTAACCTACAGTTATGTTGTTACTTACTTAGATCTAGAATGCGAGCCCCGGGTGCTTCCTGATGCAGCCCTGCACACAGCACAGTGCCTGACTCCCAGTAGATGCTCGATAAACACTTGCGAATTAATGAATGAAGCAATGTAGCCCCACTAAATCAGAGCTGCCAGCGAGGAACAGGAGTCTCTGCAGAGACAGCCATCTACCCAGGCGAGAGGATTCTTTTATCACCAGAGACGATCTGCACTCAAAATACCTCCCGGGGGCGTGCATGTGGCCAGTCACGTATGATTGGGACACGCTGCAGTCACTTGGAAAACACAGCAGCGGAATCAACATCACTCCCTCTTGAACTACACTTCAAACTGGTTTGCAAGAGTTGCACATCCCTAAACTATCTTAGATCAATGAGTTATTGAGTCAAGCTGTGGCAGTCTAGAAGAGATGCAAATTGACTCGTCAACAATTTACTCCTTTGTTTCACATGGCAAATTTTATTAAAATGGACACAATTAATGACCATCTCTCCTAATATGGCATTACTAATGGAGTCTTCCTTCACCAATGTAAGACTGTCATTTGATCTTCGTTAGGGATGGGGAATGTGTAATCAGGTAATAACCAGAAATACAAAAACCTGGACTGTTAGCAATGACTCAGGAGACTTAGTTATAAAACAGTAATTCTGTGGGATTATGGCAACCTTTGTCAAAAGTACTAGTAATGCTTTTCATTCTAATATTAAAGCACGTGCTGAATGCAAAGATTAGCAAGATTAAAGGGATTTTAGGTAAAAAATTTTAGACATCTGTCGCATATTACAACGTATTAAAATGTGCCTTCACTGTCTCTTTACTTCACAGAATGTTGCTGCATTTTCTGTTTGGGCAAGACACAACTGCTCATCTCTCCTCGCGGCCCATCTGGTTTCTGCCCAAGCTGCTTGTGAGACAACACTAAAGAGAGAGACGTGCTACTTGTAGTAGATGTTAATACACTTAACGCAGTGTTACTGACAACAAACTGAAACCTTACACATCTCACCTACCATATAGGATAATCACTCTGCACTGAGCAACACCATCGAAAGAGGCAGTATCTGACGAGCATCCAATTTTCACTACGACCTCGTTTAGGAGGCCAAAGGGAAGCAGATAACCTTGGCAGTGTAACGACTGTTATGTTCAAAACATGGAAAAGTACCGAAGAAATACTGGGGAGTCTGTATCCTCAGTGCGCTCTGAGTAATTATCACAAGCCATATTTGATACTAGGAGAAGCCATTTTTAAAAGCCCCCCACCACCCCCCACCCCAAAGAAAACCTTCAAAGGAATTGTTTTATAGAACCAAACTCAAACCCCTTTCCAGAATGCCTCTGGGTAGGGGGAGGGGCAGTGGTGGGAAAGGGGAGGGAGACCAGTGGTCAGGGGCGCAGAGCGAGCTGTGCTACGTGACGCGCTGCACAGGTTGCCCCTTCCAATCCACACGGAGCACGCCACACGGACGGCCACATTTATAACCCTATGCTGATATTCAAATTTTCTGTCTTAAGCTAAAGAAAGATTGAATACCTTGCTGTTGTGTGGCCAAGATTGAAGAGGTGTCTCACTGACATTGTTCAAAGTTTATGAAAATATATGAATGCTCAAATGTCATTGGCTTTGTGCCTCCAACAGACTGTGGTTTTATGAGAAATCAGTCTTTTAATCAAAATGATTGAATACCTTAAGGTCGAATCCAAAGATATCAGTTAATATCTAGAAACGTGCTATTTCTGCAAATTTTGCCAAGCTGTACATATTGTGGTGCATTTTAAAGTGTTAATTTGTGCATTCCATACTGAAAATTGATCTTGAGTTTTAGCTTTCTGTCAAGCAAAAACATATGGTTACAAGCTTTATGCATTTTACGTGACGGCTGTTGAAGCTGTCACACGTGCAAACTTGATAACCGATGTGACACATACGCAAATAATTTGCTTGTTTAGTAACAATTCAAAGATTCATTATTCATGCAAACACACATTTTCAAAAATGATCAGATGGAAATAGTCTCCATTTTGTACAACCTAGTCTGGTTGGTGTGCAAACCCAGATAAAATAAAGCTGGGAACTAAGTGGTATTAAACAAATCCAAGAATATGGGTATTTTCAGATAATTATTGAAGCAGATGGTGTTTTTCGTTAATTCTGCCATCAGTCTGAGAACTTGATGCCTTACATCTGCACTTGGTAAAGTAAATTTTACCACTGACATTATTTCAGTTTTCTTAAAATACTTCAATCAGTTTTAACCCAAGATTTGCAAACATCTGCTACAGTGCATGGCTATGAAATGAAATTGAGATTATTCCTTTAAAAATACACACGATTACACAGCTTTTAACTTATCACCCTTTAAATTAAATCTTTAGAATTACTAGTCTGAACGTTTAATAAAAAGCAAAATGAGGATGAGATGGCACATGTGAAAATGAACACGGGTAACAGTTCACAAGAAGTGTTGGCTCCTTTGGAGATACCACAGTGGAATTCCACACTATACTTTTTCACAACTGCAACTTCACACAGAAAAATTAACTGCATTTCTTTCTGTATCCTTCAGGTAAATTCTCTATGGGATGCAATTAAAGACACAGATACATGATGAATTCATCAAAAGATGCAGGTGATAAAGGAATGTTACCTGCAAGAGAGTTGATCATCCCTAATTGAATTCTTCCTAAGCACTACTGCTCAAGTGCTTGGTCCCATCAACAAGCGAGCAGAGCTTCAAACACACCTGAAACCAGCACACCGGTTTTAGGTCGTTTTTCAGAGACCCAAACAGGAGTGGTTGAAAACACAATTTAAACAGAAAAACCCTCCAAGTGGCTTACGGTACTTCTTCAAGGTAACAATCGCACTAAAGCCCACAGACAAAACCTTATTTTCAAACTTAATCATAAATTCACATCTTCTTTTATAGAACAGACTGCATTTGGGTAACAGTCTTCAGTTCTAGGTTCGATAATAAATTTCGAGGGAAGGTTTGTGATTCCTAATCCCCCTCCCCTTTTTCTTTTCTTCTTCTTCCTCAAACCCAGGCCTCTGAAACAAAACTGGCTGAATGATTGAGAACAATGCTTTCCAAACAGGCGCTCAATGTATGCTGCACACTGACCAAAACCAACCATCAAAACACTAGTGCCTCACAGCTGTTAACTAATCCCACTGCAACAGGAGTCCATCAAATGAGCTAAATAAGGCAACCCAATAGTTTCCCATTTGACAGTAGGTTCTATTCAATGTGGAGACTGATGAGATGAACTACTCTACCACCAATACCTGCATTCACAGGTGCTCAGGTAGCTAGAGCAGCTGATGACATTTCACAACGAGGACGCCTTGGCTGGGAGCACCTCGAAAGCTCCGCCATTGCAGACAGCTCTCAGACTAGAAGTGATTATTAACCTGAGAAAGTCGACTTCTGCTTGCTCTGGGGGGAAGAAGGTGAAGCCGGAGCAAGTGGTCAGCTGTCAGAGGTTAGAGTCAGAGGTGGCTCTGAAGAGGCGGACCCAAAGAATGCAGTTGGTTCACTTCACCGCTTTACTCCTTCAATTACTAGCCAAGGGGTTATTAAAATTTGCCACTTTTCATTATTAATTATACCTATATGATACATTATTAATTATGTTATATACTATTATTAACGATAATGAAAAATATAATTAATATAAGTTAAGCATAATAATTAGTATCTGTTAATTATAATAATTAATGATAGCAAACTAACAGTTAACAATTCAAGGCTCGTTATGTGATGTAAGCTAACTTTTACAGGGATTATTTTATTCACATGCTCATAGGTGGTACATCGAGTATTATCCCCATCTGACAGATGAGTAAATTCAAGTTTAGAGAGGTTAGGCTGCTGTCCTGGGCAATGTAGCTACTAATGATATATACAGACTGTAAACCCTGGTCTGACTCCAGACAAGTGCTGCAAACTGCCCCGTGGTACAGTCCCCGAAGTGACTGTATGAGGTTCACGTATCCTGACATCTAGGCTACGTTTAACAAATGCACTGTTGAAATGTTTCCGGCCCTCTTCCCCGGCCTTCTTACATCAAAGGATAAGAAGAATTTTAAGGCACCTGTTTCATATCATCAAGTTATTTTCTAAAAAATCAGAACCAATTAATCTATCACCTGCAGTAGATGTACATTACACCAAACTATGTTTTTCTTTTGTTAATTTGATAAAGAAAAGGTATCTAACAGTTGCTTTCTTTTAAAACAGAACTTTGGATTTGTTTAACTACTAGCGATGGCAAACACCTTTCCCAATGCTTGTTCCGTCATCTTTTTTGCCTACCTATTTATTGAGTTTGCAGTGTTTTTCCTATTGATTTGTATGAGGTCTTTATATAAAGGGATAAAAACTTTGATGTGTTATTTGATGAAAAGATTTTTTCTTAGTCCTCTAGTTGCCGTTTTCCTTTGGGAACTTTGGACATAAAAATTTTAGCTTATCAAATAGCTAAATCTATCAATCTGTTCCTTTGTTGTTTCTTTTATTTGTTAAAATTCTGGGAAAGTTTTCTCATCGAGATTTTGCTGTCTCTTCAATTCTATTCCTGTATAAACTTTTATGATTTTATTTGCATCATATTTAACTTTTTAGTGCATCAACATTTGCCTTTGTGAATTGTGTCCAATAAAGCTCTACACTGGTCATCTGCCATCCTGATAAGTCTCACACAATTTATTAAATATTAAATAATATATCCCTTCTACGTTGATTTGCGAGTCCTCCAAGAATGTGTACACACACACACACACACACACAAATACATATTAATTAATTATATAAAACAGACTCAGCTTTTGATTAATCTATTTGATCTCTTGCTTTCTTATACCTTTCTTAGAGCTTTGATATCAGATGTACTTAGCTTTGAATTCTGGTTTTGTCATCAAATGCAACCTTGTTTTGCTCTTGCTTTCAAATGGAATGTTTCATATTACAGAGTTTTCAGTGATGTTGGCGGTTTATACTAAGTAAAGGAAATCATTTTCTCATCCCTGGCTGGGTTCCTTATCTTTACAAAAATTTTACCTTTATTTTATATTATTGGATTTTATTTTATGTATTCTGTGGTATTTATATATTTTATGTAAACTACCTCAATTTTCTGTGGGATAAGAAAAATATACAAACACAATCTATTCATTTTGTTCAATTTTTATTCATTAGAAAATGATTTTATATTAAATGCCCCCTTTGGGCATCCTTTGAGATGCCCAAAGGCATCTTTGATTTGATTTTCTAATATAATCTATGATGTAACTGAGGGATTTTCTAATACTCTCAAGACTGTTAAATGTGCATGAAAGGATTACGATTAATTTTATTTACTATGTTCCATTGACGATGTTCAGGTCTATATTCTAAGTGAGGTTTAAGAGACTGGTAACTGAGAAGGGGATGGGGCATGTTTAACGATGTTTAGACGTGAGTGTGTTGTACAAGACTGTGGGCTCCAAAAGTTACTCTCTAAGTCTTCAAACCTGTAAAACATACAATTCCCATGTCATAAAACTTTCTAGAAAATTAAAAAAAAAAAGTCACCATTTACTATTGTACCAACCAATTTGTTGACATTTTCAAAATCTGTCAACCTTACATTATTACATACCTTATTTTCTTTAAGGCATTGTCTTTTTATCAATTGTTATAATGAGTTTTTTCTTGGTTTTTCAGGTTTACCGAACTTCTATCTGAATTATCTTGATTTACTCATTTTTGTTTTTCTAGCTCACTTACTACTGCTTTTATTCAATTATTTTATTACTCCTTTTTTTGCTCTGACATTTTTGAATTGTTCTAAGTAATTTTTTTTTTTTGAGGGGGGGTACACGGGCCTCTCACTGTTGTGGCCTCTCCCGTTGCGGAGCACAGGCTCCAGACGTGCAGGCTCAGCGGCCATGGCTCATGGGCCCAGCCGCTCCGTGGCATGTGGGATCTTCCCAGACCGGGGCACGAACCCGTGTCCCCTGCATCGGCAGGCGGACTCTCAACCACTGCGCCACCAGGGAAGCCCTGTTCTAAGTAATTTAATTTACATCTTTCTTTTGCATTTATAAAAGCATTTAAGACTGTGCATTTATTTCTGAGTTCAACATCAGTAGATTCTAATGACATTTTTTATTACCTTTTAAATAGTTTGTAACTGTATTTGATTTACTTGTTTTTTGTCCAAAAGTACTTTAATATTTATAGGTGATTGGCTGTGTTTCCATTTAAATTTTTATCATTTATCATACTGCAATCAGAGAATATGACTTGGTAATTCCTGGTTTTTAAAATTTACTGTAATTCCCTTTAAAGCTAATTATAAGTTCCATACATTTGCCACAGACACTTGATCATAAAGTTAATGCTGTGTTTAACAATTCCAAGTTAAATACATATATTTATTAATTCCATCTTATTCATTATATTCTTCAAATGTTCTGTTTGATTTTTCTTCTTTTTTGATCTACCATAGACTGCTACGGACTAAATGCTCCCACCTCAACTGTTTACAGCATTTTATTTTTCAATTCAATTATACTTTGCCTAGTGGATTACACTTTTGCTGGATTATTCATAATGCCATATCTTCGTCTGTTCATTTAATCATCACAACTTTGTTAAACACATATGATGTGTCAGATACATTTCTGGGATCTGGGGATGCAGCTGTGAACAACCCCATCCTATGGGGCTTCTACTCTAGAAGGAGAGGAAAATAATATAAATTAAGTAAATAAGTAAAACAAAAAAGTGTTTTAGATGATTTCAGATATGTTTCGAAGATTAGCTAAGAGTCTTTGCTGACAGCCTGATTATGGATCCAATGAAGTGTGTGCACTGACCTCTGAGGAATCACCTGGAGGAACAGCATCATCTGGAACATGCTGGCAATGCAGGGGTAGGGGAGGGCCGCAGTTGTAAATAGGACAGCCAGAAATGGCCTTTATGAAAAGCTGACATTGAGCAAAGAGAGGAATTAGGGGAGGAACAGTAAGTGCAAAGGCCCTGAGGTTGGAGCATTCCTGTTAGGTCTGAGCAACAGCAAGGAGGCCAGTGTGGCTGGAGCAGAGTGGTCAAGGGGAGAACAGCTGCAGATGATGCTTAGGAGCTATGTTACATACTGTGGAAAATTTGGTTTTTATTGTGAGTGCAAAGTTACACCATAGACGGTTTTCAGCAGAAAGGAAACATGAATTGACTTATGTTTCAGGACTGCACTGTCCAATATGACAGCCACTAGCCACTTGTGGTTATTTTAATTTGAATTAATAAAAATTACATTAAAATAAAAATGAAATTGAAAATTTAAAAACGTCCTCGGTTGCACAAGCCACAATTTAAGTGCTCAAAAGCCACATGTGGTGAGTGGCTGCTACTGGACGGTGCAAATACAGAGCACTTCCTCCATCACAGAGAACACCCCTGGGCGGCCCTCTTTCAGGAGGATGACTCTGGCTGCCATACTGGAAGCCGACGGTAGCAGAGCAAGGGGGGCTGCAGGGAGAACAGCTGGGAGGCTACTGATGAGAGACGGTGGCCTCTTGGACCAGAGTGAATGGAGGAGGAGGGAGGAGTGACCTCATCTGAGATGGATGCTGAAGGCTGCCCTTGAGCATCTGCTGACAGTCTGGATGTGGAGCTATTGCTCAGTTCTTCAAAAATCAAGTATTACGTATCAGCTGGATTCCATCAACCACCATGTAATCACCTCAAGGAATGGCACAAATTGAGTAGCTATTGAACAGAACTGGCATGTTGGCTACTCAATACAAAAAATGGAAAATTTCAGCCCTATCATTTTTTTTTCTCCCTCCCTAAAATAAGTGGATCTCTAATCCTTCTAACAAAGCAGGGTCATGTGGCAATGCGAAAAAACTTTCAAACTTTCCTTAAGTTGACGCATGGTACATGAATTATTAACCCTTAAAAAGCTGAGCAATTAACCTCCGGCAAGGTTACAAAGTATCCTTTTACCAGGTATAGAAAATCTAGGTGAAGTGATTACATCCACCTAATTGAGTGAGTCTGTAATTGAAAAGCACTTTGCCAACTGCAAAGTCCTTTACAACTGCTTGCTATTATTTGTCTTAATTAGTACTGTTAAATTACTTAACATATTATTTTACCAAGATTTCAGATAGAGCTATACATTTTCTTTTCTGTTCCTAAAACATGACAGATGCTCAGTAAATACTTGTGGAAAGAAAAAGAAACCGAATGAATTGATTCCTACTATGCCTCAGTTTTATATTAGGATTACTGTTGAGTCCCCAAGTCTCCAGGTGGTAAATATGTTGGAGAGAGGTGCTTTGCCTGGAACCTGGTGAATGAATGGGTAAGTTAAAATAAAATCCTTTTTCATGGCCTTCAGGGCAACTGTGCTAACAGTGGCTACAAATGCCACTGCTTCTTCTCTATCTTCAACTATTCTGACACACTTTGATAAAATACAGGGGTATTAACAGTAGTGGCACTAGATAAAAAAATGCTAGGATGAAATAAAGTTGATGCCATTCTAGGGCAAAAAATCAGAAAGAGAAGGCAAACATGTAATTTTACTATAACTGGATCAAGAGAAAACTCACAGGATGAAAACTACTCACAATTATAACAGATTTGGTGGAACCTTAATTATTACCAATATCCTTATCCTAAATTCCTCATCTCTGGTGGGACAGGTTGTTAATTACTATAGTACAACATTGCTAATTTTACCATGCCATTAAACCTCACCTGCCACGTAAGAAAAGTCATCCCAAATATAAGTCAGAGTCGGGGTAGTTCAGTTCAGTTTGGCATCAGTATAATATAATACCTTGCCTCTGAAATGTACCCTATCATAAGCTCATTATACAGCAGGAGTAAGGTTCATTCATAACAGAAGCAGTTGTAAAAACTGTGATGATTCTAATACTGAAATATGTTGAAACTATAATACATAGTGCTTTCAGTTCAAAATAACATGTACTTGTTACCATGTATTTAAGTAACTAATTTTTAGAAGTTAGAAATTAGTCGCTTATATCAGAAACTAACACAACACTGTAAATCAACTATACTTCAATTAAAAAAAAATTAGTCCCAAATGAGGAAATGAGAAAACCAAGATCCCAGGTATCAAGTAGGTGAGCCAGGTAAAGATAAATTTTTGACTCACAGAACAGATCTCTAGCTTTGTATCTTGAAGCAAATCAACATTCACCACTTTAACATTCATAAATATATGACTTCTAATATTTGTCCTTACGTGCGATTTTTGGCACTACTCAAAATCATAATACCAAACAAATCTGTTTATGCATAATATTACAATGGTTTAAATGTAGTTGCTGTCCATTTTCAGATTAGAAAATAACTTTAAGCTGATTAAAAAACAAAAGCTTTTTAAAATACACATAGCCAAGATCATCAGTTTATGGTCTGTTTTATTTCTTGCCAGCAGTCACCGTTAAAAGTTATAAAACTATAACAATTGCTTTCCTTTACATCGCTCTCCAATTACCCTGATAACTGCAACGTCTGAAGAAGTTCAGGATCTGTAAAGCCTGTCACATTATAGAAACATGTCTCCTTAAACCAAATGTGAAATTCCAGTAATTGAAGTGATAAATCTAGTGTTTTTGCCAGGGTGCTTTTGATGAGAACTACAGCAGTAGATTAGGAACTACTCTGTGCTGTTATATCATGGTAAAAGCCTCCCCATTACTTGTTGTCAGTCACTAGGGATGGGCAAATAACTCAGCTGTCAGTCCAGCTGGAAAGCCCCAAGTTCTGTGAATGATCAATAAAGAAAATATATATAAACTCTCCATTATCTTCATGTAATTCTTTCAACAACTCTCTGCTGTTTTCTTTCCTGTACTGGAGCACAGCTCATTTATTCAGAAGCAGATTGGAGATCTTGGAATATTTCATTTTTTTATTGCTCGTTATATGTCATCTTGTTTCCAAATGGTATATGAGTGTTACATTTCAGTAAGTACAAGCATCTATACCTCGGCCGCTGACAGTAATTTTACACATGATACAGCCTTAATTAAATTACTAATAACTGTTACCTCCATTTTGTTATTGATTTTTCAGCTAAAATATTTATTGCCTTATATTTCTACTTTAAATGTCTATTCCTTTTTTTTAACATCTTCATTGGAGTATAATTGCTTTACAATGGTGTGTTAGTTTCTGCTTTATAACAAAGTGAACCAGCTATACATATACATATATCCCCATATCCCCTCCCTCTTGCGTCTCCCTATCCCACCCCTCTAGGTGGTCACAAAGCACCGAGCTGATCTCCCTGTGCTATGTGGCTGCTTCCCACTAGCTATCTATTTTACGTTTGGTAGTGTATATATGTCCATGCTACTCTCTCACTTTGTCCCAGCTTACCCTTCCCCTTCCCCATGTCCTCAAGTCCATTCTCTATGTCTGTGTCTTTACTCCTGTCCTGCCCTTAGGTTCTTCAGAACCTTTTTTTTTCCCTTAAGATTCCATATATATGTGTTAGCATGTGGTATTAAATGTCTATTTTTTAGCATTTCTTCTGATCACACAGAAATATTCTGGAAGTTATACTCCTTTCACATTAGCCTGACTAACAGCAAAACGTCAGCAATTCTCTCCCAACTCAGCTTGCTTATATATACAGGGGAAAGAAATCTGTAACTGACTGTTTCAATTAAAACAATTAATCTATTTAGGCTCCATCATCTTCCATCATAGACTTATATCAGTTCTTGAAACCAGGTAACAGGATGTATGTTTCTTAAATTACTATGAAATTTCCAACTCACTGGTGTGGAATAGCTACTATTGTTGGAACACAGCAACCTTAAACCAACTTTCTGTTCATCTGCACAGTCCTATTCAATTCTCACGTGTTTTAAAGGAAGAAAAAGTAGCAATACAGATAAACTATTTTTAAGTTTTACTTTCAGCTTGGATGAAAAAAACAAGTAAAAGTACTTGAAGCGTCAATGAAAAAGGTTAATGAATATAAAGTAACTCATATCCCTTACCCTCAACACACTAAACTTCTTTATCACATATTTTGTTTTGGCTGATGGTTTAAAAATAGTCAAAAGATATGTACAGCTGATTCACTTTTTTTATAAAACAGAAAGTAACACACCATTATAAAGCAATTATACTCCAATAAAGATGTTAAAAAAATGGTCAAAAGAAATAAGAATTTGTGCTAACACATATATATGGAATCTAAAAAAAAAAAAGGTTCTGATGAACCTAGGGGCAGGACAGGAATAAAGATGCAGATGTAGAGAATGGACTTGAGGACACGGGGAGGGGGAAGGGTAAGCTGGGACAAAGTGAGAGAGTGGCATGGACATATATACACTACCAAATGTAAAACAGATAGCTAGCGGGAAGCAGCTGCACAGCACAGGAAGATCAGCTCGGTGCTTTGTGACCACCTAGAGGGGTGGGATAGGGAGGGTGGGAGGGAGACACAAGAGGGAGGGGATATGGGGATATATGTATATACATATAACTGATTCACTTTGTTATACAGCAGAAACTAACACAACATTGTAAAGCAATTATACTCCAATAAAGATGTTAAAAAAAAAAGGACCTACTGTATAGCACAGGGAACTCTACTCAATACTCTGTAATGACCTGTATGGGAAAAGAATCTAAAAAAGAGTGGATATTTGTATATGTATAACTGATTCACTTTGCTGTATACCTGAAACTAACACAACATTGTAAATCAACTATACTCCAATACAAATTATTTTAAAAAATCAAAAAAAAAAAAAAGAATTTGACCACTTAACAGCATAAGTGGTGAGATTAGAGGAATCATTTATCTGGAATGAAAAGCCCTGATTTGGTTAAGAATGTGTAGTTGTGTGCATCTTTATTGAGAGCCAACTCAGAGTTACTTGGAGAAAGATAAAAGGACAAAAAAAGAAAGAAGCAAACGGCTTGACCTTTAAAAAGGTAGCAGAAATGACTTAGGTTCGAAGAAATTAAAATGGGGGCAGCATTTGGTGTGAGCCAGAAGCTGGGAAAAGGCCGAAGGACCGCCTTGGAATGAAAGAAGCACTAACATGCGTATCTGGAGCACCAAACGTTATACAACTCAAATTGGTGATCAGGTACTCAGTGATAATCAAAGTTTTCACTTCTTAGTCCCCCTGAATCTCAGAGGAAAAATTTTAGCTACTTTCTTTAGAAAAGGTAAGTTTAAAAACCTGAACACGGAGAAACATCCGGTGAACATGCCAGTCCGTCTCAACTTGCTGCTCCCTCTGGCCTCCATGCTAACTAAGCAGGACCAGACGACCCACACCAGCACGGCTGCTCATCTGGTAGCACTTACATGAAGTCCAGGGCTTTTTCTTAGAAAACACACAGGTCTCTATAGGATCTGGCCTGCGATCTGAAGTCTTTCTGGCAATAGAAATGTCGAGAACTGAACACATTTCCTCAAGAACTTCAGCTAAAGAGAAACAGTGCTTCACACACTGGGGCACAGAGCCCAGCCGGTGACCTAACGTTCTGGGTGTCGTTTACCTGTGATTATAAAAGGCAAGAGTCAAGAAAACATGAAAAAAATATAAGGCGAACAATCCGCTTGCTTGATTTATTTTCAGAAAGTATACACACTTTAGGAACTGTCTCATCAGGGCTTTTAGGGGTCCCTGGTGGTCCTGCAGAGAGCCTGAGCGCAGGCTGGCCAGGGGTACACTGCACCTCCAGCCTTCCCATTCAATGGGACGAAGACGCCCCCTCAAACCACGGCACCGACGCTCTCCAGTTAACACACATCGCACTACATGTGAACGCTTCTGTTCTCACCTTGCTTCACCGGCAAGAATCCAGAGAGCATGCCTGCTGGCTTTCTTTCCTCTGGTAACTAAGCCACATATTTTTCCCTTTTAGACAAAGCCTTTTCGAGCTTTTTATTAGAGAGGGATAGAGGCGGAAGGAAGGGGTGTGCTCCAAAGAGCGCGGGGGTGGGGGAGTTCTCTTCTCTGCTGCCATCTGAATTTGTCATTAAAAGTGCAAAGGAAAAGAACAACTACTCATCACTTAATAAATACGGATCTACAACAATTCCTGCTGTGAAACATCACGTCTTCACTAAGAAAGAGAAAAACGGGTTTCTCCCAGACCTCTACTTGAATTTACAAGGAACACACTTTCCTAAAATTGCCGACATGTCACTGCATCTATTTTTCTTTTTAAATCAGGCATTAAATATGAATCTTGACTCCCACGTAGGCAATCTGCAGCACAGCAAAATGACTGTGTATTCAATTATAGGATAAATAAATATAGCAAACATTAAGGAGAAAGCTTCCAACTCCAGGGCGCCGGGCTGGTGTCCTTCCCCCTCACAGAATCAGGTGCTCTCTGTCAACTACGGCAGTGGCACAGGCTGTGCCGAACCTTCTAGGAGCCGTAAAAGAAAATGACCCCCTTCTGTAATTAGAGATACTGGGTTAATCTGGGGGGAAAAAAAAAATCTCCATGGAGCTAGCAGCTGAAGCTAGCATGTATCTAAAGTGAAAAAAGGTATATTTTAATGAAGAAAACTAGCCACTCATGAAACAAAGTATTTATATACCTCCTTTGCTATTATGAAATTAGGTTAACAATTCTGTAACAAATTGAATTGCAAACCAGCAAATTCACGACAAAGTTAAGAGTTTTTTCCTTCATTCTTGTTTGACTGCAGAGGTTTTTAGGACAAATTCTACCCAGATGCTTAATCAGTTGAGATTATGGGGGAGATTTGCTTCTAACCTTTCCTTAATAATTTCAATAATTTTGGAGAAATGCTTTCAGTTGAGGTTACTGCTAGGAGCCTGCTGCAAAGTGTAGTAACACTTGAAAACGAAACGTTGAGGGTTAAAATGATTACGGCTCATTTATGCATCATACACTCTAGACTCCCCCAGAGCCTGCCACTTCATCCTATCTGCTCTGATGGTGCTTTCAAAGCGCAACGACGTTCATCTCAGCCAACTCACGATGCAGGTGCCCAAAGACGCCATTCGCAGAGGTACTGACGATGCTCCAGAACGTGAGGGCTCGACTGTCACAGCAAACTGTCAGCGTTAGCGTTATCGATTGACTTTAACATTTAAATATACCAAAAACCAGGTGGAAACTCGTGTTTGCAGGTTTAAAAGAGCATTTTAATATAGCATATAATAAATATTTAAACACTAAATGTGAATTTAAATTCCACTATTCTCAATACCCATTTATGTAAGTTTATTTGGCTATTATAAAATCTTTCCAAACACTGGCCAGAAAAAGTCAATTTTGTCATCAGGCAAAATTCATACAGAAAGTATTTCAAACAAATATAATATGCCAGACTGCCCCATTATTTATACTTATCTCTTATAAGCCTTTTCAAAGGAGAAGTATGATGCAAGTTTAAGACACATTCAGTTTATAAAAATGGTACCAATGAAGTAGACTCTATCTGACTTTTTTAAAATATTGAAAGAATCCAATATTCTTTCATTTAACAAAAATTCATTGACTACTAATTACAAGTATTTTCTGATTTCAGAGAAAATATTTAAATGGATCAATATTTTCTTACTGTTTTTCTCTATCGTTTGGATTCACGTCATTCGTAAGCAAAGATGTTTTTCGCGTACAATAATAACTAACACAGCCCTGTCTACAGTAGCAAAGGAAAACTGCTGTATGTCCATGTGTAAGGGAAGGGTGATTAAGCCACGGTGCCCGCCCTATTATGTTATGTACTGATTCCAGTGAATAATTAGATCTATATTTATTGATCTGGAGGAAAAATGAAAATTACAGAATTACGTGTATCCCGTCCCCTTCCAAAATATTTGTAAGGGACATAACTTCTTATTCACAGAAGGGTGGTACGCTCTGAGCTGTGAACAGTGATTTGTGGGTATGTGAGGAGATGATCTTTTTCTTTATTGTAACAAGTTGTTTTACTTGTTACAAGTCAATTATTTCGTTAATTTAAAATAAAGAAAACCAAAACTAAGCACAAACCAAGAGTGGCTTAATAAGTGAGACTCAGATTTTAACCCTTTATTCCACACAGGTTTTCAGGGTGCTCACGTCCCACCAAGTTTCCTACTCACAGTCTGACGCAGATAAAATGAAGCTTCCTTTGGGCCATTTGGGGATGCCTAGTGCTCTGTTATTTTTATGAGGATTTGACTGCTCCTGACAAGGGACCATTCTTTGCTATACGAAAGAGCAGTGTTTCATAGACATTAAGACTTGTTTGCTATCCAAACGTGTGCTTTTCCTTAAGGAAAACATTCGTTTAGATGGCTCCATAAACGGGAGGCATGTGGAACCTAGATTAGCCCAGGGCCCAGGAGAGAGATGCAGGCAGCAACAGTGCTCCCTATATCTCAGGTGGAATGCGGGGAGCGGCAAGAGTGTTCCTTCTGGGTCCACCACGGCTGCAAGCTGGAGCAGCTGGGCATCCACAGTGCTTTAAATACAGCTGTGTTCACGCAACTGCTGCTGATTCCAATGAGACTGAGACTTTCAGCAGGCAGGATTCATCACATCTGATCATATCAGCTGTCTGGACACAAAAAGCAAACGTTCCCCACTAAGTAAACACAGCAAACTTTCTGGAAGCGAGGTTCCCAACCCTATGAGCATAGATAGGCACTAAAGGGCTAGCAAGTCACCCCCAGGGACCCACTTCTTATTCTGGTGACACAGGACCGTTGTAGGCTTTGTCAGTTTGGCTGTGCGCACAGCTCTCAGTGAGTTATCACCCTAACCTGTTCTACTAACAGCCCCCATGAGTCTCCGGTCCCCCATGACTGGAACGTGGCTACTGCAATTACTAGAGCCTCTAGACAAGTCCAAGAAACACTGCCACAAAGTGATTTAAGGTAATCTGGTCTATTTTAAGTCACTGTTTCTTCTTCAAGATTTCCACTCATTACATTTTTAATTTTATTGTAATTTTGTGTCAGTTTGCTAGATGAACTCATCAGCTATAGATTAAGCCTAATTTATACACTTAAATTAGAAAGGAATAAAAAAATGCAAGTAAACCTCTAGCTAAGTGTTTGGTAACAAACAGGCTTGAATTATAACTTTTAGCCACAAAGATTATAATTAGTTCAGATAATTTAGAAGTGAGATTCAAGAAGACTGCTTTTTACCAATCACTTACTTAAGTCACGCTGACCTTCTTGCCATCCTTTCCTTGCTTAACAATTTGAGGCAGGCAAGAATCTTGCCCCCTCACCTCCTACGAACCGCGACACAAGCACTGCATCCAGGCAGGTGCGCCTTCAGGTCGGCATCACCGCCCACCCCGCCCACCCCCAATTTTCTTCCTTTTGAGTCCTCGCTAGCAGGCTCTTTCTCAAGGGCCCAGTTCAGAGAAGTATCCTTTGGAAAGTCTTCCTGCCCCAGGAGCTCAGTTCTTCTCTAGACTCCTGGATTCTGCTGTCTATATTTCATTTAGGGCCTTTCTCCCAATGAAAGAGTACATTTTTCACAGTTTTTTGGTTGCTTTGCCAAGTGGATTGGGGTACCCTCCTTAGAGAGTGACCTCTTTCTTCTGCAGGTTTGTGTCACAGTCCTGATCACTGTCCCCCTCCCCCGCTGGCCCCCACTGTTAACTATCCAAATTCCCATGTGTCTCCAGAAAGCGATTTTCAAGTAAAAATTTAAAAGTCCCGTTTGTAGAGTCCATCTGGATAAAAACTTCGGCTTCTTACCTTTGTGTCACCTAGTTTCACTCCGAAATCCACTTAACTTTTTTTTTTTTTTGGCCATGGGTCCTTATAAAAGTAAGGGCCGCCCTGGCAGGGGTGAGGCCACTGAGAATCAGGCTCCAGGCTAACAACCTGCAGGTGAGTCTGTCCACCTTTGAGTCAGATTCTCCATGACACAGCAAGCAGCTGAGGCCGGGGTTGCTGGAGAACTTGAGCACTTGGTCATCCAACAGGTGGCTCTCAGGGAGAGGACACCCAGAGGACTCCCGTGATTAGGAAGTACGCGTCGGCACGTGTCGGCACCCGGGGATGGAGCCAGCGAGAGGACCATCTCTGAAGGCAGCATAAATCTACAAGCATGCAGAAGGCTTGAATCTGATCCGGGCACGTTAGCTACTCAATCAACAGTAATTATTTGTTTACATTACCTGGGCCTTATCACCCATGCCTTTCCCCTCTAAGAAACAGATCAAACAGATCACTCTCTTCACAAACCTAAGTTTATGAAATGCCCTGAGGTCCGTTTCAAGGCCAGCTTCTTTCATTTCCTCCTTCCTTCTTCAATGTAGAGATTTGAAACTCAGAGCAAGGGGACACTGGACAGAATGGAATGGGTTAGCCTTGATGCTGGTGCCAAGTTCACCTGGGAGAAGTGGTGAACTATGCAGCCCTACAAACTAGTCCCATTATTTTTCATTATAACTTTTTTATTATAAAAAATTTCAAAGATATTAAACTAAACAAAATAATATAATAAACTCTTGTGAAACATCACCCACTTTCCACAATTATCAACATTCTCATATTCTACTCTTGCCTGAACTCCACTCAATTATTATTTATTTTTACAGTTTTTAAGGTAAAATTTGCATGCATGGAAATGTGCAAATCTTATCTGTCCAGTTTAGACAAGTGGACACACCACGTAACCCACCTGCTGTCTCTGGACGGAACATTTCCATCACTGCAGACAGTTCCCTGGTTCCTGCCCCTTCTCCCCTCCCCACTCAGAGGCAACCGTTGTTGTGGCTTTCTTTTTTTTAGCCTTTGATTAGTTTTGCCTATTCTAGAATTTCGTACAAATTGATGAGCACAGGACTCCCAGTTTTCTGGGTATGGTTTCACTTGTTCAGCCTAATGGCTGTGACTGTGCTGTGGAATATATTAGTAGTTCTTTTGACTAAGTTTTAAAGAAGAAACGGACAGCTACGATGGTGGTTTTCAGGGCAGAATGGCTGGCACAAAGGTCCCAGGCAAAACAACAACAAAATCTGCGAGATGTCCCCTCTAAAGGCTTCTCCCATGTCATGTCACCGTCTTGTGCTGTTCCTTCCCTGACTTTACAATTCAAGACGTTCTACTTCATTTCTTTAAGTTCAAGATATCACTGATGTAAGATGCAATTCTGATTAGAACAAATTACCTGGACAATGAAATACTACTCAGCCATAAAAAAGAACAAAATTTTGCCATTTGCAGCTACATGGATGGACCTGGAGGGCACTATGCTACGCGAAGTCAGTCAGGCAGAGAAAGACAAATACTGTACGCTGTCACTTATGTGTGGAATCTAAAACATACAACAAACTAGTGACTGTAACAAAAAGGAGCAGACTCACGGATACAGAGAACGAAAAACTGGATACCAGTAGGGGGAGGGGGTGGGCACAAACTACTGTGTCTAAGACGGGCTCAAGGATGTACTGTACAAAACGGGGAACAGAGCCAATATTTGGTAATAACTGTAGGTAGAAAGTAACCTTTAAAAACTGCATAAAAATTTAAAAATTAAGAAAAAAAGAACAAATTACCTGGGATTTCTCTTTTTAGAAAAAATATAAGGTAGAAACATTGTTGCAATGTTGAGTGTTGCAATAGGACATGTCTCCTTTCTCCACAGTACGGCACAGTACTTAAGAGTTGGGTTTTGACCTCAAATTGAAGGGTTCAGACCCAGGCTCTGCCACCTGTACCTTGAACAAGTTACTTAAACTATCTGTGTCTGGACTTGCTTTACTGTGAAACAAGGGTAATTCCACTCTTACAGGGTTTATGAAGATCAAGTGCTTTCATAGGCGTGAAAAGCTTAGCACAGTGTTAACAAGTGCTATTATTCCAGCTTGCCATTGGCACACAATTCCTTATTTCTCTTCCCTAATCCACCCTCACAGAACAGTTATTTCAATGTTATCAACACTTAACTAGGAACTGAGCCACTGAACAAGGGGACACATGGTTCAATTTTCCTTGGGCATTTACATTTAAAAATAACCGGGTGCAGCCAAATAAATAAAAAAAAGTTTGTTAACAAATACGTATCCTTAAGTAGTGGAATACACAGGGCCGATGCCTTTGAGCTGGGGGATTTTCGTTCACTTGACTACACCTACTAGACCTTACAGTTTGTTTACGTACCCATCTATCACTTATTGCCAGTGGATTAAAATATGTGCGACTACCTATAAGGTGTAAGATAATCAGCTGTGAATCAAAAGGACAAGATATAGTGGCTTGATATAAGAAAAACAGACAAAAATAAAGAGCTTTTCTCTATACCAATAAAAAATGATAAATAAAATATAACTGAAAAATTCTACACACAACTGCTACAAAAATATTAACTATACAGGAAAAATAATTGGTTGAAGGACTAATAACTTGAGCAACTTGTGAGAAATAGTGTTTCTGTAAAGGAAGTTTTAAAATTATAAAGATGACAATTTACTTACAGTTTACCCTGGAAGAATGTATGAAACAAAGGAGAAATGAAGGAATCTGTCTTATTCAATATTAAAACCGAAATGCATAAGGAAGAGTGTGGGTCACTGATATAAGAGAAGAGAGATAAGTGTATGGAACAGAATAAAGAAACTGTGGAGCTAATAAAATACATGTGGGAACTGAACAGGAGATAAAGGTGGCATTTAAAATCAAAGAGGGAAAGTACGGACCATTCAATAAATACATTGGGAAAATAACTATGTGGGGAAAAAAATGAAGTTAGAGCTTTATGTCAGACTTTATACCAAAATATGTTCCACCAAATAGATTAAAGGTTTAGATTTGTAAAAACTGAAACAACAAAAATACCAGACTGTAGTAGAAATGTTCCTATAACCCTGAAGTAGAGAGGTATGACACTAAAGTCAGAAATCACACATATGTATTTATCTTAAAAACAAAAGAAAATCATTAAATAAAGTTAAAAGAGGAATAAGAATTCACATAGTAAAAAATACAAATGACGAATAAACACATGAAAGAATGTTCCATGTCACTAATAATCATAAGAGCTTTTCTGCTGCACATATTGGGATGTTGTTGACATGAACACGTAGGAGAAAGTGGTGAGAAGTCACGGGAAACCGGGAGCTGCAGATGCTACCTTGAGGGCCTCTGGGCACCAGTTACCAAAGGACTTGAATCAAGAGCTTGTGGACTCTTGGGTCCTTGTTGTAGGAAGTCATCTTGAGGAGCTGGGAATGGACACAAGGACGCCCATACTCTCCGAGGCGGCCCTCCATGGGCTCTGTCACCTGGCAGCTCTGCTGGGACGCGTGGAGGGGGCACCCCTCGCGAAGGCTCTCCTGGCCACTGGCACAGGGTGACGGCGCAGCTCTAGCCCCACAGCCCGTGCTGTTCCCCAGGGCCTGCCTCATGACTGTACTCACAGGGTCATCTGAATAGGGATTTAGTGCCCTGCTCCTCCACTAGGCTGTAAGGCCCACGGACAGTTCTGACCTTTGTCAGCGCTGTGCCTGCAGCGCGCAGGACAGTGCCTGAAACACGTCAGGCATCTATTCAATAGATATTCGCTGCGTCCTTTCAGTGACTCGCGAGAGGTGATGAATAAAGTCTCCACAGGCTCCCCGCTGCCCAAGGCTCGTGTCTGAACCCCTAAGCAGGGCAGGCAACGACCTTCACAATTTGTTCCCAAGTTGCCTTTCCAGCCTCCTCTCAGCCACTTGCAAACACAGGGCCTTTGACGAGCCACGCCACATGTACCCACTTGGAGCCCCTGCTTTTTGCAGTGATGACTCCATCTGCCTCGAATGCAGGTCCCCCACTTTGTCTAGAAAACACCTTCAAAACCGAGCTCCTGGCTCCACACACACCCCGACTGCAGCAAGCTGAGTGAGCCTGTCTGTGAACCCTGAGGCGCTGGATACAAGCTGCCCCGAGCACTTCCTGTTTCTTGCGTGTTACCTGTTCACATGTTTTCTCCTGGACTAGATTAAGAGCTCCTTGAAGGCAGCAGCCGCTTTTCTACTCTATGTACACCCTGGCTCATAGCAAAGCATCTGACACATAGCAACTGATCAGAAAGTATTTGTTAATATTAGATATCTTAACAAATTATTTCTAAGAATAAAGAATATAATGAAACTTTTTATTTATCCTTCATGCCACTCTCAGGGAAGACCTTCACCACAGCTTCCTGTGAGGATCCCAGACTTTATTTAATAGAGATTCAACCAATGGGAATTCTGAAAATGTCAGTACCACGTGCTAATGAAGAATCACAACTCCTATGGACCCACCATTCACGTTAGTTTTCTCGAATATACATCGCCCCCCAAGCGAGAGGCACATCTACCCTACCAGGTACCATGTCGCAGCTCATCTAGCGCAATAAGCTGGATGATGTCACAAGAGTGTGGGGACTTAAGACTTTACTAAAGTGTCCCACTTATTCAAGGGCACTAACTTAGCCAGAGTGCGTATGGCTGATGAGAAAGCAATTCTAAGTATAATATAGGGGAAAAAAAGACATTTTAAAGCTTTACTTCGAAGAGACAAGAGCTTAAGTTTAAAATTCTGCTTTCTGGAGCAGATTATGTGGGTGGACCTGCAATTATGTTCGACAGATAGCTGTGATAACCTCAGAAAAAAATAAGACGATCTATGTCCAGGTTTTCGATCTTATTAATAAAATTGAATTTTCTAAATAGCTTAAAATTTAAAAAAGAGTAAGTCTTTCTTAAGGAAAAAACCCTAAAATTACCAATTTAATGAAAATACACCAGCTAAGTTTGGAACAGGATCGGGGCTGAATCAGGTTGTTCAACATGAAACCTCAATAAACAACAGCTCAAAAAGAAAAAAAATAGCAAGTTCTTTTGTTTTAGAGGCCACAAATGCAACAGAAACAAAATATAATAAAAAAATGAAAATTCAGGTACCAGAATTATGCATTTCATACTGAATAATTATTTCTGTACTGCCTGTAAATCCTCTCCGGTAAGCTGTGCATCTAAAACCCATCGAACTGCCAAGGGGTAAACGCAGCGCCATCCATCAAGCAGCCACTTGACAAATACATTCCATAATAGAAGTTTATTTTTACGGGAGGCTGAATCAAGGACTTTCCCATGCATACAAAAACTTGTCAAAATTATTTATGAGTCTTGCTGAGACACACAATATGTCACATCAAACTCCTAGTTTCCTTCCAAGCACAGACTGTCAATATCTTGGCTTCTATCAATAACGTAGCCCACCGCTGATAGAGGCCGCAGGAGCCCAGGTCACCAGCCCATCCCAGCCGCCGCCGGAAGCCGTCTCTAAGCTCAGCGCAGCTGAAGGAGGCCATTTGCCACCTCCATGAGGGGCAGTTAAAGGAAGCGCTTGGGACTGCCCTCAGAGGATTTGCAACATAAAGTAAAATGGAAACATATGCTTGAAAAATGATGGCTGATTACGGCTGAAGTAAAACAAAAATAACAGTAGATACTTCATCTTTTATTTTACACACAAAGCATTAGTTAAGGCTGATAACACGAATGCTTGAAAACCACGACAACAGCCTATCCCTGCTGAAACTCCCGCTCTGAAAGAGATGGGATGAGACCTTCTCTCGGAAGGTGAGGAATCTGCTTTATGAAGCGACGTGACTTGCCTCCGTCCCTCCTAATACTGCTCGTGTTTTACTCACGAGGAAGCATTTCTCTTTAGTGGATTAGCCTTCCATCCTCTGTCACTCTCCCCAACACAGGGGGCTCATGGAGAAGAGTGGAAACCGCTGAGTGACCCCTGAGATAATTTACAGCAAAAGGAAAATGTATTCTTATTTTTCAGCTTTGGGGGCAATGAAAACTGCAGTCTCCCAGCCTAAATTAGTCCTGGGAACTAGTCAGTGACAGCAAAAGTGTAGCACTTCTTGACAATGCCCTCGTTCTACGAAGAAGTGTGTTCTACCACTGCAACTCCATGCTGGTGCTGTGACATGAGCCATGGAAAGGCCGAGAAGCCCAGGAGTCGACCATGAGACCACCAGTCAGACCAACACCACAATGGTACATTTTGGTGGCACAGGGTGGGCAAAAATTGCAAAAAAAGGGGCTGTTAAACATTTGCTTTAGTTCCTCAACATGAACAGAAAGAAAGGCACACTTGTGAAATCTGCCTCACAGCTTCACTGCTCTGTTCCCATCCTGCCCCTGTGGGATGAGAGGGGCTGAGGAGCTGCCAGAATTCTGACGGCCCCCGGGCACCACTCCCCGTCCTGCCGTAACCTGCTCAGACATATTCCAGGGTGCGAGCGGAGCCTGACTCCAGACCAGGTGACTTGATGATTCTCAGAACTGTGGCCACCTCAAGTGCTAAGAAGACTCTTACTCCAGTTTGGCTCAACAGAATAATGTACAACACAGAAAACAGTGTCTGTACTTGGAGTGGAAAAATACAAAGCGACTGCTAGGCTAGAAATGTACGATGTTATCACCTGCACTCTATTTAAACCACGGGTTTGGATGTGAAAAAGTAACTTTTAAGTAGCTTTCCTGGAATGCCTAAATTCAACGCTACCAAAAATGGGTGAAATGATAGAAGTCTACTTTTTCCTGTGGAAATGTGACAACAAATCACGGGGTGGGGGGGAGGAAAGGGGTTCCCTTAAACAATTTCATTTCTCTGCTCTTCCCAGCACTCTTCTGAAACAAATTCTGAACAGAGCCCCACCCAAGGCTACCAGAACCTGCCCAGGTGTATTTTTGATAATACAAAAATAGGTTCGGGAGCTGTTTCTCCAGTTCTGGGCACTGTCCCGGGCCGTCAAGCAGACTGAGTCAGAGGCATAGTTGGAGAGAAAGCGCCTAACCCCAGCTCGAGAAGTGAGACTGAAAACACAGCTCTTCATACATTTGCCAGCCAAGTCACTCCTTGAAAGTGAACAATATGATGACACAGTATCTTCAGACTTTCAAAACAATTATTTGAAATAATCGGAACGTGCTTCAGTTGGGAAAGCCATGTTTGTTCAAAAATATTGAGTTGATGTTGCTCAATAAGTGGAACATGGCTACGACTTTCAGATAGAAACAGAAAAGAATCTGGAGGTTTGTGTCCCAAGAACAAAGCACGAACTTCTATGTTCAAGCTGAAGTCAACATATTTCACGGAATTTCCAATGAATTGCTAAAAGAAAGCGAGCGGGACAAGGCCATCTTTATCTGTGATTCCATTTCAGAAGCGTCTCAACCCACGAGGCCGGGATTAGGCCCCTTTCTAAGGACAGGGGTGGATGAGGCCTGGAGGGTGGTGGCGATCCGAGGTCACGTGGCTTATAGGTGACGCTGACACCCTCACCAGGCTGTACGCCTTCCTCCCCTCTCTTCCTCCCAACACTGACAGAGCCCTGAAGACCGCAGGGGCTCTGGGCTCCGGGCTCCGGGCAGGCGACATGGGAGGACGACGGGGAGGAAGAAGGAGAAAGAAAAGAAACTCTGTCGCCGAGAGTGGCTTTGCCTGAGGAAAAGTGCCAACACCTGCATTCAGAAACCTCTGGTCAGACCTCTCTTTCTTACATTAATTCAGTCGGGAGGACTCCGCAGTCAAACTACACAAAGGGATACACATCAGGAAGAACAAGTTCACGCTTTCACACACAAGCCCTGTGAGGTGAAAAACCAGAATCAAGGCCAACTCTGGGCTCTTTTACTCCTGAAAATTTCCTGCAGAGAAACATCTCCAGTTCAGGTTTCAGGAAACAGGCTCAGAAGAGCGAGGTGACTTGCAAACCCCGCACAGAGCTGAGACGTGAGCCCAGTTTTACGCCTGCCTCCGGAGCCTGTGAGCCCACCCCTCCTCCAGCACACCTTCCTCATCAGTAGGGAGCAGGGTTTCGGACTGCGTGACCCTGCTGGGGGCCGTCCTGGGCACTGAGGGACGTCAGCGGCCGCCCCCCACCCAGCCGCGATGTCCCAGAATGTCTCCAGACATCGCTAGGTGTCCCTGGGGGGCAAAATCACCTCGGGTTGAGAACCACTGACCCAGGAACTACACAGTCTACCTCACTTCCGTTTCTATTCTCTGCTCCATCTTTACCAAATACACTGGCAAAATTTTGAATTCTCTGTTGCTACTGCTACTCATGTCTGGGTCTGGGTCCCTCACATTGGCAGAAGCAACAGCAGTAGAGTTAGGTTTCCAGGTAAAATGCAGGACTTCAGTTTAATTTGAATTTCAGATAAACAACAAATAATTTTTTAGTGTTATGTCTCAAATATTGCATTATTTGTTATTTACCTGAAATTCAAATTGGTCCGGGTGTCCTGATCTTATTTGCTAAGTCTGGTGACCCCACATACAGGGTTGGGACAAACGGAATCTCCCCTCATGTTTACATGTTAATGGATAGAAAATCAGTGTTGGAGACACGAATTTTGCATTTCAGTTAACTTTTGAGAAAGAATTTTATTACGTGTGTTAAATGTATTGTTTTCCTTTTGCATATATTAGTAACAAATACTAACCTACAGTAGTATTTGTTATTTCCTGAACACCTGGTACTTCTCATTTCTATTTAACCTAAAGTTGCGTTCCTTGCCCAGAGAAGCTGCCAACTGTTGTCCAACAATGGTTTGTAATTAAAAAAAAAAAAAGGAAAGGTCTCCTCTCTTTAACAGATATCCATTAAAGATATACCTTTCTGGCTCAAAATTTACGGTAAGACCTTAAAGGTTCTCAGTCCAATGCCAAATCGGAAGCGTTTCATAACATCACAATATTCTACTTGTAATGTTATGTCCCATTTACTGCTCTCCCAAATCTTCTTATACTTTAATGGTAGCTTCATTATTCCCAGAAAACCACAAACTGCCTAGAGTTTTGCTTAATTTATTCCCCATTTCATTCACCTATCTTCTCAAACTTCATCTTCTTAAGTCAACGTCAATTTTCCCCTCTCTCCCACTTAAAAAAAAAAAAGCCACACATGAAAACACAACACTAAAATAACTCAAGCATACAGACACATGCAGTGGAAAAGATAGGTCTCCCTTAAGAACTATGCACATGTGCAGACCCACTAACAGATATGTGTGTATGTACGTACATGTACACACACACACACACACGGTTTATACTTCTGTAAGGAAAATGGAATACTACAAGGCTTCTGGAGTTCTGTTCTGTTCTACATTATATGACAAATGTTAATGACGTCATGCTTCACTTCCTTCATAGAACCTTCCTAACTGATCCAACCACGCTGGTCTTGCCGTGTTGAACTCCTAGTGTCACTGACAGTCAACATCTCCGAGCTATCTGCCCTCACCTACCCTTCCCTTTTCCTTCCCATGCTAGGAACTGGAGAAACAAGCATGACCAAGGCCTGGTCCCTGCTCCCGAGGAGCTCAGGATCTGGTGGGACCTCATTTCATGGGCATTGATGATTCTGAACAGAAAAGACCCACTTTTAGCAGGGAGCTTCAAAAAGCCAATTCTGGAAGTGATGACTAATGGACCACTCACTCTGGGGGCAGGGGAGCGGGGAGACAGAGGCTGGAAGCACAGCTTACCGGCCCCCATGGGAGGCTCCGAGCATGTTAACCTGGTGTCCGTGTCATCATCGTCTGATTATTACAATCAACCTCCAAGCATTTTACGTGCACACGTGTTATCTTTCCAGCTGAAGCACAATTAGTACATACTTCCTAGTATCCATAATACTCTTAGCGTAAGGTTGAGTACAAAGCAGGCAAGTATTAATAATTATAATTTAATAGTGAATAAAACAGTCACATTAATGAAACATAAAATTTTATGCAGAAAAAAGGGAGTAATAATGAAAGAGTAAAAACGCGTAGCTCTTTCATGAACTTAAGCCCAACGGCTAATTCCTAGTATAGTCACTACTTTAGCCGTCTGAAGATTTGCCAGACTTCTCCTCAAGGGAAAAGTTAACTAATGAGAGCGTTGACACACGCACAGCTTTTATTTCTGAAAACCATGCTGGTCTAAATCATACGAGGTTGATGATACTTGAAGAATACCAAGAAAAAGAGACCGTGCCTTGACTGACCTGGTCACCTGGTGACAACAGGATGTACTGTGACAGTGGAATAACCTTCACTCTTTGCAACTGTAATAACTTTACGAATTGCAGAGCACTTGTACAACCATTTTCTCTTTTTATTCTCCTAAGAATCTTGGGCTAGGACTGTATCATGCCATTTAAAATTATTTCTGAAGAGGCAATACATTCACCAAGTTCCAAACTCAAAAGGTACAGGTGAGTATTCAGTAAAAATAAACCTAAGAGAACAGAGTAAAAATCAGTGATAATCTACATATAATGCCTAAAAAAGGAGGAAAGAATTTTACGGAAAAATGGACTGGAGGGCACAAAGGTACTTTGATGCAGCAAGGTCCTCTGGTAGAAGGACAAGGGAACTTCCCTGCTGCAGGAGGCAAGAGGCAGAGGCAGGGCTGACAGACAGAGAAGGAAGGGGCTACAGGAGCGTCCTTTAATTCAGAAAGTACCTGTACTTAGTGCTTTCACTTTGCCTTTGATGAGCTAGGTGGGTAAAGGAAGGAAAAGGAAGGACAGTGTCCCCGCCCTGGGGGGAGTGAGACCTTACTGACAAGAACCACTGCCCCACAGAAGACAAAGAGTCTCATCTCAGCCGTTAGAGGCCTGCTCTCCGATTCCAGCTCTGCCCAGGTGGGCGGCGAGGCCGTGGGGACAGTCCCATCAGACAGCTGGCCCAGGATCCTCATCTGGAAGATGAAGATAATAACTCGCAAATCCCCCCCGTACGGCAGAGATGACAGGAGGTGACGTGTGCAGGCGCTCTCGCCAGGAGATGCTGGACAAATACATAAGGTGTCAGGATCACAGGGAACAATGGAGAACAGCACAGAGTACGGGGATCCAGCTAAGATCTGGGAGGAACACGTCTCAGGAAAAGTGAAGCTTCAGGGCAGACGTGAGCAGGGAACTGGCCCTGAAGGCTGGGGCGTCTGGACTTGAGGGGCACGCGCAGGAGGGCCCTGGGGCTCGGAGCCGAGCGACTTCAGTCGTGTCTCATCTGAAGCCTCCAGTGCTTAGGAAGTCCCTTGGAGAAGCAGAGCCACCGTGGCCAAGGTCAGCGGCTGGCCGGCCAGTCAGACACGGGCTGGGGCAAGAGCACATTGGCCGTGAGCTCGTGCTGCCCAGACAGGGAGAATACAGCGAGTTTAGGTGATCACGGAGCATTTGCACAATTTTAATAGTTACACACTCATTCTAGCGGTTGGCAGGAAAAAGGTGAGCCAGTCTATCAGATCTGTGATAGCGCACGGCAGCAGAAACGGGGCGGAAAAGCAAGACTTCTTCATTGAAGGAGAGGAGAACATTTCAGGCGTGCAGAGGAAACAGACAGCTCACAGAATCTGGGGGCTGAAGTGACTAGAATAATAGGATACCGAAATTTTGAGCTTAAACAACTTGTATTTTGGATCAAAATGAGCTCTTTTCTTCGGGGAGGTGGGTAAGGCGGGGGTAGAGGTAAAGAAAGTTACTTCGGGAAGAAGACAAGTAAACTGCGTCCAGTTGTCCACAGTGAACAAACGCTCACAGCCCCAACCTTCACAGTTTTGGGGGAGAAGAAAACAGCCACAGCTGTCACACCATTTTCTAATGAGGCCTCGGTCAATAGTTAAGTCCCTAATGTTCCAAGGTCCAAACCGTGGTGATTCAAAACTTCAGTTGGATGGTCAAAATCACCCTTTCCTGGGGTCCTAAGGATTCCAAGGGAAAAACCCCTGAACTCACACATGCACGGCATTATTCTGCTTTCTCCTTTAGGATGCTACACTTTACCTCTGAAATTTTCCTAAGCAAACATTTCCCTTCTCCTTTTGTTCAGCTGAGTAACTTTGTTAGCCGCGCCATAGGACAGGCAGAAACTGCAGGGCTGGTAGAGGCCCCTAATTGTGAAGTTCTTAGAAGGGTTGAACCTGATCATTCCCCAAATTGTTGAGTTGATGGGATTCGTGTAGCTGGTTATAAATTGATAATCTAAATTAATTCATTCAAGCAGAAATCGATTTTGTAACTCCTAGAGAGCTTGTAATAATGCTTACCTCCCACTGCTAGCTGCATTCTCTGTTTCATAAAGCTGGTCGGAAACAGCTGGATTCAGGTGACCTGCTAGCTCACTAAATCTGTTACGTGTTCCTTCTAGTAAATGATATTAAGCTGAAATGGCCTAACATTGATTTTTTTCCCTTTAATTTTATGACAGAAATAACCTAATTTGTAATGCAAAGTAACAATCTCCTTGGATTACTTTACACCTTGTTAAAATATTTTATGCATTTTTCATTTACACAAAGGTAATGGAAAAACACTTAAACTATCTGTTATTTAAGCCACAAGAGATATGTTCCTGAAAGTCTGATAGCTACAAAAATGATTGTCTCTTCATAGTCTTTACTTTATATCTGTAATAAAAGGCAGACAATTCAATTCATCGGTTAGTAAATAAGGTACGATATAGTTTTTATTTTATTTTCTGTGCATTGCTAGAAGTAAAATCAGATGGCTCTTAAAATCCATTTAGAACTCATTACTTTCCCTCCTCTTTCTAAGCTATAATGTCTAATGTTCACTTGGAACGTCACATTTTCTCCATCAGCAGAAGCTGTAACCTAATTCTAAATCCCATATTAAAAGAGTCATTTTCCAAGCTATCCTTGCTTCATGTTCTGAGATTGAGTAATGAAATCAGAACACCTGCCTTTTGTGCAAGAGACGATTAAAGACATTTCTGGTAACCTCCTGATTTCCTTTCCTTTCCCTAAATAAATTTTAAAATAAAAACATCCAGGATGCCAGAACAACAGAGGTAAGGAATGTCACAGGACTCGAAGTGACTAATCATTTTTATTGCTATAATAAGTGATAAGTGTTTCTGAAATCAGGGAAGGGGAGTAACTGAAGTCCCAAATCCCCCTCCTCTTCAAATGCTCTAACGTTTACACAGGGGGCCACACTCATCAATTTACAGCCTCAAAAGCTATAACTTAAGAACTAAAATAATGCTTGTTGGCCTGCCTTTCCTACAGAAACCTTACAGCACAGAGTTTACACAGGCTGATCAACGTAAAATAAGATCACTAAATCTGTAAACGTTTTAATGCTGAACGCTACTTATGTAGTGTTTAAAATGAACTTAAGTACTTTTCCAAATACTATTTCTCACATTGAACATATCATGTGATGTTATTTCAAAAGAATTTACTTTAAAACCATCCAAAGACCATAACTATTTATACCACAGTAGTTAAAAATGGAATTTTAACACAGTAAGAATAAATGGCTTTATACTCCTAAACTTAAAAAAACACTCTTTAAAAATTAATTTTTATTTTGAGGTGTACATCTCAAGATAAAAATAAATAACACAATCACTCACTTAAAATGCACGTGGATTTCTCTAACACAGAGGTTTTTAAGGAAAAAGGGGGAAAAAAAGAGAAGAGAGAAAAGAAAAAGAAAGCCCCCAGCATCTCTTAGGCTAGGTACCCCCAGTCTATCCAGTGAACTGCCCAAAAATGGTGGTGAAAAGATAAAGCGTTATCACCTTCCCTTCTGGCATCTCCCACCCAGCCCTCTTCCTGAATGTTCTCTTTAAGAAAGAATGCAGAATTCATTGATTATATCTTCGAATTTTTTTTTTTTACAATTCCAAATTCTACAGATCTATTTTCCAAATTTTAAGTAGGAAACCTGAGAATAACAATGAACGTTAGTGGAAATCCAGTTTTATAAATCGTAGACAATGAAGAACATTATAAAAATGTTTTTATATAAGTTATTTCATACCCTAAATAATTCTTTCCACTTTACTGTTTAATTCTATATATTGGCATATTATTGAGTATTTTAAAATAAATTTTAAGTGTTAGAATAGTTTTATATTTGCAAAACAGTTGGCAGAGCTAGTACAGAGGGATCTCATCTAGAAAAAACAGAGAGAAAACAGAAATACAGCTAACATACAGTGGGATACGAAGCAGAATGACCCAGAGCTCCACACATATTGTCGGCAAAACAACTGAGGAACTGAAGTAAACCACTCTTTTCACTGAGGACCTGTGTGCTCAGTTGTCCTGACAGTGTAACATCTGATGCTTTACCTTGCACTGCCCACTTTACGACTCACCCACCCAAACCTCGACTGGCCCAAGACTGTCACTCTGGCCCAATTAGTGCAGAAGCTTCCTGACCAGCCTCGGGTCCCGCTTTGTGATCTTCCCACCCACCTCCCAAGGAAGCCGGATGCCACCCCAGCTCCCACTGCCAAGGCCCTAGAAGCCCTGACCTCCTTTCACACTTCTCTCCATTCACCCAAGATCCGGCTGCACGGTCGGTCCTTCTTTAAAGTCAGCCTGACGGTCTCTAGGACCTAGAGATTCATACAGAGTAAAGTAAGTCAGAAAGAGAAAGACAAGTATCGTATATTGCTTACATGGGAATCTAGAAAAATGGTACAGATGAACAAAGATGATGAGAAACAGTGTCACAGATGTAGAGAACAAACTTATGGTTACCAAGGGGGGAAGCGGGGGAGGGATGAACTGGGAGATTGGGATTGACATATATACACTACTATGCATAAAATAGGTAACTAATGAGAACCTACTGTAGAGCACAGGGAACTCCACTCAATGCTCTGTGGTGACCTAAATGGGAAGGAAATCCAAAAAAGAGAGGATGTATGTATACGTATAGCTGATTCACTTTGCTGTACAGCAGAAACTAACACAACATTGTAAAGCAACTATACTCCAATAAAAAATAATAATATTAAAAAAAAGTTGGCCTGAAATAAATACCCAACCAACAGAATATTTGGAAAGTGAGTAAATTCACGGTCTCAAACTACTTTTCCCAAAAGAAGTCAGACAAAGCAAATACATGCATCAAATAAATAAGATTTCTAACAAGTTCTTAAAAAGAATATGGACAAAGAGCCACAGCTCATCATTTCTATAACATTTGAATACCAGTCAGTCTCCTGGGAATTTCACTGCCTTTGTATCTGGGTAGTCTATAGATCAGTCATCAACTTTTTTTTCCTTATCACTCATAAAAAACTATCAATACTTTGTCATCAAAATCATTCCCAGAGTTTTGTCCAAAGTCTCTGCTGACAGCCTGCACTTGCACTCATGAAGGCTCCTCAGTGACCCCCTTCTCTGATGGCCCTTTATACTCAGTCCGGAATGCTACTGCCACCTTCTGTAAATGGCTTCCTGATGGGGGACACCTGTCAAAGGTGACCGGCCATGCGGCACCCCCACCCTTTGAAATCTACATAGGAACCCGGCATCCAGCAGTAACAACCCACACTCCCTGTAACGTCTGCCCTGCCCTTTCCCAAGCACTTTCCTTCCGAGTGCAGGATTCCCGACATGTCTCTAAAAATTTTTATTTTAAAACATTATGTGGTTCTTCTCAGTTATTCCTTCATAGGAAACTTGCAGGATTTTCAGCAAACAGTACCTTGACCCAACTTGGTTATTTTGTTTATTTTTTGTAACTTTTTAATCAGAAATAATTTCAAACGTACAGTTTACAAGGATGGTACAAAGAACTCCCCTACGCTTTTGTCTGGCTCCTGGCTGTAAACGTTTTGCAACATTTGCTTTATCTACTCTCTCTATATTTACATACATTATTTTTTCTTTTATGAACCACTTGAGATTAAGTGGTAGAACTGATACCCTTTTACTTCTAAATATTTCACTGTGAACTTCCTAAGGACAGGGACTTCCTCTTCAAATTCCATCAAACGTTCCAGTAATTTGAGCCAAAACTCAAAATGAACAAAGAAAAGAAAAGAGAAGAAAAGGGAAGGGAAGGGAAGGGAAGAAAAGAAAAGACAAAACTTCTGGTCGAGGGTCCACCCAGCCCCTGCGCTGCACTAAACGTCAGGCCTGATCGCTCCCGTTCTGCTGGCGTGGTCCCCAAATCTCCTGATCACACTATGCTCTTGTCATTTATTAAAAGTCCTGACCAGTCACTGAGTAGAATGTTCCTGTATGTGAGTTTACCTGATTCAAACTGTTTTCACATCCTATAACTATGAAGCATTTTCCACTCATCTCAAACTTTTAAAACCCAGCTCAAATTATATTTTTCCAGAGAGCTTTCTTGATTAGGGAATACCTGTTCACTGCTACTAACTTGCTGAGTATTTTGTGTTTCACTGTTTAATATTTCAGATTCCATCTCATCTCTTAAAACCAACTTTATTGAGGAATAACTTATAGTCAATAAATTAGACACATTTTAAGTGTGTAGTTCAATGAGTTTGACAAATTTACAGAGCCCTGTAGCCACCACCAAAAATGAGATATAGATAGAATATTTCCACTATGCAAAAAGGTTTCCTCATGCCTCCATCCCAGCCCCAGGAAACCCCAGATCTGCTGTACATCACTATCCATTAGGATTGCCTAGAAAGGACTTTAAATGGAATCATACAGTACTTACTTTTAAAAAATTTTTTTTATTTTTTTGGGTCTGGTGTCATTTTGCCTTTCCATTCATCCATTGATGGCCATCATAGGGGTTATTTTTAGCTTTTGGCTATCATGAACAGAGCTACTATACACATTCACATATAAATCTTTGCATGGACATATGCTTTTATTCCTCTCGGGTAAATTCCTAGGAGTGGAATTGCTGGGTCATATGGTTAGCAAGTATATGTTTAATTTTATAAGAAACTGTTATACTCTTTTCCAAACTGGCTGTGCCATGTTACATTCCCACCGGCAACGCATGACAATTCCAGACGTTCCACATCTTCACTGACATTTGGCACTCTCAGCCGTTTTAATTTTAGCCATCCTAGTGGCCGTACAGTGGCATGCCATTATGGCTTTAATTTGCGTTTCCTGATGACTGGTGATGTTTAGCGTCATTTCATGGGCTTTCTGGACATTTGAGTATCTTCTTTTACAAATTTTTTATTCCGTTCTTCGTCTTCTTAAACCTGAGTTTAGGTTATACTTTTTGAAGAGCAGAAGTTATCAAATTTGATGAAGTCACATTGATCACTATTTCCTTTTATGAGCTGGACTATCTGTGTCGTAGCAAGGAAACTTTGCTTACGTGAAGGTCAAAAATATCTTCTCCAATGTTTTCTCTTAGAAGTTTTACAGTTTTAGCTTTTACATTGGGTCTATAATCCACTTCAGGTTAAGTTTTGTGAAGAATGTGAGGTAAGGGTCATGGTTCATCTTTTGATTTTACTGTATGCATACCCAAATATTCCCATGATTTGTTGAAAAGACTATCCTTTTCTGCTTTGTATTTTTGTAGAAAATCAGCTGTGGCTGTGTGGCTTTATTTCTATCCTTATACCAAAACCATCCTATTTGATGACTGTAGCTTCAAATTAAGTCTAGAAATCAGTGTGCAAGCGTTCAATATTTTGTTCTTTTTCAAAATTGTTTTGACTATTCTAGATCTTTTGCAGTGGCACATAAGTTTTAGAAACAGCCTGGAAATTACTACCCCCAAAAGGCCTGGGATTATGCTGGACCTACAGATCATTTGGGGGAGAAGTGACACTGTAACAACGCTGAACCTTCCTACCCATGAAGACATGTTGTGATGTCTCTCCAGTTACTTGGGTCTTCTTTACTCATCCTCAGCAATGTTTTGTGGCTCTCAGTGTCCAGGTTGTGCGTTGATAAATTTATCCCTAAAGATAACATTTTAATGTTACAATAAATTTTAATCCACAAAATTAATAATAAATTTATAATAAAATTTAAAAAATCAGTTGCCATTGGTCACTACTAGTGTATAGAAACATAACTGAATTTCGCACACTGAGCTTCTAGTGTGAGATTTGGTTAATTCAGTTATTAATTCTACAACTCAACTTCATAAATTCCTTACAGTAAAGTGCGAATACCATAGTTTTCCTTGTTTCTTTCCAGTCTGTATCTCTGGGTTTATAGTGTCCGTTAAATTTGGAAAATTTTCAGCCAGTATTTCCTCAAGCGTTTTCTCTGCCCCTCCCTTCTTTCCTTTCCCTCTGGGCTCCAAACGCAAACGTGAGGCTTTTAAATGTTGTCCCTGCGTCCCTGAGGCCGCATTCTTTTTGTTTCCCCCAGTCTCCTCTCTGAGCTTCTGCTTGGATAGCTTTTCGTGCTGTGTGTTCAAATTCAGCACACTTTTTTTTTTTAAACAGTGTATAATATCCTGTTAAGGCAATCCAGTGGACTTTTCATTTCGCGTATTTTTCAGTACTAGAACTTCTGCTGGTTCTTTCTTATATTTCCCCGTCCCTCTTCACATTTTGTTCCTATTTTTCTTAAAATCCTTGCACATACTAATAATTGCTTGTTTCAAGTTCTTATATGCTAATTGCATCATCGCTATTCTTTTTTGGTCTGCTTCTGTTGACTACTTTTTCTCCTGATTATAGGTCACACTGTGCTACCTCTTAGCATGTCTGCTCATTTTTCATTGAGTGACAGCCATCAGTAACGTCATGATGCCGGGTGTTTAGGTTTTTCTGTCTGCCCTTAGAGTGTGAGGACTCTTCTGACGGGATGTTCCCTCTGCCTGGGGGTCGGCTCCAGCCTCCCGAGGCCTGCTTTCGGGTTTGTCAGGGTAGATCCGGCACAGCCCTCGCTCGTGGGCTGGTGCGGGCCCACTGAGACAGGTCCTCTGGGTGTGGCTGCGGGAACGTAAAGCGCCTGGTCCGGCGTGGGCTCTGCAGGTGGCGGTTCTCCGGAAGTTGTTCTCTGCCCTCCTGGAGCTTCACAGCACGTGTGTAGATGGATCAGCGTTCAGCTAAGACCCCAAGAAAGCCGGGGCAGATATGTGGAGCGCTTTATCTGCATAGCTCCTTCCTTTCCTTGGGGCTCCCTGCTTTGCAAATTCCAGCCACTTGAGTCTCCAAAGCTCCTTGGCTAAGTGAGCCCGCCGGGCCCTGCTTGGACGCCTTCCCTCTGAAATGCAGGGAGGCGGCTACCTTCAGGAAGAAAAGCCGTGCGACCGCAAGCTCCCTCCATTTCTCTGTTCTTAGGAACCACTGTCCTCACTGCCGTTCTCCAGGGTCTGGAAACAGCTGCCTCCTTTATTTCACCCAGTTTTCCATTTTGTTCCGACGGTGTGAGGGCACACGCTACACCACTTACTCCTTCAGGGGCAGAGGTGGAAGGCTTCTTCCATTTAATTTTTATTTATTTATGTAAACATTTTATCCATGGACATGGACCACGTTTTATTTATTTTTGTACTCAAGAGAGCACCTCGTATAGAATGCTGCAAACAATTTTCAAGAAATGACTGTAGACTAACGAATGACTAGCCCCATGTATTATATATGGTTTACTTTACCTCTCAACGCGGTCAGTATTAGCTGAACTAATTCGCTGAAGCACGTGTGGCTTCTTACTGACAAGAGCTGTCATTTCCATACGTGGATGGCTGAGTGATCAATGCAAGACCTCTATGCACAGGGCACCTTAAATTTTTCCTCAAACGATAGCACCCACCTTTATGTAAAGTAAGCACTCTCGTTTTTCCCAGCTGGAGGCCCATCGGCTGCAGTTCCATCTTTTGACAGAAGCCTGAGTCCCACCTTATGTGACTCACACAGCTTTCTCTGACTTTATACAGCTTTGTGCGTGACTCTCCAGCTTGCCCTCACTCTTCCCCCTCCCTCCATCTGCTCTGGCTACACTGGCCTAGCCCCGGCGATTCTCTCTGTGCGTAACACTCTGGTGCCAGACAGATCCAAGAAGAACCCCTCATTTCTTCAAGTCTTTGCTCCTACGTCCCCATCCCAGCGAGGTCCGCCCGGACCTCCCAATTTATTGCTGTGACCGCCCATCCCCTCCCCAGCCAGTCTACCACCAGAGCTCCCAACCCTGTCCTCCTTCTCCACTCTTTTCTTCATAGCACTTCACCTTTCGACAAACTACGTGATTTACTAACTTACCAGGCCTTCTGTTGAGTATCTGTCTCCCTCTGGTAGAACAGAGGCTCCACGAGCAGGGATCTTTGTTTCGTTTCTGACGTATCCTAAGGCAATCAGAACAGCGTCCAGCTTTGTGCTCAACAAACTTTCAGTGAATAAGTGAAGGCGTCTCCTCCGACCCTCATGACAGCCACCACTACAACGGGCAGCACTTCTGTCCTCACCGCCCAAGCAGTTCAGGTATGAAGAGGAGAGAAGGCAAAGACCCTGACGTCCTCTCCAGCTTCCCTGGTTCCCACCTAAGCTGGGAAGTGGCAACTAATATAAGGTCCACGTAGAAAAGTGAGCTCTGAATCTATCCTTCACTCAGAATTGTACGACAAGGCCAACCAGAGCCAAGGAATTCTGATGAGGGAACCCGGCTGAATTTTAGCCACTGACCGCTGAGTCCAGGAGGTAGCTGCGAGGTTAAGGAGATGAAGTGGGTTAAGTGATGCAGGGACAGTCAGAGTGAAGGTTCACTGGGCTCAGAAAAGTCAGAGAAATCACTGAATATAAAGCTCAGGTCGCTTCATAAGACCTGTGGAAAGCCCTCAAGGTGAGGATAAATGTTGGAAAACATTGAAGAATAGCCATGTTCCAATACTGCATACTTATTGATTATAAAGAAAAATACATACGCATATGCTATAATGCTAGCGCCCCATTTCAAATAGAAAAATGACCACACGTGACTCACATTCTTTTCACTAAAAAGAGAGATTACTAATCTTCAAAACAAAATTGTCTAACTGCCACTACATTTTACATTTCTCTAAACTGTACTGGTGCCAAAACATTTAAAATACAGAGTCCTAGAAACCGAATATATTTGCAGAAGGTGAGCTGGTTGAAAACAGAACCACTTGATGTCTGAAGGCCCTGCACCCCACTGAACGAACCCAAACTGAAGTGGGTGCAGAAAAACAGCCACGCTGTTCACACAGCTGGAGTCTCTTCCACTTCCCCCAGGTTCTGGTCCCCAGGTGTCAATCTATGTGGCATTGGCTTCCTAGCTTCACAAAATGTAACCTTCCCATGATTTATTTGGATTGTTCCACGTAGGTAATTAAATAAACTAGAACAGTCTAACTGAACATTAATGCGTCAGTTATCCGAAACCGAGCATCCGACAATGGTTTCGTATGCTAATGCCCTTGGTGCCAGGCCAGCTCTGTCCTCCCAACTTCCCGGACTTCATCAATCTTTGCTGACTGGCAGCTCAGCAGCTCCCTCACATTCCCTGAGCCACAAACACGTCTGGGCCATCTGTGTCCTGAAGACAGGGGAGGACATATCAGCACTTCCCCTTCCCCACGAGTTCAGCTGACATCCTTTAGTAAAATACACAGAAGAACAGATTGCGGTTCATCTTCGGGGCAACTGCACATCTCGCAAAGCTGTGTGGGGCACGCATCTCACCCACACACATCTGAGGTCGTCTGAAACTGGATGCCAAAGTCAAGAGGCGAGTGTGAGTTTTTGTTTTGCCTCTGTAAGAAGAGTTAATGTGGCATTTGTGAGAGCTCACAGAGGAGTTTCCCACCAATCACCATTGCAAAAGTAAGTTCAAAAGGACCTCAGCCCTGAACGTTTTACATTGTGTATGAGTCATCTGTGAAGCTATAAAAACTACAGTTGAAATGTTCAGGAAACCCTGTCAATTCTTCTGCTTTTGAAAGAGATTTCTGTTGTCATATACACAATTTCAAATGTTTAATAGCACACAGAAACAGAAAATAATCAGACAGTGTCAAAGTGAATCAAACCTAGGAATTTCAGAGAAAAAAAGATAAAATTAAGACAAAATTTCCTTTAATGACCACAATTTTGCTGTAATTTTTTAGATTCCCTTGGCAATTGCCCAATTTAACCAAAACCAGTCCCGTTGAACTTGGTTGAGATACAGTAAGTGACTTAGTACAACATTTGGCGATGGACTCAAGGTTCACAGAAGGAATTAATTGAAGTCTGCACAAGCAGTGTTTCATTTTCGTATACTTAACGTTCTCTGACCCTGGGTACCTCGAGCTTCACTGAGGTTTACTGCCTTCCCCCAACTCCACAATGTCTTTAAGATCATGTCAACAGCAAGTCATAGGAACCACCAAGACTTTTTCTAAAAGTATTATTTTTGAATTTGGTAAAGAATAATTAAAAAAAAAACTTAGTTCAGGACCCTATAAGCTACTTAATATTAGGTGACTAATTTTCAGGAGAATTTATAGGAGAATACCGCTTTAATAATTAAATTTATGGAGACAGCATATCAGAAGGTAAATGTAAAGAAAAATATAAATAAATAACTGTCAGAGAAGAGCATGAGACGGCTTTTTCTTTATGACTAAGAAATACAATTCTAATACCTAAAATGCCATGCTCATAGAATTAAAAGCAATAACAAATAGATTGATGACTGCCATGTGCCTTTCCTTTTGTGCCTTTTTTGTGATGATCTGTGTGCGATTTATTGCAGTGTATGTTGTGTACAGTGAGAGGCACCCGTGCTGCATGAACACTGTGCTGAACTCTGACAAATCTGTAAAGTCCTATGACCACCAGCACAACCAAGAATTGGGACACTTCCATCACCCCCAAAGGATAGGGAATGTTTCTATCACCTTCATGCCCTGCTGTCGTCAGTCACCTCCCACAACCTGGCAATCAAGGACTTGCTTTCTGTCACCAGAGACATGTCTTTTCTAGAGTTCCACATACATCCAATCACATAGTACATGTTTGTTTGTGTATGGCTTCTTTCACTCAGGACAGTTGAGATTCATCATATTGTTAGTTCATGCCTTTTCTCACCGAGTGTCATTCCACTGACCCTAATTTCCTTATCCATTCATCTTTGAATGGGCATTAGAGTTGTTTTTAACTATTTTGAATAAACCTGCCATGAGCATTCAGGGACAAGCTTTTGTGTGGACATGAGCTTCCATTTTTTTTTTTTTGGGTAAATACCTGGGAGTGGAATTGTTGGGTTACATGGCAGGTAAATGTCTACTTTTTTTTTTTTTTTTTTTTTTGTGGTACGCAGGCCTCTCACTGTTGTGGCCTCTCCCGTCGCGGAGCACAGGCTCCGGACGTGCAGGCTCAGCGGCCATGGCCCATGGGGCCCAGCTGCTCCACGGCATGCGGAATCCTCCCGGACCGGGGCACAAACCCGTGTCCCCTGCATCACCAGGTGGACTCCCAACCACTGCACCACCAGGGAAGCCCAATGTCTACTTTTATAGGTACTTGTCAAACTGTTTTCCAAAGTGACTGTGCCATTCTACATTCCCCCCAGCAATGTATGACAGTTCCAGAAGTTCCATATCCTCACTAACATTTGATATTGTCAGTCTTTTAATTTTTAGCTATTTTAATGGAGGAGAGTGCTATCTCATGTTTTAATTGCGCTTCCCTGATGACTGGTGATGCTGAGCACCATTTCACGTAGTTATTGCCCATCTGTATATTGTCTTTTGCCATTTTTAACTTGGGTTTTGTCTTATTATTGAGTTGAAATTTGTTCTTTTGAGTACTCTGGATTCAAAAACTAGGTCAAATATATATATATATATATATATGTAGCTATTCTCTTTATTTTCTTAATGGCATCTTTTTAAAAACAAATATTTCAAATTTGACAAAGTTCAATTTATCAATTATTTTTCTTCTACAGTTTGTGCTTTTCATGTCCTATCTAGGGAATCTGTCAACCTGAGAGTCAGAAAGATTTTCTCCTATGTTTTCTTCTAGAAGGTTTATAATTTTAACTTTCATGTTTAAATTTTGATCCATCTTGAGTTAATTTTGCAAATGGTAAGGGTCAAGTTTCACTTTTTCCAATATACAGGTATTCCAGAACCAATTGTTTAAAAAACTATTCTTGGCATCTTGATGAAAATCAACAGTCCACTTACACATGTCTATTTCTGGATTCTACTGCTGTTCCACATCTCTATATGTTGTTCTTTCCCTAATTAATTCAACATTTTTATTTTACTTTTATAGGTAAAAATTGTATATATTTAAGGTGTACGTGATATACATACACATTGTGAAATGATTACTAGTCAAGCTAATTAACATACCCACCTCGTCACATTGTTTTTGTTTTTTTTTGTGAGAGCACCTGAAATCTACTCTCTCCGCAAATTTCCACTATTCAGTAAAGTATTAGTAACTGCAGTCATCATGCTGTACATTAGATCTCCAGACTTATTCAGCTCACACAGCTGAAATCCGTACCCGTGACATATCTCTCCCCATTCCCCCACCTCCCACCCCTGGTTGATTGCCGTGGCTTTATAGCAGGTCTTGGAATAAGACATGAATGTTCTCCAAGTTTGTTCTCTTTTCCAACATAGTTTTGGTTGTCACAGGCTCTTGAATTCCCATATAAATTTGGAAGGAGTCTGTCAAGTTCTACTGCAAGTTTCCTAGAATTTTGACTGGGATTATGCTGAAAATATAGATCAATTTGGGGATAACTGACTTTTAGTGATATTGAGTCTTCCCATCCTAAAATGTGGAGTCTCCACTTATCTAGGTCTTGTTTAACTCCTCTGAGTAGGGTTTTGCATTTTTTATTACACAGGTTTTGAACATATTTTTAAAAATGTATCCCTACGTACTTCAATTTCTTTCTAGTTTTGCTTTAAAAATTTAATTTCGCTATGAAATTTTCCCACCTTTTAACTAGGCCACAAAGTCTCAAGCTAGGCAGCTTCACCATCCCTTCAGAGTTCACGTCACATGCTCTTCTCTCCAAGTGTTTTGTTTCCGCCACTGCAAGGAGGAGCTCTTCCACTGCCTACACGGGGCAGCAGCCCCAGAGTTGGTGCTAACAGGGCTCACGCCCAGCGGCACACTCCCTTCTGGGGAGACGGACTCGGACCCTACACTCGAGCCCACAGCGTTTCACGTGGACTCTTGTTGGGTCTGGTGATACAAGATGACCTGTAATGATAATTCCACCATTCTCTTCCTATTGCTATAATAAATCTGACATAAACTGATGATGCTATCATCTATCAAAGGAGCTATAAAATAAATGTGATCTTAATACCTTTAGACTTATCCACCTATACATTAAAAGCTTGAAAAGAATTCACTTATACAGATATAACCACTTTCTAAGCAGTATTAACTTCCCAATGTTAAATGCATTTCAGGAGTATGCAGTTCTAATATATTTGCATACTTTATTAACTAAATCTAACACTGAAAATATCTGTAAGTTTGGTCAAAATGCTTGGTATTCAGGCTGCTTATCTAGAACAAAAAGTATTTTTTAAAAATTCAAACTGCCTTTACATGAAAGGTACTAGTCTTAATATTTTAAAAAACAATGCTAGGCACAGTATCACATACTATAATATCATATCACATGTATTAGCATGTTAAAGAGTGTATGAGAAAGATAAACATAACACATTTAAAATAAATCTCACTCCCCCCCTTCCTTCTCTTGGAAATAATATGAACTATGAGAAAAGTAGAAAACTAAACAGGAATTTTATTTGCCTTATTCAGAACAAGGTATATTCTTTACTCACATATTCATCCAGAAATATCTTGAGAGTCTGTGAGTATATATCTCAACCTATATTTTTAAGAATGGAGTAAAATGCTTAGACTTTCTTGCATCATCATACATAACAGTGGTAATTTATAAACTAAGAGTTTGTAAATGAATGCTGCCCAAGAAACAGCATTAACTAAGTAGCTTCTCTGGAGTATTTAATCTTTACTTTGGTGATAATTCTTAATTTAACAGTGGTCTCATATCAATATAACATGCCAGAACGCTTCCTTTGAAAACAGAGTAATATGATGTGACAGCATGCTTTCAATGAAAGTTTTCTAGTCGTCCACAGAGCATCCTGAAGTATGTTAAATATTTCCACTGAGGGCTCATGATTGTTCCTCTTTCATATTGCCTAAATTGCAGGATTTCAGCATGAAAATCAACACCAGCCTGCATTTACGCTCATCGGTCTGTGAGCCACACTCGGCCTCTGCCCGCAACTGCCGAGCGTCCTGAGGGGGTGGCCTCGTGCCCCTGCTCAGGACCCACGACAGTGCTGGAACAACACGGGGCGCCGCAGATCGCCAACTGCTTTCACATTCCATCCCGACAACTCTTCTAGGAGTGGGCCAAGAGGACGCTATTTTCATTTTACAAAGAAGAAAAGGGAAATTCAAAGAGGTGAGCATATCAGCCTCAACTTGACTGGTCCAGGGCTGGACCACCCCACCCTGATAATGATAACTCAAAACCTGTACCCTCTGCCTGAATCACCTGGTCTGAGGTTTGAAAGGCCATAGGCCCCACTTTTCGCCCTTCCTGTTCCACCATCAAGCAGCCCTCATTTTCTGTACGGCCCTGGCTTCTCAGTGGCCCCGGCACCATGCAGCCGAGGGTCCCATGTGGGGCCCGGTTCGGAGCAGAGGACGCTCTGCATAACACGGGCAGCTCACAGCCTACAAGCTTGTCCACCCAATTCTCCCTGCAGTGCCTCTGGAATGGAAAGACTTAGAGCCAAACTTACTTGTTTCTTAATTCTCAGAGTTTTAAGATAGTTTATTAGTTGGCAGATTAGAGACTTTCCTTCTTATTTCTGTAAGCCTTTCTAAAGGATAAGACTAATTTCAGTGTTTGTGATAACTAATCAGGAACCCAAAGATCTATGTTTTGTTCTCATTGTTGCTATCAATGAACAAAGCTGGTAGACTCCAAATTTTCCTCATTTCAATTACACCATAAAGAAAAAAAAAGATGTTTAATATAATGTAGGAAACATTTGTAACTTTAAAAAACTTGCATTTAGGTTTTCTTTCTACTAAATTTTTTAAGGAAAGTAATTCTCTGTGTTGAAAGGTGAGCAATATTTTTCCAGTTTTTCTTGTGAGTTTTATTTTTTTTATTCTGAACAAGAACATATTAATGCTTAAAGGGTATTTTAAGGAAGTGAAAATGATCAGAGTAGTGAACAATGTGAAATGGTAAATTCTTTACCTAGTAGGGTGATTCAAATAAATCAATATGATACCAGTAAAGTATACCAATGGAAGAGTGCTCCTTTATTGACACAGGATCTAATCAGAACTGTGCTCAACTACTGAAGACATGTCCAGTTTTTTGGGTCATTAATGCATCACTGTGTATATAAAAGGTAATTTATATGGCTAAGGTTTAGCACAATATAATATTCTAAAAATATTGTAATAGAGTTTTCTAAGTTGTACTGAGGAGCTGAAATAAAGGAATATACCTTCAAAAGGTAAACAATTCAACTCTACTTAATTTGAGAATCAAACCCAATGACTTGGCAGACTTGAGGAATCTGGTTTGGTTACATGGCGTTTTGTTTACTACAAATGCAGGACCTGCTCCCCCCTGCCTTTGATCCCTCGACTATCCAGCAGACTGGACCATGCCTGCTTAAATGAGTATGTGTTTTGTAATTGATGGCAGCAACTCTGACCAAGAACTTAGCATTAACTAAGTCACAGAAACAGTACAGGATTTTCCTGATCATCATTTTATTTTTTAAGTTTTGAGCACTATGGTACATAGCTGGTTTTCAATATTCTTTGCTGGATGTTGAATGAATAACACAAAGCTTGAACAGCAATAAATTTAGATTATGTTTTAAGACCTATAAAAAGGACATAAATATACTCCCATGCTAAGGCTAAATGAACTCCAAACACAAAGCAGATAAAATTTTGATATTGGATTAAATGTTGGACATAAAACCAATATCCATGTATTGTAAACAAAAATTAAACATTTAATTTACTGGTCTTGTTAAATTTTATGATGGTTTTTGGTGGGGATGATTTAGACGCTTCAGGTGCCTCTGAAGAGGTGATCTGTCGCCTTTTTCTTGGCAACTTTACTTGCCGCAAGCAGACACGTGAAAATTTACAGCGCTCATCTAGGAAGTGTGCTCAAGGTAGCACAGGCTTGTTAAAGGCAAGCTGGGAGGTGTTGACATTGATGATATGCCATACACAAAGAAAACAGCAAAGTTCCCGATCTAGTTCTGTTGATTACTGGTTATGGAAATGCAGACAAGTCACCTAGCCTTTCTAGAGTCCATTTCATTTTCTATAAAATAAGAACAATATATGACTTACCTGCCTCAGAGGGTTGTTATCAAATATATGATAAGAGTAACAATGAATTGCCAAGAACCAGAAAAATGTTAAAATAGACTGGTGTAATTAAAAAAAAAATCTATAAAAGAAAATCAAATGAGCTAGGCCTAACAGTTCTTTTCCTTCCATCTTTCCTAACTCCCAGGTAGCTACAGGTAAGAGTTCCTCAGGATCAGACTGACAGCAATACAATCAGGAACTGTCCCTGCTATCTTGTGGCTCCACTGTCACGTGGCCCTGTCAGTCACTGGCCAGGCAAGGAACAAATGGCGAGACCACCACGGATTCTCATGGACCATCCAATCACCTATGACCCTTCCAAATTCAAACCCAGAACTCCCATCCTTTTGCTACTAACTGCTATGCTTGCAAAACTAAACAATTTAATTTTGTTTCGTATTAGGCATGGCAAATATTTCTTCTGTACTGAACTCATATTCTTCATGACTACCCAAAGACCAACTGGCTGATTAAATCATTCAAAATAATAGTATCAACTAAAGCAACAATACTGAGCACTAAATATGTGCTAGGCCCTTGGTCAGGTACTGAGCAAACAAACAGAAAAGGCTCACAGGATATCGCTTTTGTTATTTTTTACTTTATCCTGTGATTCCAGCACTTCCTATTTCGATTGGGAAATTAGATTCTTTGCGGCAGACACTGCGTGCTGCAAGACAGCTAACACGGTACAGGATGGTCTCTGACTACCCCTGCACCAATCTGTACATGCCCCGAGTGAAAGGACAGTGACAGGAAAAGGGGGATCTGGAAGGGAGCCCTGAATGACAGGACCTGTGAGTGTGAAACAGCTGAAGCCAGGACCACTCAAACTGAAGAGCTGACTGGCAGTGTACTGGACCCGTGAGCAACTTAGGGGAAGTGGATCATGAAATCACAAAACTAGCTATCAACACAATAGGAAAGGGTTTCTGGCCATACTTCTCTCCCTTTGATCCAGAAGGCATAACTGGTTGTCTTGGTTTTTGAAAAACATCATGTTCTTGGTTCATAAAAAGCTATTATAGTAGCAGCATTATTAGGAAAACTAAATGATGATAAAAGGTAAAAAGGAATTTTCAGAGAACTTTACACCTGGGAAGTAAGCCTTCCAAGAATAACAATGAGCAGGGCTGATGAGTTTCTTTGGAAGGAAAAAAAGTTCTAATTCATCAATTTTTTAAAAATGCAACTGAATAGAAATGACAAGACCTATCAGTGATAAAAGTTTCTTTTTTCTTTTACATAATTTGGAACCACCAGAGACAGATTTAATTTGCTGTTTTAGAATGAAATTTCAATGTTGGCTTGTTAGATGCTACAATATTTTTATCTATCTCCCCGCTGTGTGCTGAAGAGAGGAAACAGGGGTGGTGCTCATAAAGACAGCGATGAAAATTTCTTCATTTAACAGGCAACACGCTGATTACTGGCCACTGGAGTATTAGCGTGAGCTGCGTCACAAATGACTAGCAAGGGGATACGGGTGACAACGTCTGAGCCTCTAATGTCCAATGTGTGTGGTGAACCAAGGGCAAGTGTGTCCACATCAACACTCATCTGAAAATGCTGATTACAAATTAGTCTGATAAGTATCCCATAATCACCTATAATAATGATTGGATTTTCTTTGTTATTTGGAAGGAGGTAAGCTAATTTCATAGAAAGCAAAGATCCAATAGTGTTGTTTCGAGAAAGAGACTTGAGAATTTTTCATTTTTTTATAACGTGAGGTATTTCAGTAATTGGTTTTAAGGTTAGATTGTCTTTAATAGGATGCTTTATAGAAAAGTTTAACACTTTTCATAGACAGGTGATTTCCAAACCTGTAAAGATATGAGACATGGAAAAGTTACAAAAGAAGACAGCACTCACAGAATGCTGACAGCGCCCCTCCACTTGGGGCACAGGTTTTACTTCTCCCTCCAGGAGATCACCTTCAACCATGGAGACATCTTGCTGAATCTGTCACCCTACAAAGACCAAGTATTCATCTTTCTCTCAGATTAATCCTGTGAAGAAGCCCGTCACAAAGACCTGAAATGATTTTGCTGTACCCTGAACTCCCAGTTTAAGCCAATGGAAAGACTAAAAAATGGGAAATTGTGCTATTTCAGAGCTCAGTTACAAGGCCACTAAATCCTAGACGTCTCATACCAGCATTTGGATAAGGGCTTTGATTTTATGTGGCATATATTTTAGAATACATTCATAGCACACAGTTATAGTTTTTATAGCTTAAGGCAAAGGAAAATTGTAGTTGGAAAATAATCCACATTTGAGATGAAACCACTCTGCTCAGGAGTCTTCCCAGAGACCAAGGCCCAAGTACTGGCACATGTGCCTCCCCTCTAGCCCCGCCCCCTCCTTCAGGGGCTACCGACACTCTGTCAGCCTCCAGAAGCCTTTCTGGACTCTTCCAGCCCTCACTGCCACCTCGCCTCTTGATGGACCGGCACACGTTTAGCCTGCGTCCCACGACTTAGCATTTCTCTATATCCTTCCTTACATTCTTTAACAGCCTTCCTTCCGCAAAGCTAGCTGGGCTTGCCTGACACCGGAAATGGATTAGAGCTCCTTGGAAGTCCAAATGTTACCCTGGGCCCCCTGACACCACACGGTGCCTACAGCAGTGTGATAAGCACGTGATGGGCATGCGTTGATGTGGGGCATCATCCACAGGAGGTATCTGCAGGCTGCCCAGAGCTACCCGGACATTCGGCACGTGGCTCCCGCCCCTGCCGCATATTCACAGTCCCCAGTGCAGGGAGGCGCGGCTGAATTTGGAGCCTGTTCTAAGCCCTGCACAGGGCAAGGTGTGCTGGTGGTGTGAGGACACGTGCCACTTCTGCAGCGCACTGCCAACCACACTGATGCAGAAACGCCCGCGGTCAGTAACGCACGTGCAGGTAGTAGCGACATGGCTTCCGTTCCTCGGCTCCTGCGGGGCCTCCTTACGCCTTCCCTCCCCTCTCTCACCTCGTCGCTCACATCTTGACAGCGCGGTGGTAAGAAGCGGCACCGACGACGTACGCTGGCGTCACCTGCCACATGATACGCTGACATCCGAGGTGGCAAACAATCGCTCAGCCCCCTGCTGCTTCCAAGGGCTTGGGCAGGCTGCCGTCGATCGCCCTTCCCAGGGGCGCAGAGCAGAGCCTACATGGGCACGGCGGCGCTCCTTGTCCTCCGCTGGATTCGGGGCTTTGTTTCATATGGGATTTTCTGAGCAAATAAATGCCTCACAATATTTGTTGGCAACGTATTCTTACTTTAAAAAATTGTCAGGTCACTAATATTGCAAATGAATCTTTTCAGGTTGGAAACCATCATTCTCAAAGAGAAGGGGGAAAATACTAAGAATTAGAAAGTTAGCCATCACTATATTGTTCGCAGTAATTCTTCAAAGGAAAAAAAAGAACGTGAAGAGGGTCACTGATAGAAAAACAATTCACTTTCCCTTACTTACTATGTAATCATTTATAAAGAATTCATTTATAGGACATTCCCAAACAATTTTAATGTTAAAAACACCTCTCTTCCTTTTGGACTGGAGGAAAAAACTTTTCAGTAGTAGAAGCGGGTTTTGTAGAAGCACACGGCCCTTTACTACAATCTGTCACTTTAGTGAAATATAACATCCACTATATATTTTTCTTTGTGGTTCCACATGGGGATGACTGGCATACACTGTAGAATTTCCTAAGTTAATATGTAGATTTAGAGCATCAGTGATCAAAAGCAACACAGTAGAAACCCTGGGTTAGTATTTAAGCTCGATTAGTCCTTTTCATGGGGTCTCAGAAGACAAAGCTAAATTTTTTAGAAAACTTGGCATAAATAATCACAGATACTTGAAAGTACTGTTTTGAATAGATTATTTCATAAATAAAAATGTCATTGTTTTAGTTTACATTTCTCTAGTAATAAAATGGATCATTTTTCTACGATGTAGTTCAGTTCTTCATATATCTTTCAGTTGTGTCCTTTTTCCATTCACCCTCTGATATCTTAGGGTTCTCGTATCATCTTGAGTCATATGAGTTCTTCATATATTACAAATATTAACTGTTGTGTATTACATGTCTAGTTTGTAGTTTAATTGAAAATTTTCATAACACCCTTTTTAATGTTAGACCGTGCTGAACAGATGATTTCATAGGGGCCATAAATCCAGAGCTACTGAGTAGGCTCTTACAGGTGTGCACACAAGAAGGTTCTTACAGGTGTGAAGAGGTGAAGGCTCTTCCAGGTGTGCACACGAGAAAGGCACGAGCTGCCCTTGTCCTCGTCCCCCTAGCCTGGCTTCTCCTGTCTTTCCAGAGGGTCGACATCAGCGCCCACTGTGAAGTCCTCGTTCTCCTCTCCCAGCACGTGGTCAGCACTCCTGCACCTCCTCCGCCCTGTCACACAGCAGTTCACGCTGGGTGCGTGTGCCACCCATGCCTCCCCCCTCTCCTTCCTGACTGTTCTTGTTGTTTCCTCGGGCTCCCAAAGAGTCATCATCTTCCTTCGTTTCTTTTTCTTTGCGGTACGCGGGCCTCTCACTGCCGTGGCCTCTCCCGTTGCAGAGCACAGCCTCCAGACGTGCAGGCTCAGCGGCCATGGCTCGTGGGCCCAGCCGCTCCGCGGCATGTGGGATCTTCCCGGACCAGGGCACGAACCCGTGTCCCTTGCATCGGCAGGCGGACTCTCAACCACTGCGCCACCAGGGAAGCCCCAGCTCTTAAATTTACATCTTCAACTCCACTCACGTTTTTCGCCTTGGATTTCAGTTCTCAGGTGACTACCAGATATCTCCACCTGGATGTTCTGTCTGTATCACAAATTCTGTGTTTTAAGCTAAAACTGTATTCTCCCCAGCCCACCCCAACCTGAGACCCATATGTGTCCCTCACTGTTATGCAGCCTTGTTATGCAGTCGCCACTGAACACAGTGGCCGCCTCTGGAAGGCGGCTTCAGCACATCCCCCCTGTCCTCCACAGTCCATCTGCTGCCTAGTCGGCCCCTACAAAGGTTCACAAACTACTCCTGTTTTCAGTTCCCATCACTTCTTCACTAAAGCAAGCTTGCCTCTATCTTTGTGTTTTAGAACCTTTCCTAATCACAGCTAGTATCTTTCCGAAACTTGCTAAAACATACATCTAATTATATTATTCCTCTTCTCCTCAGAACGCCCGATGGCCCCTGACCGCCCGTAAGATGAAGCCCAACCACGTCCTGTGGAACCGCATGTCTCCCGCCGCCCGCCCTACTTGCTGGTTCTGGTTCTGTACGTTTGCTAGCTGGCCCCATGGGAGGCTTGGTATTTTTCTCGCATCCAAACCTCTGCTCATGTTATTTCATGGCACATATTTCCTTCATCTATCGTCCTAACTGACTTATCATTCAGTTCATCACTACCACATCTGTGAAGGCTTTAACGGCTCACCTCCTTTGTCCAGACTTTAGATTATACAACCTGATTCGATAAAAATGAAAAGTACATTGTAAGACAAAAGATGTTCTAAGCACAGCCAATGAAGAAGAGAGAAATCCTGAATACGTATCTGAAAGTTAGACCTCAGTAATGTTAACATTTATAATATACAAGTTTTACAAACTTACATGAAAATTATAAAAATTCCAGTAAGAAAAGGGGGAAAGAATATAAAGAAAAAATTCACAAAAAAATCAAATCCAAATGTCCAATAAATATTTTAAAAGATTCTCAAATTCAGTAGTAGTCAGAAAATGCCAAAAAAAAAAAAAAAAAAAAAGTCATTTATTCCCACGAGACCAGCACAGATTTCAAGGACAAGGCACATTTTGGTGGCGGGGTCTCTTCCGTCTCCCGTGGTCAGCAAGGGCCTCTGGGGAGCTTGTCAATAGGCACACAGCCAAGGAGCCCGCCAGGACCCTGCCAGGACCCTGCAGACGCTCGTGTTTTCTACTCAAGATCTATACTCAATTATTGATTGAATTATATAATTTAAAATCTCTACTCAATGACACACTTAAAAGATTAATCTTTCACTTCTAATCTTTATTCATATCTCTTTAGATACAGATTCAGGAAGGAGTTTAAAACGAACCATCTCTCATTAGAAAACGTGTCTGAGACCCTCTGCTCAAAGCCGCTGTGAACAACAGGAGCAAGAAACACACAAGGACCGTAACCCACGTCACCGTCACCTCCTCCTGAGGGCGTTCTAAGCATCTGCCCGAGGTGTGCCACGGCAGTTTGGAACCTCTAGGCAGGGGGCGCCTTTGTTGTCTGCTGGTTGCTTTTATACTCTGCACTACCATTTGATTGCTGAGGTAAGTGAAACAAGATTGCTGACTGATCCAGATGGATTCAAGTCACTTCACTTTAACTTGCAGATGTTTTTTGTTGGCTTTGAAACTTATATATAAACAATCATACAAACAGCTACTGCAGGCATTATCCAGACCATCAGCAAAGCCATCAAATGTATCAGAAAGCAAACAAGTTAATTTAAAAACACATAAACACAGGGCTTTCAACAAAAACACTAATTGTCTAGACGGTTACAATTCTGTGGCATCCATCGGACACGACAGTCCTCCTCTGCTTTCTGCCTGTCCAGACTGTTCTGCCCCTCAGAGGTGCAGTGGCCTATACGTTAGCATGTACGCCTTTCTGGAACTGTTCAAAGGGCTTGAACTTGTCAATAGAGATGTTTTCTTCATAGATCACGGGCAAATTCTCAATTTAGTTAATCCCCCTATTTTAAATGCTCTGATGCTCCACGTCAGAGGCCTACATGACACGCAGATGTGACAGAATACAGGTGTGGATGTCTGTCATAATAGGACCACTTAGGCTCGGGATGAGAGCGCAAGACTCTGAAGGGGCTCCAGTGAACCTCAGCAAGAGATTACGCTGAGAGCTATCGGCGGAACACGGCCAGAGAGAATGTCAGATTTCATACTCAGCAGACGTCTACCGCAACTGAGGCCTTGTAGTCAAAGGCTGTTAAATTTCCTGTGAGGGGTTACCGGCAGCCCTGAATGTTTTTCTCATTGTTTATTTAGTTCCAAAAGTACTTGGTCTTTGTGCTGATTGCCTTAACTGACAGCACAGGAAATCTGGACTTTGTAAACAGGGCACTGCTCTATTGAATTACAGGTTGCAGGTCTGGAATCAACCTGTAGAGCTGGACTTGTACAAAGAAATCCTTGCCGTGTAGAACAAAGGAGCTTATATAAGCAAAGATCATCTCTACAAAGATGAATCTGGAAGCAGGGCATAGGGACGTTTATAAACTCATCCCTTTGCTGAAAAAGATCCTAATGTGACAGAAAGAGGACAACAGCTTACTGAAGAGGAAATCGTTAATAATCACAGGATTCACGGTTTCAAAATGTGGTTATTCCTGACTACAAGATGCCCACCTGACATCTGACGTCAGTCACTCTGGGATGAGAATGTGGGAGGCTCTTCTGCCATAAAAACTGGTCCCAAACATGCAAAATTCTATATTATCTACCCCCTATCAAAGTAGCATAAGCTGAAGTGACCAAAACCAGATATGTATCTGTGGGAAATATTTTAAATGTAGCTGTTAATTAAAACACATGAATAAGAAGAGAAAGCTCCTAAGTTAGCAGTGTGGGAGACTCTTTCTCTGTAAGGTGGCATGAGGGGAGGCCTTCCCATCACCACCATCCAGTTCATCTGTGTTTGTGGTCACTGACTATAATAACATGCAGTAGAAACAAAACCTCACCAACGACCTAAACATGCATTAGCGTCAGGCACCATCTCTTGCCTGAACATTACTTATTAAAACAGATACCATATGTTAGCACATTATTGTGCCCCAAAGACCTCCTTTTGCAGGATGAAATTAGAAAATCAAGTTTTCATTAGTATCCTCACTGATGCTGATCATTTTAGGCTCCCGCTTAGAACACTTAAAATTTAATCTACAGGAAAATGGTAGTATCTATAAGTTATTTTTCCCTAGACCTATTATGGAAAGTGTGAATTATAATTTAATAAAATTATAAAAGTAAACAAAATGTACCACCAGTGAATGCTTCCTTCATTCCTCATTGTTTTTTATTCCAAAGGCTCAAAGTAGAGCTTTTATTAAAACAATGTGCGCTTTTATGAATGACCATCAATCATTGGTAAATACAATTATAACTGACAAATTCTTTTCAAAGCTACTTGGCTACAAGACGCATCTTCTACAAGATAACATATGCTTAGATAACACTATATCAAGCAATTCAAATATACATACTGTAGAATATTTAAATGCCAAACCACAACATATGGGTTACTGTACAGTTCTCACGGAGCAAAGAGCTCCTATGCAAGCCAAACTCTGAAATAACCAGGCTTACGTGGATAATATATCGCCATAATTCGGCTTCGATTAAAAGCATATTTCAGCAGAAGCTCAGGATTTCAGCTCTATGCATTTTAATGATGCCAGCCTACGACTCTGCTTATGCTAAATGCACACTACTCAAGTGGATTCAGAATTATGCGTTATATAAATACAGAGCGTATTAAGACAACATCCTGCATGACCTAAGTATATATGAATGGCGCAGTCCCAGGATCTGCTGGCTGTCCTACACATTGTGCATAAAAATCAGTCAATTGATATTATCTATGATTTTACTAATATTTTCATTTCAAACTGCTTCTTAGTCTTGTCTTCCCAAAGACAGAACAGTGTAGAAGTGGAGCGGAAAGCCTTCTGGAGAGTGCCAAATTTCACTGGATGTACAATAACCCAGTACATGTACCTTGTGAGCTACCGAGGCCATAATGACTTACACTATACGTTTTAAAGGGACAGTATCAGGAATGCACAACTTTTATTCCAGAAGGAACTCTGACAGTCCTAAATTAGCGTCGCCTCATGCCTAACCCCCCAACTTCTATGTAGGGCATACGAAGATTTTAGAATAGAAGAAACAATCTATGTTCTTATTAGTAGTTTTCACTATGTAAGTTGTAATGAATGTTATCGAAAGGCATAAATATAGCTTCTGTAAATTCTAACACCTAAAAGTAAGGCAGTTTCATATTTAGCGTGATTAATATAATCAGGTAAAGTTGCCTAGGGTAATTTAACACTCGGGAAAAAAAAGTGAGATGTCATTAGAACCACCTTTAAATGAAAAGCAAATTAAACTATGACAATGCCATTATTTTGAAAATCTCTCCTGTTTTAACTCTTTATTATTAAGGTTTAAATAGGTGTTAAGATTTTTCAAAATGAAAGGGTTGAACCCTAATGCTTACTCTAAGATGTGATTAAAGAATGATATGACAAGACTTTAAAAGGCGGCAAATCACAAGTATGAAGTAAGCTGTTTGCTACAACAGAACCAAGGTAAATCATTTACTTCACAGGATACACAGGATTCAATGGCATGTAATTCCCGCCTGACATTTGTACTGTGTTTTTTTAGAGTATATAAACTCCTTTCATTATAGCTATTAGAAAATATATCTGAACACTTATATAAACTATGATAAATTAATCCAACTGCCATGTTACGGGTTGCATTGTATCCTCCAAAAATCCACATGCTGAAGTCCTCACCCCCGGAACATCAGAATGTAACCTTTTTGGGAATAGTCATTGCAGGTATAATTAGTTAAGTTCAGGTCATGCTGGAGTAGGGTGGGCCCTTAATTCAACGTGACTGGTGTCCTAATAAAAAGGTGTACACTGAAAGAACACCATGTGGAGACTGGAGTTACGCCACCACAAGCCAAGGGACTGAGAGAAACCAGCAGAGAGTCATGAACCGGTCCCTTCCCTAGTGACTTCCAAGGAAGCACAGCCCTGCCAACACCTTGATGGTGAACTCCAGGCATCTAGAACTGCGAGACAATAAGTTTCTGTTGTTTAAGCCCCTCAGTTTGTAGTACTTTGTTAAGGCAGCTCTAGCAATCTAATGTACCATATTTGTTTCAATTATTACTACAGCGTTTGTAATATTAGCAATACTAGCGCATATTACTGGAGAAGTGCAGAAGGATCTTTAGTTATCAATATTCGTCCCAATCGCCTCCAACAGACTCGCTTTCATGGTACTGTGTGTTGGACTGGCACCACCAGGCAACGCTGACAGAAATCGGTCAAATAAGCTTTAGGAAATCTGTTATTGGCAACTCAAAGGCTGATATTCGGTCTCCTCTTGAGTTCTCTAAATTGTGTTTGATGACTGAAGCAAAAATTATAACACGGATAATGTGGTTCTCAATGTATGTAGTTATTATATACAATTGTATTACAATTGAGGGACGGTAAAGGATAGTAAAGGGAGAGAAAGTATCTATACTTCATTCAAACTGATAGAAGGGTGACACCAAAAGACTGATAAATCATGTATATGTAATGTAACACCTAGACAATCACTTAAAAAGCTATTCTAAGTGAAACACTCAAAAATCAAAAGCGGATTCTAAAAAAATCTTCAAGTAAATCATACGAAGGCAGGAAAAACACTGAGAAACGAAAACCAAAAAGAACAAACAGAAAAAATAAAATAAAATGACAGACTTAAGCCCTAACATATCAATAATTACAGTCAGTCTAAGTGGTCTGATATACCAACTAAAAGATACTGGCAAAGAGGATATAAAAAATTATATCCAATTACATAGTGTAGAAGTATGTATGTTTCATTTCAAATATAATGATATATGTAGGCTGAAAGTTAAAGGATAAACACGTACCATACAAACATTATTTTTTTAAAAGGCAGTACTGGCTATGTTATTATCAAATAAAGTAAACTTCAGAGCAAATACATCATTAGGGACATAGAAATAAAGGGTCAATCTACCGAGAAGATACAGCGATTGTAAATGTGTGTGCACCAAGCGACAGAGCTGTATCGTATGTGCAGTGAAGGGAGGTCAGGGTCTGTCCTCAGGCAGGGGCAATAGGTCAGATTCGGGACGCTCTGAGCACACTAGATGTGACTGGTGAAGGTGGTGGCCAGAGCAACGAAGGACTGAAAGATGAAGCAAAGGCCTCTAGCTTCAACAGCTGGGCGATGAAAGCCGTACAGGAGGCAAGAGACCTATAGGAGGCATCCAAGTAGATTTATGGTAAAGGGAGAGAAGGGGATGGGGAACAAAAATCTTCTGTGCCCTGGTACTGTGTTAAGTGCCTTCACGTGTTTTGTATCTGGAGGAAGACGGTAATGGTGGTTGTGGATACGCTGGCTGCAGCAGTGGAAATTAGCCAAGTGATGGTACCAGAGTTAGGAGGGAGTGAAAGAAGACCTGGGGATACTGGTAATCACAATCACAAAAGGCAGAAAAAAGAAAACAAGCGCGTGAAAGAGACCAAGCGTTAAAAAAAAAAAGAAGGACCTCTGAAAAAACATGATGTCTCACCAAAATAAGTTAACATTTAATCAAAACCCTTAATTAAAAATATGATTGAGAAATACACAGCACAAGCTTTGCCCCTAGGTCCCAGCTTGGAAAGGAGCCCCAGCCACAAGCATCGGCCTGCTCCGGGAAGCCTCTTCGGCCCTGTGAGCCCAAGACCCTCTTCCCCTCCCCAGAGACACCAGGGCACACAGAAGCATGGGGAGGGGACTCTGGCATACCCCTTCCCCTGGATGACAGCCAGCCTCCTGGCTAGGATACCTGCTGGTCCCTTCAGGCAGTCACAGCAGAGTCAACAGGGAGCTCCAGCAGCATCAGATAAACCAAGCAAACTGAAGTAACACTGCAAAAGCACAAAACTGAAATCACCATCAGAACCAGCACAGCTTACAAAAAGAAGGCTAAGGTCCACACACAAACCATAAACAAGGCAACTGCCTACTAAAACAAACAATGTAAATATGACCTACAGTCTCCTAACATAACAGACAAAGTATCCTGGACGCAATTAAAAACGAAACAAAACAACACTTGTCATACCAAGAACTAGGAAAAGCACAATGTGAATGAAAAAAGACCATTATATCTGATGCCAACACTAAGATGAACCGACGCTGGAATAATCTGACAGGGATTTTTACAGCAGGTATCACAAAAATGCTTTCACCATAAATTACAAATTCCCCTGACAAAAAATGAAAAACGAGTAAATCTCAGAAAGAAATAGAAGTTACCAAAAAAAAAGAAGCAAATGGAAATCATAGAGCTGAAAAACACCATAAAAAAACGTCAAAACTCACTGGTTGGCTCAATCTTATCAAGTGGAGATGACAGAGGATGGAAATCTGTGAACACAAGGAAAGATCCATGGAATCCCCCAACTGAACGAGAGAGAAAAAAGACTGGAAGTGAACAGCGGGGAAAGCCTGAGGGACCAATGGGACAATAACAAAAGACCCACATTGACACCACTGGAGCAGCAGCAAGAGGGGAGACACGCAGGGGACTGAAAACAGTACCTAAATAATGGCTGAAAACTTCTCAAATTTGGTGAAAGACAGATCCCTACAGATCAAGAAGATGAGTAAATCTGAAAGGGTTACCCCCTAAAAATCCACGTGAAGACAAATTAAAATGTTTTAAATTGAAGACAAAGAAAGAATCTTGAAATCAGCCAGAGAGAAATGACGCATTATCCACAGGGGAACGCAATGAACTCCCACAGCTTGGGAGAGAAGCTCTGCATGATTGCTACGGACCACTTAAAACTACAGCATTTAGAACTTTTAATGTCCTTTACCCAAATTTCCAAAATGGAGGGCATTTTTAAGAGAAATTTATACTTTATTAGAGATTAAAACAACTTACCTTCCTTAAAAAATTGGGGTATTACGTGCACAGTATTTCTAGATCCAAAATAAAGATCTCTGAGCCCCACACAAAGCCACTCTAATTCTTTAGATAGACCTTGAATTTATTTTTTCTTTCTTTCTTTCTTTTTTTTTTGTGGTACGCGGTCCTCTCACTGCTGTGGCCTCTCCCATTGCAGAGCACAGGCTCCGGACGCGCAGGCTCAGCGGCCATGGCTCACGGGCCCAGCCGCTCCACGGCATGTGGGATCTTCCCAGACTGGGGCACAAACCTGTGTCCCCTGCATCGGCAGGCGGACTCTCAACCACTGCGCCACCAGGGAAGCCCCAGACCTTGAATTTTAGCAGACAACTTAGTGATTCTGATATCAGCAGTGTGTATACCATACTTTGAGCAATACTGGATATAAATAAGAAGCCTATGCAAAAAGCATGAAAATATTAACCTTCAGCATTTGTTTGCAGAATGCAAACTAAATTAAATGTATGTAAGTGAAAGCCAACAAACAAAAGATTTAAAATCAAGAGACTAAAAAGATGGGAAAATCAAGAGAAAAGCAATTTACTAGTTATAAGATACTAATTCAGAAGAACTTTAAAAAAAATAAAGCTAGGCTGCTGAATCAAACATTTCCGATGCTTTTCCAAAATTTTGTCACCTGACAAAGCAAGATGGATCACTATAGATTTTTTTTTATACACAAAAGCAATTCCAAGGTTGCAACAGAAAAAAAGTCCTTCTGAACCAATTATCAGATTTTTCTCCTTTCACTTTCTTAGTATTTTTATTGCAAACCACTCATAGCCTTGTTGGAAGCTGGTAGGGTATAAAATTGATGTATCAAACATAAGACAGTCAGGTGAGGGGAGGTACATGTGTGGGTGCCCGTGTGCACACGGCCATCTAACTCCGTAATGTGCTTCTTCACAAGGACGGCTCCACTCACTAGACTCCTGGTGCCCATCCATGTGGGCACCAGGACCCAATGGGGCTACACATGGAAGTCTGTGACACAGTTAACTCTGCCTCCTATTCTTGTCTCACACTTAGTGCTCATCTACTTATCCAAGCGGGTTTCACACGGCAGGTGCAGTCAATAAAGGTTTCAGACACTGACAAGTGTGGCCACTGCTGCAAAAGCCATTCTTGTTCCCCGAGGGGGTGCCACAAATATTTCCGTTCCCTCGGGGTCTAGAAGGCAGCTGTAAGTGCCTGGCCTTCGAGGTTGGCTGCTTCTCTTTCTGAGGGGCAATCCAGATTCAACCAGGCGTTGGTCATCCTGCTTACATGTTTACAGGCATGGGATTTTTCATGAAAAGACAGGAGGGATTTCGTAATACTTTTTTATATATAGCAAATTCTCCAGTGTAAAATGTGCGAAGTGCGGCAAAATGGAACTATTCTAAAGCCATTAAAATATAAGCCACCTGACAGGGCAGTGCTGGGCCTAATGGTCACTCTTCCAGGCAGGGCTGTGTTTGGTACCCAAGCTGTACAACGTCTCAAAGCCAGCAGGAGTCAGTCAGTGATGAACATAAAAACCAGATGTGTCGGGCCAGAGGTTCCCAGACGGTGGCCCCGACACTCACCTGGCACCGCGCCCCCCTCAACCCCTGCCACATACACAGCTATGTGACCACAGGCTTCACAAACAGTACTGTGCTGCTCTCTGATGACACTGTGATACTGGACACTTGTGCTACACTGATTCTGCCCATTTGGGAAAGCGGGTACAAGGTCACTAGGGCACTGCAGTACTAAGACAGCGTAAGTATGTAAATGTGTGGCCCATCCAGACAATGGAGTATTATTTGGTTATAAAAAGAAATGAGCCGTCAAACGAGGACACGGATGCACACTGCTAAGTGAAAGAAGCCAGTCTGAAAAGGCTACGTCCTATATGATTCCAACTAGAAGACATTCAGAAAAAGGCAAAACTACGGAGCCAGTGAAAAGATCGGTGACTGCCAGGGGTGAAGGGGGAGGGAGGGATGAATAGGCAAAGCATAGACTTTTAGGGCAGTGAAAATACTCTGCGTGACACTGTAACGGTGGATCCATATCATCGTACATTTGTCCACACTTACAGACTGTGCAACACCGAGAGTGAACCCTAAGCTACCATGGACTCTGGGTGACGATGGTCACTGCAGGTTCATCAGTTGTACCAAATGTGCCGTCTGCTGGGGATGCTGACGATGGAGGAGGCTGTGCATGTGTGGGGCAGGGGTACATGAGAAAGCTATGAGGGGGCATATGCTCAATTTTGCTATGAACCTGAAACCGCTCTAAGAAATAATTTAAAAGGAAAAATAAAAGGTACTTGAAAAATATATACATAAGCCACCTGAAATTTTAAATATAAATAACATAAACATTGCTTTACAATAATGTGAATTGTTTAAAAAGCTGTATATAAAGCCAATAAAATGTAGAATAATTTACAATTACCATTTCCTGTTAACAAATTTTATGATTGTTGCATAAATTAGGAGATTTTGCTATAAAATGTGGATCCACTACAATGCAGAAAATTCAGAGTACTAGTAAATGCTCTGCCAATATGTAAAAAATCTGTTTTTAAAAAAATAATAGCGATTCCTAGTAATTATATCAGGGTTTGACCAAGAAAGATAACAAAGATGTAGGAATTACTATTACTATTACAATGCTCTGGAAAATGTCACCACTTAAGGACCGATTGGCCTAGAGAACGCTACCAGATGGGGCCAGATGTAAGGGACACTTAAATCAAACAAGTAATCACTTCCGAAGTCATAAATGGATTATCACATAGGGTGACACTGCGCTGGCTTTCATTTTTATCCATATTCCAAACAATGTGAGAAGTCAGTATGGAGTGAACTATTTAATTTTTGTAAATCAGCATTCTAAAATGCTGGAATATGTTCAAAGTTCAATAAACAAAAACACTACTTACTTCAGGATTTCTTCTAACAAACTGGATAGAAAGCAACGTACATCGCAATCGTTTTTTGCAGTGCTTCGAAGCATTGCATTCAAGGCAGAAAGAAGCAATGAAGGTTAATTGATGGAGATGAAGGAAAAATTACAATTAAAGAAAGGGTGGCTGGCTTTTACAAAGACACTGGAGTGAGATCCTGGCAGCTCCAAGGGCTCTCTGTAGCTGCAGGACTGAGGGGCCTGGAGTGAAGACTGTGCCCTCGGGTCGCAGCAGGATGAACCACCTGGCACAGAGAACCAGCAGCAGATGCAGTGCACGCAGGCGAGGAATGGACTGTCTGCGATCAGTAAGGTTTCTAGCCACAAACACAAGATACCATTAGAATTCACACATGAATTTATTAATTCCTTTGAAAAACCACTCAACCAAGTACCAGGCCTTCAAAGAGCTTCCAGTAGGAGAGATGAACGGCTAAATAAGCAAATCGAGTGCGTTCTGGTAAAGGCTAAAGAGAGATGAACACAAGTGCCCTGGGAGTCGAGAGGAGTACCAGCCCCAGCCCCGGGACGTCAGGCAGGCTTACTCCCAGAGGTGGGGCAGGAGCACCGCATGTGCGAAGGCTGAGAGCCAGGAACAGAGGCACTGAGGGGTGGGCATGGCATGGTTGGTACACCAGGGTGTCTACAGAGGGCTGAAGCTCATGACGCAAAGGCGGCAAGGAGTGATGAGCTGGAGAGGGCGGGGGCCTGTACGCATCCTTTCTGCCAAGAGAACGTACGGACCCCTCCAGCGTCTGCCAGGCAGAACGCCCGCCATTGGATGGATCTTCACAGGGGTTACAGACAAGCGAAGCACCCATTCCCAGGGCACCTGAGTGTCTGGTAGAACCAGAAGAGTAAGCCTAATGACATGCTATATTATTTTGGACTGTTTTAAAGACGTTTGCAGTTTGGTGTATTTGGGGAAGTGGTTTAGTCCCTGAAGATGACAGCAGAGTGAAGAACAGCAAGGGGAATTTTCCATGTGTGTTTCAGGGACTTTTCAACAGAAAGTATGTGTTGCTTCCTGCCACGGAGACAAAATGTTCCTGATGTATAGGACATAGATTTTTCAGTAATGAGAAAGACACATCACTGACACCATGCCAAAAGCAAGGAATAAAGAAAATACGAAACACCGATCACTTGCTTAATTGAAGGAAAAATGAAAACAAAACATATCCACTAAAGGAAACAGCTTTCCAAGCACTGATGAAAACTAGTTTTAGTCAAATGCAGAAGTTTTCCAGCTGGGTTACCTTTCACATGTCCAAACTGAACTGCTACTCCCCCCAAAACTTCACAGAACAAGTCAGAATCTGATCAGAAATACATAAGAATTGGGGAAAGAACACAGAAGATTTGGTGGGTGATTAATTCTGATTTTCAAGAATAGTAAATACATTTTCAAAACCTAACTAAACCCCAGAGAAACCTCATTCGTGGAATCTTCTGAGCACTTTATTGATACAAACTTCTGTTGTGGCAGAAAGCACTTCTCCTCACAGCACAAGGGTTCAGAGCACAAACTCTACAGCAAGACTGCTGGGTTCCCTAAAGCCTCCACTGCTAACAGTGTGATCTGGACAAAGGACCATTTTTTAAATCTTCATGCCTCAGTTTCCTCATCTACAAAATGGAGACAGTAAGACTCTATAACACAGAGTTGTGAGACATAAAGTGATTCAATGAATGTAAAGTTCACAAAAGTTAATAAACGTAAAGCACTTCCAAGACTCAAGCCTGTAGAAAGAAGTCATAAAACAGGGAAGATGTCAGGAAGGAAAGTAACACTTGCCAAGTTCCTTTGGTGAGGCAGATGCTCTACCCAGCGCTTGACACTTACTATCTCATTTAATTTCACAATAATCCTGTAATAAAGAGGCACTATTACCTAATGGAAGATAGTACTTATTTGGGGATTTCAAACTTCTGAGAAAACCCACAGATATTCAATTCTACAAAACCAGAGAATAACAAAACCATTAGAATATGGAGTGCAAGCACTTGTGACATCAGGAACTGGTTAAATACGCTGTACAAATGCGCACTGAACTTATTAGGCCCTGAACTTGCATAAAGAAGCCAGACTGTTGTATACAAACTCCCAACAGAACGTCTACTCATTTCAAAAATGCTCTAACAGATACAATGGCAATTTGAGATCATGAAGAGGTCTTAAATGTCACCATTTCTGTGAATTTGATCATTTCTTGCTCACGGAGAAACCTCGAATCCTAACATTTTCATCTGTATTTTAAGCTTCACCTGTGTATCAAATGTCAGATAATTTATCGGTAGATACCTGTTTAAACCCAGAAATCACAAACATTGTTGAAATCAAGCTAATTAAGGCACAGTTCTGCTGGGGAGATCTTGCCTGGAAGGATAACAAAGGGATTCCCAAGTGTATTCCATTTAGAGAGGCCAAAATTGGCAAGTTTTCACCAAGTGGGCAAGATATACAGAAACACAACTTCAAGACAACAAAAGGATGCAGAAATGAATCAGCTTAGAATTCTTTTCAAATGCATGATGGATGCATACACACTAAAAAGGCAAAATTGCCCAATAAGGAGACAGACAGACATCAGATCTAAAAGTACTAAAAGGAGAGTCAGGAGCAAGGAGTCTAAATTTAAACTGCCAATTCTCAGGAGAAAGGAAGTACATTTGATTGTGCTGGTTCCTGAATTATTTTAACAACAATGATCATGATGACGATGGCATAATTTAAATTTAAAATTGACACAAGGGACTTCCCTGGTGGTCCAGTGGCTAAGACTCTGTGCTCCCAATGCAGGGGGCCTGGGTTCGATCCCTGGTAAGGGAACTAGATCCCACATGCCACAACTAAGAGTTCACATGCCGCAACAAAGATCCCACAGGCCGTAACTAAGACCCAGTGCAGCCAAATAAATAAATAAATAAATAGACATGAATCTATTTCAAGCCTTTGTTCTCTTTTAAAAAAAGGCTTTTTATAGGCTTTAAATAAAAGCATATAATTTGACTTACTTTTTGCTTCGGATTCCAACTGGTAGTAGGTTTAGTAAAACCCTGTATCTAGCATCTATATCCGTGTCAAGTGCAGCAATCTTGAACAGTTCTTTTGAAACTGAAAGTCTACTTGGGAGACAAGGTCCAAGATTCAAATATTTCCCTCTATTACTAAACACTGGGTGCTATAATCTGCTTGAGGTTATATAGGAAAGAAGAAAAATTAGACTTAAGAAGAAGTAGGTTATATATCAACATTTCCAAGTCTTGGTCTCGAGACCACGGCCAACCGGGATTTTACACCCACAAGCCTTTGGCTTACTCCTCCCTCTGCCCGGAAAGCCTTGTCCCGGGTCTCAAGTGGCTGACTGAGCTCAGGTGTCCCCTCCTCTGAGAGGCCACTGTATCCGTCAACTAAAGCAACCTCTCTGGAACTCTCCAGTCCAATCCCTTTTTTCTTGCCTTTAGAACACTTAGCATTATCTTAGCCTAGCCTGCTTATTTGTTCTTGTCCGACATTCCTAACACACATACACACCCACACACACTCAGTAAGTGACCATGACAACGACGACGTTCCTCTTTGCTGACCTCTGACCCTGGTGTGACCCCAGCACCCACATGAGTCTCTCACACATAATGAGGACCTTAGTAAGTACTGGCTATTAAACACATTCATCAATATTGAGTCCTCAGCTCAAGAGCACTCAAAGATGAGACGTGAGCTATGCTTCTCCAAACCAGGGAGAGGCGGACGAATGTGATTTGAGGGGTTCGTGGAAGGCTTCAAAAAATAGATAATGCTTGAGCTCATCTTGAAAACTGTGTCCCTTCCACCAGGGGACAAGGAGGCAGAGGTGGGGAAGGCATTCTAAATTCTTTATAGAAAACACTGATAAACCTTTTCTCCCCAAAACACTCTCACCATGTCATGTGTTAAGTGCCCAGGACAGGCCAGAAGTGGAGCTTTACATGCAACCTCTTTAACTCCTGAAGAGCAGCGCTACCACACACGTGCTGCGGAGCAGAAAGCTGAGGGCCAGAGAGTTTAAAATGCCTCCCCCAGCCATCTGCAAAAGCTCGCCCCATGGCGGTGCCACCGACCCTCCTCCCGTATAGAGCCCATCTCCAAATTATCCTGTGAGTAAAGTAGGGACTGTCAACGCAGATGTCCAGGGAGTTCACTCATTACTTACTTCATAAATGTCTTTATGTTTATACTAACTGACATTTTCAAGTTCCTAATCTTTAATGAGAATAAGAGATTGTAACCCTCTCCTGTTTATTCCTCAGAACAACTTCAAAATTCAATCCCTTATCTAGAATGCCCCACAGAGAGAAGACAGCGAATCACTCCAAAAAAATCAGAAGTTAATACAATTTATACAACACAGCCCAGATAAGCTGGCCACATGTACCTCCCAGATACAAAAGCATCCACCCTAGGACACTCGTGATGGGGGAGACTCAGGGTGGACGGAGGGGCATTTGAGGTACAGTCTGACTGTGTTGGCAGGTAAACGCTGTGGCACTGACAGGAGAACTGGCATCGCCACGTGAAGAGGACAGCCAAGGAAGGTAACCGCACAGGCATTTAGAGCAGGAAACACAGACCTGGGTGCGTGGTGCTCAGCGGGACCCAGAGTAACAGCATCCTGGGATGGGTCTCCAGGACCACAGCGCCCCGGGCGAGGCTGGAAGCTGCCGAGGTGACTGCCTCAGACGTCACAGCCCAGGCACTTGTCTTCAAGGCAACTCAGCTGCTCTGCTCCAGCTTTAAACTCAGTGAAGCAACACTCTGATTACGATTTGGCTTCATGAGTAGGTTTTCTACAGGAAAATGTGTTGATTGTTGACATGAGTATTCCAGTCTGCTTGACAGTACTCTATCTCAATTTAAAAGAAAAACATCCTAATTTACATAATTATCTTGCAAAATTTTGTTATTGTGACTTTGTCAGATTTATCTCTGGTTATTGATAAGATCATGTTTTGAGAACCGCAAGCCGGAGGGCCAATCCCAGGAACCCAGATTCGATCCCGCCCTTCAGGTCCTGTCTTGTCTTAGAAGCCCCGACAAGAACACTGCTTCCCTCTCCAAGCCCTCCCTTCTCCCCAAACACACTCCTTACTGCTTTCCAATCACTGCCCCAAACTCAGATCCTCCATCGAACCAACCCAGACTGAATCACATCTCCCCTACAGTCACGTCACAATGGTGTCCACCCGCCCTAGCCTTCATCTTCACGTTAGCCAGAGCTGATGTGACAGCACATCTCCACGTCATACACAGCCTCTGTGATATACAATAAATCTCTGTAATACATCTGGTACTTAATGCAGTTCTGTATCAGCCAGAGCCAATACAATGTGTGCTGCACATGTTACATAAGGGCATTAAATGTAGGGTCAAAGTAAACACCCTGCGTTTGTACATTAGACTGGAAAAACGGTAAAGCAGCTAATGAAATTTGAGACGGATAACCGTAGTCTTACTTCGGTTTTGGTGTAAAAAAATGAGATCAATACAGTTTGGGGAATACGGCTAGAAAGATTCTCTCTTCTGAAGCTCCACGTAAACCAAGAGAACAGAACGAATGGTCACCCAAAGCCTTAATACCACCTCAGGACAGACAACGGGTTAGAGCCAGGGTCTCTGTTGTTAGCGCACACACGGCACCCTGAGTTTGGGTCTGGACCCCACGTTAAGACCAGCAGTGACAACTTGGAGAATGCCCAGTGGAGTAATGCCAGGCTAGACTGAACCTCTCTCACTTCCCAGGCCCCTTCTGTACTGGCCCCGAGTGCAGCCCACGCCCCCCCGGACTGAACTGTCCCTCAAGTCCACCAGATGCCCTCCACCTGTGCTCCCCAGACATGCCGTTGCGTCTCCTCGGCCCCTCTGTGCCGCCCTCTGTTCCCCTCGCCTGCCCGTCTCCAAGCGACCCCGCTGACCCTCGGCATGACCGTCCATCTGTTTCACGAGCCTCACACTCAGGCCCAGCGCAGAGCACGGTTGTCCCTCCGGCCTGGCTGCAGCAACAGCACCTACACTTTGACGCTCGGCTGTAACATATAATAACATCTTCAGGATCAAACTGAGTTGCAGTACTTGGGGCTCCATTCAGACTGGATGCATTACAGGGCTACCTGTCTTTGATATCTGCCGCTCCAAATAAGGCCCTTTTCTTCCTCTGCAGCAGTGTATGTACTGGACTAGAATGGTTACTCTGAAAGGATGACGGTGAACATAATGAAGTTCACAGTGGCTGAAATGGGCTGAAGGCAGGCCACTAACAGGACTAACGGTTTAAGATTACTGCTTCCCCTGAGCATTAGGGCGATGTGCCACCGTGCTCTATAATAAATACGTATTTTGTCTTTGTCCCCATTCCCGGCACAGAGCTCCTAAAATCCTTGTAATTTCCTGAGTGATACGAGTACTAGGAGCGTCTTTTGGTCCACAAAGTGTTCTGGGTGGGGTCCTGGATGGATCCTGGATGGGGCCTGGTCACCAGAAAGACCAAGCCATGGTCAGAAGCCTGGAATTTTCAGCCCTGTTCCCCACTTCTCTGGACGGATAGCATCAGGTCGGAGTTAAATTATAGGACACCCAGCTGGAGTCACAGAGAACTGATTGGTGTGGGAACGCCTCCACATCTGGTGTCAGAAGTACTGTGAGTGTGGCAGTTGTGTGAGACTAAAGGAGAATCGCAGGAGAGACTAGGTTTCACAGCCAGGGAACATGCCGGGGAAAATAATTTTTAAGCCAAATAACTTCTATTCATAAGTACAGTTGCTTTATACACTCGTAGCCAAAATTTTAAATATATAGATAAATATGGGTGTATTTATATTTATAAAAAGAGCATTGATACCTAATCTGGTTAAAACTTCATCTCTAATAGCAATGAAAGTTTCAAATGATAAAATTAGGCTACCCAAGATCCAAAACAATTTTAGGACTAGTTTCAGTCATTAAAATATTACTAATTATTGCATGGTTATAATGTCAGTCCTTCTTAAAGTACTGATTCCCTACTAAACGACTATGAAAACGTTCGTATTATTTTTCCTTTGTCCAATATTTTTTATTTTATATCCTAAGCTCAAGGAGGCAAGCTTAATGAAAATGTATGTATTGATATAATCATATAGCTATTAATGATAGTTTAAGGATATATAGTAACAACCACATATAAAGAGATAATAGGAATACAAGTGCCTGTTTTGAAAATAATTATTCTGGAATAATGTTTTGTCTGCTTCTCCCAAATAACTGTTTTTGGGTGAGTTGGATTTTGAAGTAACATTAAGTAAGTGAACTGATTAAACAAATGTTTTTCTAGTTTGCATTAAATGCTAAGGTTGGCCCCATTTCCTTTTTAAAAAAAGCATTAAGTTGTTTTTGAATCTCGAACATCTTAACGTCAGAAAAGTAAAGAAAAATTAAATCAAGTAAGGCACTTACCTTCATTATAATTACTAGTAAAAATACGTTAAATATATATTTATGTGTGTCTGTCTGTACATGTGTACCCACACACTCACACACACACACTCACACACGCCCTCCTTTCTCTTTCTTTGAGCTTATCTTTTGTTTTTGTCCCTCCAGTTAAGGCCTGAACATTTCCCCAGGAAAAAAGAAGCATAACAATGGTGCCCTTAGATGCACCAGATTTCTCCTGGTGTCATGGTATGTGTCAAAAATAAACTTTCAGCCTACATAATGACACAAAAATAAGGCATTGCATCTGGGTTGTGAAAGGTACTAGTATACTCTGCTGTCACATTCTTAGGAGAATGAAAACAAATCCTCTATATTTCTATATACAACTATATTTAAATCTTTTCAATTAAGTACGATTCAAGAACCCTAACAAGAGTTTAAAAGCTCCCTCTTAAATAAAGCGTAATGTGAGGGACTGTTGGGCAGAATGACGTGAAGGTGGGAAAGCTGTGTGTAGTCGGGAAGACAACTCCATCAGCAGCTGAATGTAACAGAAGGGAAAGAAACACTCCACAAGTTTAAAAAATCCAAGTTATGGAGTCAAGAGGGCGTCTGCATGGAGATGAAGCAGGAGCAGTGGCATATGAACGATGATGCCAAACTAAAGTAGAAGAAATAGACACCCAAACCTGCAAATCCAGGCCTGGCCTACCCACCCCCTGGCATTTACGGTCTCTGGGCACCGTCAGAGGCGGCCCGGAAGGTCGAGAGAAGGGGGGCTCAGAGGCAGACAGGGGTCGCGGCTCAACTCGGGCAGAAAGTGACTCCGTGCCAAGCCGGCCACCTCCACGACCCTGCCCCACGGTCACCACCTGAGCCGAGACCATCATCTCTCCACACAAAAGCCAGACTGATTTTTTCAATAAATAAATAAATATAGGCTCTTCTCTTGCTCGTGCCCCTTCAAAGGCCCCCGTCAGAGTCGGGAGCAGCTCTCCACCGCCCACCTGCACGGCCCTGCGGACCAGGACCTGCCTTCCCGTCCCTCCCCAGGTCAGCCGCCCACCTCCAATGGCCCAGACGCTGCTCTGAGCCCCGTTCTCACAGCTCCGGCCTTCACTTCATTCAGATCCCTGCTCAGTCACTTCCTTAGAGCAACCGGGCGGTGGGGATGGATGGGTCGTTATCCGCATCGCACTGAAGGTTCAAGGGTTTATGTCAACTTAACATGAACTTAAAACATAACTGCCCGTTTTCAATATGTGCAGTTATGTCGATCGTACCACAACAAAACTGTTTTGTAAAAAGTCGTTTCCTTAGATTTTTCCCAAACTTGGTACACAAAACAGTTCCCGGCTGGCCCAGCTCCCTACCTCTCTGATCCAGTCCTCTGTTTTGCTTCTCTTCCTGACTCTACCCGGCATGGCATTACAGTATATATTCATTATTTATGTGCTTAGACTCTGTTTCCAGGGTCTAGAGCGGTGGCCGCTTCCCAGAAAGCACTGATGAACATTTGGGACATAAATGGCTGTGTGACTTTGGGCCGGGTCCTCGCCTCCCTGGGCCCTTCCCTCACAGTAAACCATGACAGGAGAAGAGACTCTCTACGGAGAGGGCACACACCAGACAGGCCTGGCACACCCTGAGTGGGAGACGCATCTCAAGTACCAAGGGGTTCACAGAGAATATCACAGATGTGACAACATCCACTAAGTCACAGGGTCCTTTTATTTATAATGAGTCAGTCACCTGACTAAACGCTCTAAAATGATCAAGTATTTTCCCCCCAGCCTCCCAGGCTGTTAGTCACTTAGGTGTTGACTTCTCATGGATAACCAGGGGGTATTTCTCTTGAATAACAGTCTGGGAAAACTCCTCACGATGCCCTTGTAGTTACTCTAGCATACTTCCTAGGGCTGTGCAAGGGATAGTTATTTGGAGTGCATTTTTAAATTTCTAACTTAATATGTCTTCATGTGCTCTATTTACTTTCCTAGAATTGCTGTTTGTCCCTGCTGGATCCCATTTTGTATAATTGCCCTATTCTCCAATTATCCTTGGTACTTCGATTAAAAATTAAAAAACTGATACTCTTAGCAATTATTTGCATTCAGAAAGTGAGCTTATTTCTGAAAATTAAAGCTGTAAAGAAAACATACCATGAGAACGAATCAAAGTTAACGATGAGAATAAAACACACATAAACTGAACTCAGTTAATATTGCAGGTGAAATAAATCTGCAAATATGAAGCTCAATAATGGGGAAACCACGTTTCAAGGTTTTTCTGGTAGTTAAGTAATTACGGAGAAAACGACCATGGTAATAAAAGAAGAAATATCAAAACATTGATATGAAGGCATACAATCAATGAGAAGATAAAGTGATCAAAGGCAGAACTGTCAACAGTTAACTGATTGGAAACTCACGCTGCATAAGACACATGAAGTGTTCTGGAGTTTGCCAATTTTCTACTAGATCCCTGTGCAAAACTGTGTGGGCAATTCAATCGGGTGTCGATGTTGACTAAAGCCTAGTGAGTAAAGAAACCAAGAACAGAGAGGAGAGCAAGCAAAGGACCTCGGCCCCCGACCAGGGAACGCCCTTGTTCCTCCCACCCGTCACTGCTCCTGCCTTGTGGGGATTCCCATTGTTTACAAGTAACAGAAGCAGTGAATGTTTTCTGCTTAAGTCTGTTTAAAACGTCCATGTCACACAGAAAAAAAGTAAGGCTGGGTAAGTCTGAAAGTTTGGAGATGTTTGGAAATACAGTTGCTTGGTCTTAACAGAGAGGTAATTCAGGCTCTTGTACTGCCCTGCTGTACAGGAGGGAATTAAGATTGTTATTACCCATTACAGTATCTTATATGGGCCCGTTCCGGAATCAGAAAAAGAAGAAAAACAAGGTGCGTGTGAAAATATTAAAATCTGAATGGCAGTGGCAAATTTTTAGTACAATCAATTCAGTTCCAGTGAAGGCAGTAGCAAAAGGTCAAAACAAAATCATTAAAGAAGTTTCTGAAGCTTCTAGAAGCCTCATTAGAAACCATATCCTGTTAAAAGTATGAAAAGCCTGGAGAGTCAGGTGACGGAGCATGAAGTATGTGTGTTCAGAGAATTCCCATTAGCAAGAAAATGGGAGACCTTCCTGGGTGTAGAGAGAACTTAATTCCAAAGCTACTTACCGAACAGCAAAAGAGAGAGGCACGAGATGCCTTACAGAATTTCTCACGAAAAACAGTGGCAATGTTATCAGAATGATTTCGATGAAGACTTCAGCGAACATAATTTGTAGGTATCTGTAATGCTAGAACAACTTTATAAGGGGACGCAGAAAACGTTCTCTGTCCGTGGTCAAGAGGAACCCAGAAGAAAACACTTTCTTCTACCTGGGATGCCTCTGGCCCAGGTTTTCATACCTTGATAAGTGGGACTTTAGAATGTGGTCTACTCTATTTTGAGTAGCAGAAATAATGAACATAGTGTCCACTATTTACTGAGGGCCTACTAAGTGCCCAAGACTACATTGTTTGTTCCCATCTTGTTAACTGCCTAATTGCTTCATATTTTAAAGCACGTAAATATTAAGGTTGGTAGGCAGGAATCAAGGAAGTCACAGGAAATGTTTTCTGGCAGTCATATACAGATGCCTTTAGACAGCAGTGGGCAGGTTTAGAAGACAGGAGCTGTGCAGTCACAAGATGATAATCCCTTACTGCTTTTAGGTCTGACCAGACTCTGAAGAGACCTCCCTGGCACCCGCCCCGGGCTGCCCACTGCTGCGTGGGCTGCATCCAGGTGACTTCCGGAGAATGCCTTGTGGTCCATCAGCGCCCCTATCATCCACTCCTCACTGGCCTCTAAAACTGTTCTGCTCCTGGGAAGCCAGTTTTAGCTGGGAGAGTCATTTGGAGCCACCAGCCTGACCATAACTAGTGGGTGGTCAAAGAAATAGATCCGTTTTTTGCTGATTTTTATTCTCTGAATTGACGTGGGGAGGGGAGCAGTCACATCAAACAGATCTAGCATCCCGCCCCCATCGGGGTTGTGCTCTTGCTGTGTGTGCCCTTGTGTCAACCTCCTATTTCAGAGAGATTCCATCCAGGCTATGGGATTTCAGCAGAGTCATACTGTCTCACCAGCGGTAGGGAATATCACTGTTTATTCAGAGATTTCACAGTCCTTTGTAAAAAAGGACATTTGAGTCAGATTTTCTTCCTGTCTATATATAGTCTATATCTAGTCTTCTTAACCTGGGAATCCATAAACCCTCCCTATGGCCTCAGATCCCTGAAAACTACATGCAAACTTTCAGGAAAGTACCAACATTCTGGGGTTTTGCTTTCCTTGCCATCTAACAAATTTGAATTATGAAAGAGATCACCAGGAGATTAGGATTGTAATCTAGTATTATTTTTAGTTTCACAGAACTATAGCATATCACCCTAGGAAGATCCAGCAAGTTCATCGATTAAAATTTCGTTCTTTATTTTACATTTAATGGTGTGAAAGCAGAGAGGGGTTAAGAGGCTCCACAGATAGTGACACAAGAGGCAGGACTAGACTCCACGTCCACAGCTTCCAGCTTAATGCGCTTTTCATTTTCGTCAACTTGCCCTCACTCTTCACAAGGTGCTAGTGGTTCGTTATGAGCATTTGATTTCTAATGTGTGTTTGCCTGAGAGAAACGTATCTGCTGAAAATATCATAAGTGGCTTCTTATGTACTATTTCAAGTTTTTATGCACATACTCCTATTTCTAGTTTTCTTCTACTCTGTTCCATCTGTTCTATAAACCAACACAATGGCTAACTGCAGACTTGTTTGATCCTTCTAGAGTTGTTTTCCAACCTTTTGATTGCCCTTTCTTTTCACATGCTGGCATGCTTTCTAATTTGCATGCTGAAATGAAACTGTTATATAAAACACCTTAAGAGTTAAAAGTTATAGCATTTCTTCTTTATTTCTGACTTTAATTTTTGGAATACTCTGATTTGAAATGTTATTTTAAGGCTAACTGTTGTTTTCTCTGATTTCTAATTAAAGGTATCTGCATTTCTACCAGGTCTTCTCACAGAAGTCTAAGATGCACAGAGACTTAAAGGTATTGATAGGTTCCTTTTAGCCCCCGCCTCCAACATATTCTCTTTAACATTTTGTCTTCCCTCTCTCCTAGAACGTGAACTTGATCTTTCCCCAGGATTGATAATATATGGATGTGATGAGAGTGAGTTATGTTTTTAAGGAACCTAATTGTCAAAAATACAAATAAGATATTTCAGAATGACATGTTAAAGGTATACATTTTACACTGTTGGGAATTCATGGTGTACTACATGGGAATTCAGAACTAGACTAATAATTCTGATAAAATTCAAACTTCAAAAGTGATGTCTATGGATACAAAGCTTTGTGTAAGAAGAGAGAGAAAAGGGGAAAAGTCAGCTAAAAACTAGCAATCTGGAATGTGCTGCTTTGTAAATAAACGGAGCATCTGAGTAATGAAGACTAAGTGTGGGTTAACTTCGGTAGATACCTTGCATTAACAAGCAGCAGGTATAACAAAGGGCAGGAAGGTAGGTGACGCCCATGGCACGGGAAGTGAAAAAAGCACCACTGAGCAAAAGCTCCCATAAAGAAAATCAGTGGACAACGGATGATGAAAAGCATTTGCTCCCTTAAACAGTTAAAGCAGCATAAGCAGAAAGGAAAAGCAGGCAGGAGAGAATACACCTTCCTAAGACAAAAAAGATCTTCTTTAAAAAGGTGATGGGGAATTCCTACTTCTGACCGGGCTCAAGGTCCGCTGCCCACGAAGAGAAGAGTGCTGGGTTCTCTTATTAGCTGCGCACTTTACTGTTTGGGCTCAGAAGTCTTTCTCTCTTTCCAAATCAGTTTTGCGGGTGTGAATTTACAGCATTTATCTGGGTTCTTGTGTAAAAGGGACAATAAAAAAGGAGAGGAGGCTGAAGGATAAAGAGGAAAAAAGAAATGAAGGAGGTAAGTAGGAACAAAAGGCACAGGGGAAAGAACCACTAGTCTGGAAAGGGGCTCAGAGCTGTGAGGCTCAGTGGATGAAAATGCTTGGCTACAGACACGGGTCCTGCCTACCTGTCTGTCTGCAGGGGGCTTCCTCTCAGCGGTGAGCTGGGCACTGACACTGGGCCCGGCACCGCTGCCCTGGTCACGAGCTGGACGCGTTCTTCCCCGAGAGGAGATGGCTGCGGCAGGGCGCTGCGTGTGCGCCCGCGTGTGCATTTTGCTGCTGCAGCCTGTCCTGAGCTTCCAGTTCTTTCACATGTCAAAAATCTCTGAGATTTATTTTTTAATTTAAACGATGCCATTTCACATCACACCCCATTGAAGTACTTTATGTACTTTGCCAAGTCCAGCGCTACCCAAAATGATCCTCTGAAATTCCCAAACGAGCTGCAATTAAGAAACAGCTCAGCTGAGGCTGGCATGGAAAACATCATGAACTTGGGCCTTCTTCCTTAACAATATTTTTAATTCTCCCAGGTCACATGAAACGAGTAATAACTTCAGCTAAAATTAGGTAATACCATTCACTAGGAAAAAGGAAAAGCAAACTACATGGAAGAGTCTTGTTGGAAAGGCATTTCCCCTCCTCCAGGGTTACACAAATGAAGGAGGAAAACATAAGGTGATTTCTTGGAATGGCTTCAGCACAGCCCAGTTTGGGACAAAGGGTAGGACAGGAGAAAATCATCTGTCAGGTGACCACCAATGACCAAGTCAAACTGACCAGGTAAACCACTGAGACGCCCTTCGAGTACTAAAACAAAAACATGTTTTCAATGGAAAGAAAAAATCTTATTTGAGAACTATAACAGTATTAACCAGAAAGCCTATCACGGCATACGATTAAACTCACCTGAAGAGCATTAATTAAAGTGTACTTAAAAAAGTCAAAGACAGCAACACATAGATTAGCTGTTCAAAGATGAAGCTTAAAAACTGTCAGATTATTTTAGTCGTTTTTCCCAGAATAGTTTGTTGTTACTGTTATTTTTACTTTTTAAAAAATAATCCATTTTTCATCTACCACAATAGTTTCTTGTATTTAATTTTTAATGCATCTCTAATGCAAAACAAATCACTAAAATCATTCTGTTCTTAGTTTCAATCCAAAAAAGCAAAAGAAAATGAGCCTACGAATTGTTATAAAATATGCATTAATGTTTTCCAAATATAACTGTTAGAATATATGTTTAATTTAGAAATAAAATATACACAATTAGCAAATAAAACAATTTTAAATGGGGTTAAAATATTTCCTCTGATAGCTCACACTTTGTGACAATTGACAAAATAAAGTACATCTTTTAAAAAGGGTGAGTTTGATTATTAAAAATCAATAAACTACAAAAACAGTGATTCAAGGGATTTGTTTATTTTTTCCTGGGGTGGAACAGAGACTAAATGCCACCGTTATTAGAATCTCTCTGATTCTAACAGTGAACCCAGTGAACCTGGCTTTGTGAAATTTGAAAATTCCATATTTAGTCACACTGTTACTCACAAACCTTAAAATGATTCTCTAATTTGGAATAAAAGATTTGAAATGGTTTTTTTGCTTTCCATTTTAGTTTGTTATATAAAAGATTTCTTGCCCATGCGTTTCATTACTTTTCTGTTGTGTACTCAATAACGCAGCTTAAATATATGATAAATCAATTAATAATCTCATAAACCATCTTCACACAGCCAATACCTTAGGTAATGACTAACCTGGAGGTGAGGGTGTCGTGGACACCAGTGAATGGCCATTGGTAGCGTGTTTAATTTTAGACGTGGAAACGGGTGTTGGAGGAGCCTGTCCCTTAGCTGTCACCCGCAGGTTTGCAGTGAGCAGCAAAAAGCCAGCGAGGCAGCCTGAGGTTGGGAGACTACAAAACCCAGGCTGTGCCGAATGAAAAACAACAGTGGAACAGAGCAGTGTTCTATAGCAAAGGCTGTTTTAATTAAACACGTTACTAGTATGAGGCCTTGCCTGCTTAAAAGAGGGGAGAAAGAAGTAGAAAATTAGATTAATGACAGAATCATTAAAAAATCAAGAACTTAAAACTATATAAAGAATCAGATTCATTTGACACTGGTATATTTATGAAGAAAATTTTAACAGTATTATAAATACTAATAAAATGAAGGGGAAATGAAGTCTTTACAAAAATATTTCGTACTGTCAACAGCTTTTAGAACACGATTCAGGAATTTTCTCTAAATCTTTTTTTTTTTTTTCAGTTTTAGAGTTTAAGTTGCCATATACTGAAGTGATATTCAAGCTATAAGAGTGGTTTTTTAGGCAATGTACGCTTCCCTTTCAAGGAACTAAAACTCTTTCTTTTCTCTTATAAATAAGCACAATAAAATGGGGCAAGATAGCACAAAACTGGTGGGAGAGCTAAAAACGTATTTGCAGGACACTCTGCAATCTACTCAGTTGGTCAAAGTAGATTTATTTTTTTAGCATTAGAATGTCCATTAAATCTTTTGTAGAAATAAATCCCAGCTCCCACTTAAAAGAATCTCAAATATAGGTGGGGAGTTTCAGGTTTGATTCACACTTAGCCTAGGATCTGGAAGGCAAGGGAATGTCTTTCAGTGTGCTCTGGGTTCTCAAAGTAATTCATAAATTGTCTTATTTCACCTATTATATACAGAAAGCTGTAAACAGTCAACTAAGTAATGCAAGTTGTAAGTAGATGCAAGTAAGCAAATGACTAGAAAGAGGTCAGTGTTGCTGCCTGCCAAAGGTTAACCAAGCGCTATATTTCCCTCAGAGAAACACAGATGGAGACAAATGAAAAAAACTGTGAGCTCTCCTCATTTCTACCCACAAGCTGCGACTGTTCCTTGGCTACGTTTGAACGCTGGTGTGGCACTCAAACTGTTTCTTTGAAACTCCTTTAGAACTAAACATAGGCTTTCCCCCCTGCACTGCTAATTACATACTTTTTTGTTAAAGCAGCAAGCCCTTTATCGCTCATAATTTCAGCTATCACTTTCTCAGGCATCTTCTCGGATCAATAGCGTATAGTTAAGTGGAAGAAAAGGCTAAATGTGCTTCCTATTTGCAAAGCAAGGATTAATTTTTAGTTTTTAAGTGCTCTTGCGTTTCATGTTAAAATATTAAATTCAAGTCACAGGTTCAAAGTAGTTACACATTCAAGCTTTTTGTTAAATATCTGTCATTTTTAACATCTTGAATACTGGCACAGGGTATAATAAAATCTGTGTGCATTCCGCAATTTAACAGATTCCAGTGCTGGTGGCCATACATCTCTGATGGCAAAACTACATGGTTTGTAGCACCATAAAATCAATAAATCTTAACCTCTTCTGACACGTTGTGCATGGACGCTTCATCAGTGGCTGTCAGGTAATAGAACAGTCAGCGATGAACTGTATTTCTCAGCTAAGGAATCCATAACAAATTTAGAAATCAATGTAGATTAACACACTTTTTAAATAAAAAAAAATCATCTACAGATTTTATTTCCCATGAAAAGAATACAAAAGCTGGCACACTCACATTTTGAATAGATGCCTTTGGTGGGACATAAATACGAAGCAGCACTGTAACGCAAAGAACTAAATACTATACACGTCTCTCAGGCCCCACTCCTATGATCACATGGACTGTATGTAATCCGCTTTCGAACTTTAGGTAACATGCTCAGTGGGAAAATTTTTATTCCATGACAACATCCTATTTCATGACTATTAGCAATCCATGTTTTCAGATGAGTTACAGATAACACCGAGCACAATCGCACGAAGGTCTACAAGAAAGGGGAAAACTACTTGGTAGAACCCGTGTCACTTGACTTGGTGAGACGCTCCCTAAAGTCACTGCAGTAGCGACTCCTTCCCTCTGACCCCAGGCCACCCGCAGGGCCCACGCCGTAGGATCCTGGTCCTTGATGACACAGGCTGGGAACTCCCAACTCACAGCAAGCACTTCCTTCCAGTCAGTTTATGGTGCACATTCAGGTTCTCCCAAGACAAACTTAGCTTTGTAGTCGTGGGTCAATGACACTGAACAGTTTGTTGTATTGATCAACTTAGGTGAATTCAAGTCTCTTAATATGTTGAATTTGGTCATTTAAGCAGCAAAGTGTAACTTCTGTTTGCAATCTTGCTCATCAGTATATCCACATCTCTCCCTTTATGGAGGACAAACGACCTATGTTTTCATGGTCTAGTTCCCTTCAAAAGTACTGTGAAATTTCAACAGGGCAGCAATTCAGACAAATAACTCAATCTGCAAATGGAAAATGAATGCTCTATACATAAAGTAACAGCTGTGAGGAAGAGAACCTCAATGTGCTGAAAGCTCTATTACCATAAGACCTAAAAGTCAGCTGTGGAGAGCAACGAGTTTACACTTGTCATTCTATCAGTGACATCTATATTTTTAACCTCTAGACAACTCAGCATAAGAAAAATCAAAAATCTTAGGAAAATATCAGTTTACTAGAGTTATATGTCTTTGGGTTATAAATTTTAAAAATGACCCTTTTGGTGGAAATAACTGTAATGTAACTTCAGTTTTGCAATAGATGCCATTGTTAGAACTTATGATTTTCAAAGTGACTGCTTTGTGGGTAGAATGAGGAACACCTCTAAAATAAATTAATAATAGATCTTAAAATAGGATCTAATATCCAGTCACTCATCAAAAAGAGGCTGGCTCTCAGAAGACGCTGAAGAAGAAAAAGTGTCAGAATAACCCCAAACACATCAGTAAGTCTTTGGTATTGTCCTTGAGACTTGCTGGGGAAAGTCTAAGTTCCACAGAATGGCAAGGAAGCACAGCAGACTTTGCAGGCACTCCCCTCACCGTCAGGGCAAACGTGGCGCCCAAGTCATCGGGGCCCAGCAGTGACCGGCCAAGGCGTGCTTCAGGCTCTAATGTCAAGTGCCTTAAAAAAGGCCTGTTCTGAAATGATCAACTTCCCTCCCTCCCTCCCTCCCTCCCTCCCTCCCCTCCTTCCTTTAACACTACTTCAGGTTAGAAAAGCTAGGAAGATTTTTACAAACCAGCCAAGGAAAGCTTATCTTCTGTTTTAAAATCAGGTTTCATTAGCGTCCTGACCCTGCTTCCTGTTTAGCCTCCGACCCCTCATCCATGATGGGGGATGTACATTTCCTGGCCTTTCCCCCACATGTATCACCAAAACTTTAGCTAAGACAAAAAACAAACAGAAAAGTATAAAGTCTTTCTAGATCATCCAAGATTAAGAAGAGCTCCCAAAGGCAAGTGTGACGGTCTGAATTTTTATCTGGAAACAAACATCCATGAGGCTTCAGTACCCTTTCACAGCTTGAAAAAGCCCACTTTCATTTTTCAGAGAAAATATGTGGGAAATGGTTCAGGTGGACATTAAACCACCATCTCCATTTCCTCTGTAGTTTCTACTAATAATAGCTTATAACCTCGGTGCTCATCAGCCCCATGAAGGATCCACACCCAGAAATGGAGATAATTTGTTTTGGGCTGGCAGATTTATTCCAACACTATCCTGCCATCTTGCACTGGTCACTGGAAATGTGAAGAAATCTGTATATGAGGAGGGAGTTATTCGAGCCCTAGAAGAGCTCTGCCAACTTTCTCTACGAAGAAACAAAATAGTCATCAGTAAGTATCACCATAACCATTGTTGGGGGAATTTCTGCTTTTTCCTGTAGACTTCAGCTTGAAGGCTATGTATTTTCTCTTCTAAAAGCAACTCTGATGTAGCTCTACATTGATATAATCAAACGTAGGCTTCATGTAGTAGGAAATAAATGAGGGGAAAAAAATCCCAGCAACATCATTTAGCACTTAAAGAAGCAAGAATTTAAAGAAGGAATAACGCTTAAGCTATTTAATGGCACTCTGAGCAAGTCTGATTTATTCTGATTTATTACAACGCTACCTGTTTTTGAAACGTTCAAGTATTTGCTTACCAATCCATTACAGGACCTGTGTGTGTCTGACTGTGTCTCAGCATGTATTTGTTTTTGTTTTCCCCTCCATGCCTGGCATACCATCCCAACCTCTCAATCAATGGACTGCTAGCAAGGAAACCTACCAAACGCTCTTGCTTCAGAAACGCAGGTCCCTGCAGAGCAAATGTGCTCAGGCACCGTGAGTGACGCCCACCCCTCCGCCGCCCACCCGCACTATGGCCCAAATGGCGAAGGGCAAGCGTGCGAGTGATGGGCCCACAGTGCCACGGGCCAGGGAGGGCATGGTGCTGAAACACACGTGCTACGGTGACTGAGGATACCCTCCAGCACACAGCCGAGAAAGTTAGGGCTCAGCTCAGCAAGCAAGTAGGGACTGGCCGAAGTCCTCTGGAATCATGAAATGCGTCAGAAAAATCACCAAATAACGGTTTTGTGAAAAGTAATGGGAAGAAACTGTACCAACAGAAAGCCCTGACTCAAGCAGTTTCAAGAGAGAAAGAGACGGTGACAAACCACACCTGGAAGCATCTACCGCCCCTGCTGCCCCCTGCACTGCACGAATTCAGTGCACACCTTCCCTCCCCACAACCCGAGCTAACGAAGGATGTGTCCCCGTGAACGTTTTGAACAAGAGAAAAGTATGTGTATACACATGGTTCAAACAACCCAATTAAGAAACAAACAATGGAAGAAAATACAGCACCCCCCAGAAGTGGAGGTCCTCCCCTTCACCTTCTCCCTAGTAGAGCTGACAGTGTAACCTGGCTTTGGGTCACGAGGCTGGAAGTGAACAGAAGGATCCAGACATGGCGGGAACAAACCTTTACTGAGTGTAGCACACACCTGCAAGAAACTTCATTTATTTTTCTCTTACCTTAGTCCCACAAAGCAGGATCGATCATTTCCGTATCTTTAAGACAGTTATAACTTTTTACAAGGCACAAAGCTAGCAAGTGATTACAAATCTTATCGTGTCACTCCTCTGGTTACTTCGCTGGCTCCCTGTTTTGCTTAGTCCAAAATCTCAGAGTCTCTCCTCTCCCAGGGCCCTGCACCCAGAGCACCAAGGGCCACACTCTCTTCCCCCAGCAAGCCCCTCCCCTGTGCAGGCCCAGGCCTCTAGGATGCCTCACTTCCCAGGGGGGCTTTGCAACACCGTCGTCCTACTGAGTTCCACTTCCCTGTGGCCACCCTTGGTCCTAAGAGTTCTTCACTTCAAGCAGGCAGCCCCACTGCTAGTTTAAGTTCTATCTGTACCTCTGGTCACTGTCTGCTCTCTCACTATGCCAAGCCCCATACAGGCAAGGGTCACAGTTCAGTCCACAACCCTCTCCCCCGACCTGACAAGTGAACTCAGGTGTTTCTTCTAATATTTACAATCTTAAGGGGAAAGTAGATGATTTAATTGGCACTATTAGAAAAGCACTACAACAGAGACTTTATGTAATTTAACAAGCTAATTCTCATGATATCCATGACTAGATAGGTTCCCAAACCCAGTTTACACAAGCAAAACCTAAAGCTGACAGACGTGGGCTAAGTTTCCCAAGATCACACAGCGAGGAAGTACCAGAGCTGGCTCAAAACTCAGCCAAATTCAATTCAGCTAAATTATTTCAATCAGATAATAAAATATTATCGCATTATCAGACAATAGTTTTTTCCACCATACCATGCTGGCAATCTAGATAAAACTGGAGGAGAGGGATCTATTTCCTTAATTTTGATTATTGAGGTCTTTAGAATAGTTTTATAATAGCATTTGCTGCTTTCTCTTTTGATTATTAAAAGCAACATGTTGTAGAAAATACAGAAAAGCTTGCACCTCTAGGTCCATCAATTTTTCTGAACAGTACATACATTAAAAAATAAAACTGGGGACATTCTCAGCATGTCATTTTAACATCTTTTTAGAAGCTCTTAAATTATAGAAGTAATATGTGTTTGTCATTAAAAAAAAGCCATTGCAATACTGGGCTACATAAAGTAAAAAATGCACAGTATCCACGCACCATCTAAACTTGCCTCTGAGACGGCCAATATTAACAGCTTGACGTAGACTACCTGTATGATTCTTTACGCTCATACAAATATACATGCAAGGACTAAGCTCCCCCCACCCGCCCAAACCCCTTTTTGAGAAAGAAATAGTCCTAGCAGGCACACCATCTTGCAACTTGCTTTTTGCGTGTAGCCGCCTGTCGCGGTCAGGCCAGTACAGATGCATGCACTTGCAACTTGCTTTTTGCGTGTAGCCGCCTGTCGTGGTCAGGCCAGTACAGATACACGCACTTGCAACTTGCTTTTTGCGTGTAGCCACCTGTCGCGGTCAGGCCAGTACAGATGCATGCGGCTCATGTTTAACAGCTGCATATTTGTCTGTCGCATGAGCAGTCCCATCCTGGCAGGCACTGACATGGTTTCCAGTTCTTAGCCGCTACAACAACAGCATATCTTTACACGCTAGAATATTTATTCCATAAGATTGTTGCTTAACAGAATTGCTGAGTCAAATGGTATGTGCATTTTAATTCCAAACTCCTAATCTGAAATTAGGAGTTTGGGATTAACATATACACACTACTATATACAAAACAGATAAATCAACAAGGACACACTGTATAGCACAGGGAACTCTACTAATATTTTGTAATGGCCTATATGGGAAAAGAATCTGAAAAAGAATAGATATATGTATTTATATGTGTAACTGAATCACTCTGTTGTATACCTGAAACTAACACAACATTGTAAATCAACTATACTCCAATATAAAATAAAAAATTTTAAAATAAGATAAAAATAAAATTTAAAAGTATGTCTAGCTTACTTTCTCAGAGTTTTAGCAACTCACTCTCTCCCAATGACATATGAGATTTCCAATTTTCCAACAAATGCTCCATCACGGCTCATTCTCAACCTTTTAAGGTTTCTACCAGTGGATAAAAACTGGCATTGTACAGTTTTGATGTACTGACAACTAGTGAGGTTAAACATCTTTGCATATATTTACTGGTAATCTGCATTTTAAAATGCCTATTCAGATTTGTCTTTTAAAAAAGATCAATTTGAGGGAGGTTTCTGTAAATTAGGAATAGCGACCTCCTGTGAGAATACTAATTGTGTATTAATCCTGTATTTGTCTTATGTGTTGCAAATATTTTGTCATAATTGATTGTGAAACTTTGTTTACTTTTTTCCCACTTCTGTTTCTGTTTTTCATGTCTTATGTAACCCTGAGGTTATATAAATATTATGAAGTTTGTCTCCATCATTACTTGACTATGTAAGAATTTAAAATAAAAATGCAATTCATGTGAATATTTTTAGAACTAAGATATAATGTCTTTATTAATTATTTGACATCTACTTCTTTGCCTTTCTCCTTCACACTTCAATTATTAAGTGTCTGCGGTTGATAAATAAAATTCGAAAACACAATTAATTGTTTTAATAGTTCTATAGTGATCTTCTGATGTCAGATTATTACTGAGCTACTGAACATCATTATATCTAAAGAATACTTGTTACTTTATACTTCGTTTTTAAATAGAAAACATCATAGTGATTATCTGTCAATATATAAAGATCTAATAACAAAGATCAATTTTCTTGTATTTCAACTCCAATTTTTCAATATCTTTACTCTCAAGAGTCCAGATAACAGAATAAAAAATAGTATAAGAGAAATGTGGACTGTGAAAGTCTAAAGGATGTTTTAGGTATGCATATTTAGATAAATGTCTACATACCACAAGCAATAGAAATTATGTCCTAAAGTAACAAACAGATCAAAAATGCACGTTTGGAATTTAAGATACTTCGTTTACCTCCCCTTCTGGATCAAAAGTATCCCTACACCAGCTTTTATTAAACCCTGGATCATACCTTATCCTGCAATGTCAACTCTGTCTCCATGGTCTAAATGATTGTTTTCTCTCCTGTACTTTTATAACTCAGCCAAGGACGAGGGGAGCTAGCTGTCTTTCTTTGGTGGGGTGACTACTACCTACCCCTATTTTGCTTGGTGCAAACACAGGCAAGTTCCTTTGTGAACTTATCATTTTCTAGAGGTCATTCAGACCATAATTTCAGGCCTCAGCCACTATCCTGACGGTCCTTCTTAGGAAATTGGACCCAGTGGGAACGTTTTCTCCCTCTGCTTAGTCCATGGGTCAGCATTTTCCTTCCCTTGTAGTTCTTAATTCCCTTAAGTGGCAATTAAATTTAAGACACAGTTAGAGAAGGTGCAATCTACATTCACCCAATAAAATCTAAATATTAAAAAGGACAGAAAAATTCAGCATGGTTACTAAGGATAAATGGGACAGCATTTAGCATCTGAAAGGTACCAGTGAAGTGGTACATGAATAAATGGACAAAATTTCTGAAAAATGATTGGAGGTAAAAAAAAATTAAGACAAACTAAAAGCACATACTATATGTCAAAGAGACGGAGCATCTTAATTATAAGAGGTTAATATCACAGCCAGAGTCAAGAAATAGGTGGAAAAATCACTAATAGATACTGCCTGGAAATCAACCCAAAGATAGCAGACATACAAAATCTAAATTTTAGATTTTTCAATAAGCATATGATAAAAATTAGATTAGTACTGTGGTTCAAAATACACTCTTAACAAAGGTAACTTATTTGTGCTAAAAGCATTCTGCTTGGGAATGATATCACCATGCCTGCGGAAAGACATATTAGAAAAATTATGATCACTGCATGGACATAATAAATGCTTTCTAAGGTCAAAGGTTGTAAAAGAAGCCAAAGGAGAAAGGAAACAAGTTTGAACCATATGTAGCCCATTCATAAGCAAATGGAAAAATTACTGGAATGGGTAAAAAAGAGGGAATGAATTAAAACGACAAGCTATTCATGAAACAAATACTATAACAGATAAGCTGTACGTCTGTGGAATATAATGCTTCCAGGTCTAGCAGGTATCATCTTTATGAATACACCACCCTTTCCCATAGTTTATATTGAAGAGAAGGTAAATAATTGTGAAATTTTAAGGACTAACTTAAATCCAGTTGCATACTTAAATTTTTAAAACTTGATTTGGTCTTCCATTTAACTGACCATCTCCCTGGTATATCAAAAAGCAGTATTTTGCCAAGAAACTCCAACATGTGATATCTATGAAATATGGTAAGTACATTTAAAACTGGGTTTAAAGTGGATATTCATGTAGACAACTGAACTCATTCCATTAGGACCACTTTTAAGGTTTTAACTCCTGCAATTAAGAATGGTCGAATCTCTTATTCTACAGCACTAAAAATGGTCTTGCTTCTAAGATTAAACCCTGACTGACAAAACACTTTTGGGATCGTGATATTTAATCCAAATATCACATATAACACAGTCAATTGTCTAGTGTAAGATAGCAGCATGATAGTGGCTACACTGAAGCCAGGGCTGGCTTCCTATTGCGTTACTGCCCTTATAAGTTTGGGTCAGTTATTTTACCTCATTTTCCCGGCACCATTAAGTTGGGAATAATGGTAGCATCGGACTGTTCTGAAAAGTAAATGAGATGATTCTCTTGAAAACAGCCTAATAATTTGACAAACAGTGAGTGTTCACATGAAATTGTTATTATTACATAAAATATGCTCAGCTGTTTAGAATAAAATGGAATTAATTCAATGCTACTTTCTAAATCCTTCCTATGTTCTAGAGAGTAGGAAAAAAAATTATTGTGAAAGACCTAATAAGACTAAGTCAACTAGAAAAGAATTATTACAATATATGGATTTCTCAAATTCATTATTTCCCTCTTTCCTGGAGTATTTTTGTTCTGCTGCCTTATTATGCTCCTTCAAGCCTGAGCTCCAAGGAGGGGAGTCTTTCCTGGTGCCCTACACAGATCACCTCCCAAAGCATCTTTGACATTTGCTGTATGGACCTTAGATAGCAAATTGGGTATTTATTTGTGTGGTTGTTTAATTAATGTCCTTTGTCCACTAAATAAATCATTTCTACTAAGGCAAGGACCACACTCACACCGCTCACTGTCGTATTTTTGAGGCCTAGCACGGTGCAGTGGGGCATACCGTGGGTGGAGAAAGCCCAACATTTGTTTGGTGACAGTCCACCAGGTCTCAACATAAAAGTAGTTACAAATTCTCAAGCAAAGTTTCTAGTCACTTCAGAACGTTTAAAATGTGTTTTGCAACACATTAAAAAGCAGAATATCAACGTCATGAACTCAAGGAAGTTTACAAGACCTTCCCCATTTTAAAAAGTTATAAAAGTTACTGATTTAAACTTTTCTATATGATTCAGAAGTCGTCACCAGATATAGTGAAAATGATTGTCATTAATAATTTGGAACTATTATAGAAAGGTTAGAGTACTGTATTTCTGAAATTTGTTGGCGCCTTGCTAATCTGATTCTACAGGGTAAAACTCGTAACTGGGATCTTCATATCACAATTTTTTAGAATTCTATGGCTTGGGGTTTTACATAAGGATTCATATCAGAGACAAGACCCTACCTGTGGCTGGCTTAGCCATATAAGGAAAGAGTTCCACACTTGAGGAAACCTTACAGGAACTCCTATTTGCTCAGGAGGTAGAAAGAGTGGGTGGGAGGATGGTCTTGTACTGCACTGTGTGGAAGCTCGGGCCTCACTCAAAGGGCAGTGATAATTCCCTAAGCACACAGACGTGCGGTATAACCAAATATAAATAGTAGATAAGATGCCTGCATAAACTAACATGTTGTACCTTCAGGTTTAACTCAAAACCTTCAGGCCAAGAACATTCCATTTTATCTGCATCATGATGATAAACTATTGTTTCTTACATGTTGAGTGAAAATTCACCTAATGTAGTAGGTGAATACCCTGACATCTTAACGCCTAGAAGATGAACACACCCAAACGATCCTGCCACAAATAACAAAACTATACAGCCCTGGATAGCAAATGTCTTTTTCAAGGTAAAAAAGATGTTTTAAAATTTGATAAGTTCAAACTGAGCATAAAACATCTGAAAAATGTCTTTCTAACACATTTTCTTACACACAGAGAAATTGGGGTGAAAAAAGAAAATATATTAAGTGCTATTACAGAATTATATCTAAAAACAGAATCACTTCTTTGACTGGTAAGAGACTCATGAGATCTCAAAGCAGACATCACAAAAAACTTCTTTTCATTACATACAGGGGGGAAAGGCTAGAAATATGGACAAAGAAGATATGTAAGAATGACATTAAAGTAAAGCAGACAAACAAAAAACACCCTAAAGTGTCACTCAGCCACTTTTCAAGAGCTGTTCCTGCTTTATTTCTCTTGATTCTTCAGCATTTTACTGCACGTTCTATGCAATCCAGGCTGGCAACTCAATCCCCTCATAATCCACTTTACTGACCCCTCGAAGGGCCACTTCTGCCTCTAGGTGTCCCAGCCTGTCTCCTCTTCCCACCTCTTTAAATACTCAGTTCTTACAAAGTCAAGTACCCTTCAGCTTGCCTTCTTGCACTTCAGATAAATCATCTTTCTTGACACTTGAGTTGCAAAACTTACAGCCACCTTTCCACCCCTGTAGCAAACACTATTTCCAACACTCGTTTTAATAGCAAGAGCACTTACAAGTCATTAAATAACATTATAATTAAATGTGCACAAGAGGGACCACATCTGGCACCTATTCTGTCCCTCACTGAAACATGAAGCTTGCTCTGTCTGAATATCAAGGTTAGTCTGACAAACCTAATCCTATCCATGGGTTATTTGTAAAACACCCAAGAAACACCCTAGTTCAGTGTAGACTGGATGCTCTATAAAAATATCAATAGAGTCAACAAATGCATCGTTACTAAGATAAAGAATGTTAAAATATGATACTTAACTGGGTGGTAAGTGGGAAATGTCATGAGGATGGAATATTTTAAAGAAAATAATAAACTTTAAGAGAAACTAACTGTAATACCACCAAACAGTATTTTAAAATTTCAAGAGAACTAATTGGGCATTTTCATGTCTCCTGTCATTTTACACCAACCAAGTCTTTAAAGCAAAAATCTATTTATTAGAAACAGTCTTTGTTTCTAATCAAAGGATAGGACAGGATATATAAACATGAATATGCAAGTGATGCAGGTCACTTTGTTCATATAAAATACAACTCAGAATATCTATTCTTATCACTCAAGAGCAACACCTACTGGCACAATTAAAAAGAACCTAGAAGGCACAGAGTAATTTCAATTCAATATTTTATTAATTAAATACTTATAGAGCACTTAACATACGCCAGGCACTACTTTAAGTACTTTACAAATATTAACTTATTTAATCACTCCAAGACATTTATCACTAAAAGAGATTAACTGACATAAACCCTACTTCAAGATGCAAAAGGATCTATTCCATTACTTTGAGATACAGATTCTATTTAAGCCAACAGCATCCAAATCTGTCCTTGCCAACATCTGGAAAGAAACTGGTATTATCATTCATTCTAACGTAGTGAGCCAGACAACCAATGTGGAGGAAATCCTGAAAGGCAGTTCCCCCAAGAAGAGTTCTCTCCCCCCAAAAAAACAAAATTAAATTTTATATTCAATGCAATGTTAATAATTTATACTAATTGCAAAGGAGTCTTGCCTTTTCCTTTATAAACAGGAAGTCACTTATGCTAGGTTTTTATTTTAAGCATGCATTAAAATTATGATTTTTCACAAGATGAAAGAATGCCTCTGCCAATCACACTGACATGCTACTCACAAATGGCACTAATAGCTGTGACAAGAGTGAACTGTCTGAGCAGAGCTTTTTAAGAAGGATCTAGACCAGCCATCAAAACCACTACTTTATCTAGATGGGCCTATGCTATATTCTGCTGCAACAAAAGCTATTAGGTGATTTAAGTGACTACTTTATTATGATGGAATTTCATCTATTAAAAGAATGTATTTAAGTGTTTTTAATCTTACTTAGATATAGAAAAAAATGGAAAAAATAAGAAAGTACAAGCATGTCTATAAGCTAAAATATTTTGCTCCTTCATATTTTTCCTGAATAAACTTTGCAAATTTATTCAATCATTTATATATTTCAAATGCTGATTAGTATGTATCATAAAACATCTTTTTGGTCTACTTAATTTTACAGTGTCAAGCCCATTAGTATAATTTCTGTATTAACTTCCCAATTTTCATTTTCTCCATCCCAATCAACTTCCTTCTCTAATGACCCCTCACCAACAGAGATACCTATTTAAAATTTTCCAATATGGATATGTGCACAAAATATACAAGGTAAGGGTAACTGGGGTTTTTTATATTTGCAATTAAAAAATTTTTAACTTTGGTAAAATACACATAATATACAATTTACCATGTTAGCCATTTTTTTTTTTTTTTTGCGGTACGCGGGCCTCTCACTGTTGTGGCCTCTCCCGTTGCAGAGCACAGGCTGCGGACGCGCAGGCTCAGCGGCCATGGCTCACAGGCCCAGCCACTCCGCGGCATGTGGGATCTTCCCGGACCGGGGCACGAACCCGTGTCCCCTGCATCGGCAGGCGGACTCTCAACCACTGCGCCACCAGGGAAGCCCATGTTAGCCATTTTTAAGTGTACAGTTCAGTAGTATTAAGTATATTCACATTGCCGTACAATTGATCTCCAGAATTTTTTCATATTCCAAAAGTGAAACTCTGTACCTACTAAAACATCATCTCCCGTCCTGCTGTCCCCCAGCCCCTGGCAACGACCATTCTAATTCTTGTATCTATGCGTATGACTACTCTAGGGACCTCATATAAGTGCTACCCTACAGTATTTGTCTTTTATGACAGGCTTATTTCACTGAGCATAATGTCCTCAAGGTTCATCCATGTTGTAGCCTGTGTCAGAATTTCCTTCCTTTTTAAGGCTGAATAATATTCCATTGTACGCATGAATCACATTTTCCTTATCTATTCATTCATTAAAAGACATTTGGGTTATTTCTACCTTTTGGCTATTGTGAATAATGTTGCTATGAATGTGGGTGTACAAATACCTTGAGATCTGCTTTCATTTCTTTTGGATATATACCCAGCAGTGGAAATGTTGGATCATATGGTAGTTCTATTTTAAATTTTTTGAGGAACCACTATACTGTTTCCATAGCAGCTGTGCCATTTTATGTTCTCACCAACAGTGCATAAGGATTTCAATTTCTCTACACTCTTGCCAATACTTGTTCTTTTCTTTTCTTTCTTTCTTTCTTTTTTTGATAGATGTCATCTTAATGAGTGTGTGGTGATAGAGCAAATTCTTTAAAAGTGGATTTCTTAGCTAGTAAGAAAATTAGGAGGAATTCAAAATACAAAATTGGTGAGTACTATTTAAAATGATGGCAAAGCTAACCAGAGAAGAATCCTATTATAAGCAAAAAGTGAAAGCCTTTTCTTATTTATCAATATAAAGGATTAAGAAATAAGAATTTCTGGTCACTATATTCTGAATATAAATATGCGTATCTCATTTTATTTGTTCATAAGAGTTTTGAATGATTGGTTATAACAATTATCAGGTACGGGAAGCTCTCCTCAGGAAGTCATTCAGGAGCAGGACAAGACAGTGAACAATCAGATTCTCAATGAGTTAATATTACATTACAGAGCAATGAAGAGATGGGGTACATAAAACTGAAGGAAAACACATGGACCCAATTATGGGAACTTAAGGACAAAATTTAAAACCAATGTAGGCTTAATTTTAGAAACTGCTACGGTAATAGCTCAAAAAAATGATACCTATATACCAAAAAAAGAACTAACCTATACCTCATGTTATAGAAAATTGGACTCAAAATAGATCATAGATCTAAATATAAAATGTAAAAGCATAAAGCTTCTAGAAGAAAATACAGGAGTTAATCTTGGTAACCTGAGTTAGGAAAATAGTTTTCAAATACTGTAACAAAAGTATAAACCATAAAGGAAAAACACTAATAAGCTGGACTTCATGAATATTAAAAACTTTTGCTCTGTGAAAGACACTGCTAAGAGAAAAAAAAAAAAGTCACCACCTCAGAGAAAGTATTTGACATATATCTGCCAAAGGTCTCATATCAAAAATACATTAAAATTCTTAAAACAGACTGAGGAGCTTCAAGATGGCGGAAGAATAAAGACGTGGAGATCACCTTCCTCCCCACAAATGCATCAGAAATACATCTACACGTGGAACAACTCCTAAAGAACACCCACTGAACGCTGGCAGAAGACCTCAGACCTCCCAAAAGGTAAAAACTCCCCACGTACCTGGGTAGGGCAAAAGAAAAAAGAATAAACAGAGACAAAAGAATAGGGACGGGACCTGCACCAGTGGGAGGGAGCTGTGAAGTAGGAAAGGTTTCCACACACTAGAAGCCCCTTCACTGGCAGAGACGGGGGTGGGCAGGGGGGAAGCCTAGGAGCCACGGAGGAGAGCGCAGCCACAGGGGTGCGGAGGGCCAAGTGGAGAGATTCCCGCACAGAGGATCGGTGCGGACCGGCACTCACCAGCCCCAGAGTCTTGTCTGCTCACCCGCCGGGGCGGGCGGGGCTGGGAGCTGAGGCTCGGGCTTCGGAGGTCAGAGCACCGGGAGAGGACTGGGGTTGGCGGTGTGAACACAGCCTAAAGGGGGCTAGTGCGCCACAGATAGCCGGGAGGGAGTCCAGGAAAAAGTCTGGAACTGCCTAAGAGGCAAGAGACCATTGTCTGGGGGTGCAAGAGGAGAGAGGATTCAGAGCACCGCTTAAAGAGGATCCAGAGACGGGCGCCAGCCGCGGCTATCAGCGCGGACCCCAGAGACGGGCATGAGACGCTAGCTGCTGCCACCCCTAAGAAGCCTGTGTGCGAGCACAGGCCACTATCCACACCGCCCCACCCGGGAGCCTGTGCAGCCCGCCACTGCCAGAGTCCCGGGATCCAGGGACAACTTCCCCGGGAGAATGCACTGCGCGCCACAGGCTGGTGCAATGTCACCCTGGCCTCTGCCGCCGCAGGCTCGCCCCGCAGTCCGTACCTTTCCCTCCCCAAGGCCTGAGAGAGCCGGAGCGCCCGAATCAGCGGCTCCTTTAACCCCGTCCTGTCTGGGCGAATAACGGACGCCCTCCGGCGACCTACACGCAGAGGCAGGTCCAAATCCAAACCTGAGCCCCGGGAGCTGTGCAAACAAGGAAGAGAAAGAGAAATCTCTCCCAGCAGCCTCAGGAGCAGCGGATTAAATCTCCACCATCCACTTGATGTACCCTGCATCCGTGGAATACCTGAATACACAACGAATCATGCTAAATTGAGTAGGTGGACTTTGGGAACAACGATGTATATATATATATATATATATATATATATATATTTCTCTTTTTCTCCTTTTGTGAGTATGTATGCATATGCTTCCGTGTGTAATTTTGTCTGTATAGCTTTGCTTTTACCATTTATCCTAGGGTTCTGTCTGTCCGTTTTTGTTTTGTTTTGTTTTTTAGTAGAGTTTTCAGTGCTTGTCATCATTGGTGGATTTGTTTTTTGGTTTGGTTGCTCTCGTCTTTCTTTCTTCCTTTTTTTTAAAATTCCTTTAAAAAATTTTTTTAATCATTATTTTTTGTTTTTTATTTTAATAACTATTTTATTTTATTTTATCTTTCTCTTTCTTCCATTCTTCCTTTCTTTCTCCCTTTTATTCTGAGCCGAGTGGATGACAGGCTCTTGTTGCTCCAGCCAGGCATCAGGGCTGTGCCTCTGAGGTGGAAGAGCCCAGTTTAGGAAATTGGTCCACCAGAGACCTCTCAGCTCCACGTAATATCAAATGGCAAAAATCACCCAGAGATCTCCATCTCATCGCCAACACCCAGCTCCACTCAACAACCACCAAGCTACAGTGCTGGACAACCTATGCCAAAAAATTAGCAAGACAGGAACACACCACCACCCATTACAGAGAGGCTGCCTAAAACCATAATAAGGTCACAGACACCCAAAAACACCACCAGACGTGGACCTGCCCACCAGAAAGACAAGATCCAGCCTCATCCACCAGAACACAGGCACTAGTCCCCTCCACCAGGAAGCCTACACAACCCACTGAACCAACCTTAGCCACTGGGGACAGACACCAAAAACAACGGGAACTACGAACCTGCAGCCTGCGAAAAGGAGACCCCAAACACAGTAAGATAAGCAAAATGAGAAGACAGAGAAACACACAGCAGATGAAGGAGCAAGGTAAAAACCCACCAGACCTAACAAATGAAGAGGAAATAGAAAGTCTACCTGAAAAAGAATTCAGAATAATGATAGTAAAGATGATCAAAAATCTTGGAAATAGAATGGAGAAAATACAAGAAATGTTTAACAAGGACCTAGAACTAAAGAGCACACAAACAATCATGAACAACAAAATAAATGAAATTAAAAATTCTCTAGAAGGGATCAATAGCAGAATAACTGAGGCAGAAGAACGGATAAGTGACCTGGAAGATAAAATAGTGGAAATAACTACCGCAGAGCAGAATAAAGAAAAAAGAATGAAAAGAATTGAGGACAGTCTCTGAGACAATATTAAACGGACCAACATTTGAATTATAGGGGTCCCAGAAGAAGAAGAGAAAAAGAAAGTGACTGAGAAAATATTTGAAGAGATTAGAGTTGAAAACTTCCCTAATATGGGAAAGGAAATAGTTAATCAAGTCAAGGAAGCGCAGAGAGTCCCATACAGGGTACATCCAAGGGGAAACATACCAAGACACATATTAATCAAACTATCAAAAATTAAATACAAAGAAAACCTATTAAAAGCAGCAAGGGAAAAACAACAAATACCACACAAGGGAATCCCCATAAAGTTAACAGCTGATCTTTCAGCAGAAACTCTGCAAGCCAGAAGGGACTGGCAGGACATATTTAAAGTGATGAAGGAGAAAAACCTGCAACCTAGATTACTCTACCCAGCAAGGATCTCATTCAGATTTGATGGAGAAATTAAAACCTTTACAGACAAGCAAAAGCTGAGAGAGTTCAGCACCACCAAACCAGCTTTACAACAAATGCTAAAGGAACTTCTCTAAGCAAGAAACACAAGAGAAGGAAAAGACCTACAATAACGAACCCAAAACAATTAAGAAAATGGGAATAGGAACATACATATCAATAATTACCTTAAATGTAAATGGACTAAATGCTCCCACCAAAAGACACAGATTGGCTGAATGGATACAAAAACAAGACCCTTATATATGCTGTCTACAAGAGACCCACTTCAGACCTAGAGACACATACAGACTGAAAGAAAGGGGATGGAAGAAGATATTCCATGCAAATGGAAACCAAAAGAAAGCTGGAGTAGCAATTCTCATATCAGACAAAATAGACTTTAAAATAAGGACTATTAAAAGAGACAAAGAAGGACACTATATAATGATCAAGGGATCGATCCAAGAAGAAGATATAACAATTGTAAATATTTATGCACCCAACATAGGAGCACCTCAATACATAAGGAAAATACTAACAGCCATAAAAGGGGAAATCGACAGTAACACATTCATAGTACGGGACTTTAACACCCCACTTTCACCAATGGACAGATCATCCAAAATGAAAATCAATAAGGAAACACAAGCTTTAAATGATACATTAAACAAGATGGACTTAATTGATATTTATAGGACATTCCACCCCAAAACAACAGAATACACTTCTTTTCAAGTGCTCATGAAACAGTCTCCAGGACAGATCATATCTTGGGTCACAAATCAAGCCTTGGTAAATTTAAGAAAATTGAAATCATATCAAGCATCCTTTCTGACCACAACGCTATGAGACTAGATATCAATGACAGGAAAAAAAACTGTAAAAAATACAAACACATGGAGGTTAAACAATACACTACTTAATAACCAAGAGATCACTGAAGAAATCAAAGAGGAAATCAAAAAGTACCTAGAAACAAATGACAATGAAAACACGATGACCCAAAACCTATGGGATGCAGCAAGAGCAGTTCTAAGAGGGAAGTTTAGAGCAATACAATCCTACCTTAAGAAACAGGAAACATCTCGAATAAACAACCTAACCTTACACCTAAAACAATTAGAGAAAGAAGAACAAGAAATCCCCACAGTTAGCAGAAGGAAAGAAATCATAAACATCAGATCAGAAATAAATGAAAAAGAAATGAAGGAAATGATAGCAAAGATCAATAAAACTAAAAGCTGGTTCTTTGAGAAGATAAACAAAATTGATAAACCACTAGCCAGACTCATCAAGAAAAAAAGGGACAAGACTCATCTCAATAGAATTAGAAATGAAAAAGGGAAAGTAACAACTGGCACTGCAGAAATACAAAGACTCATGAGAGATTACTACAAGCAACTCTATGCCAATAAAATGGAAAACCTGGAAGAAATGGACAAATTCTTAGAAATGCACAACCTTCTGAGACTGAACCAGGAAGAAATAGAAAATATGAACAGACCAATCACAAGCACTGAAATTGAAACTGTGATTAAAAATCTTCCAACAGGGGCTTCCCTGGTGGCGCAGTGGTTGAGAGTCCGCCTGCCGATGCAGGGGACGTGGGTTCGTGCCCCGGTCCGGGAAGATCCCACATGCCGCGGAGCGGCTAGGCCCGTGAGCCATGGCCACTGAGCCTGCGCTCCGCAACGGGAGAGGCCACAACAGTGAGAGGCCCGCGTACCAAAAAAAAAAAAAAAAAAAATCTTCCAACAAACAAAAGCCCAGGACCAGGTGGATTCAAGGGCGAATTCTATCAAACATTTAGAGAAGAGCTAACACATATCCTTCTCAAACTCTTCCAAAATATTGCAGAGGGAGGAACACTCCCAAACTCATTCTACGAGGCCACCATCACCCTGATACCAAAACCAGACAAGGATGTCACAAAGAAAGAAAACTACAGGCCAATATCACTGATGAACATAGATGCAAAAAATCCTCAACAAAATACTAGCACAAACAGAATCCAACAGCACGTTAAGAGGATCATACACCATGATCAAGTAGGGTTTTTCCCAGGGATGCAAGGATTCTTCAATATACGCCAATCAATCAATGGGATACACCATATAACAAATTGAAAGAGAAAAATCATATGATCATCTCAATACATGCAGAGAAAGCTTTCGACAAAATTCAACACCCATTTATGATAAAAACCCTCCAGAAAGTAGGCATAGAGGGAACTTACCTCAACATAATAAAGGCGATATATGACAAACCGACATCCAACATCATCCTTGATGGTGAAAAACTGAAACCATTTCCACTAAGATCAGGAACAAGACAAGGTTGCCCACTCTCACCACTCTTATTCAACATAGTTTTGGAAGTTTTAGCCACAGCAATCAGAGAAGAAAAAGAAATAAAAGGAATCCAAATCGGAAAAGAACAAGTAAAGCTGTCACTGTTTGCAGATGACATGATACTATACATAGAGAATCCTAAAGATGCTACCAGAAAACTACTAGAGCTAATCAATGAATTTGGTAAAGTAGCAGGATACAAAATTAATGCACAGAAATCTCTGGCATTCCTATACACTAATGATGAAAAATCTGAAACTGAAATTAAGAAAACACTCCCATTTACCATTGCAAAAAAAAGAATAAAATATCTAGGAATAAACCTACCTAAGGAGACAAAAGACCTGTATGCAGAAAATCATAAGACACTGACGAAAGAAATTAAAGATGATACAAATAGATGGAGAGATATACCATGTTCTTGGACTGGAAGAATCAACATTGTAAAAATGACTATACTACCCAAAGCAATCTACAGATTCAATGCAATCCCTATCAAACTACCACTGGTATTCTTCACAGAACTAGAACAAAAAATTTCACAATTTGTGTGGAAACACAAAAGACCCCAAATAGCCAAAGCAACCTTGAGAACGAAAAACGGAGCTGGAGGAATCAGGCTCCCTGACTTCAGACTATACTACAAAGCTACCGTAATCAAGACAGTATGGTACTGGCACAGAAACAGAAATATAGATCAATGGAACAGGATAGAAAGCCCAGAGGTAAACTCATGCACATATGGTCACCTTATCTTTGATAAAAGAGGCAAGAATATACAGTGGAGAAAAGACAGCCTCTTCAATAAGTGGTTCTGGGAAAACTGAACAGGTATATGTAAAAGTATGAGATTAGAACACTCCCTAACACCATACACAAAAATAAGCTCAAAGACTTAAAGACCTAAATGTCAGGAACTATCAAACTCTTAGAGGAAAACAAAGGCAGAACACTCTATGACATAAATCACAGCAAGATCCTTTTTGACCCACCTCCTAGAGAAATGCAAATAAAAACAAAAATAAAGACATGGGACCTCATGAAACTTAAAAGCCTTTGCACAGCAAAGGAAACCATAAACAAGACAAAAAGACAACCCTCAGAATGGGAGAAAATATTAGCAAATGCAGCAACAGACAAAGGAGTAATCTCCAAAATTTACAAGCAGCTCATGCAGCTCAATATCAAAAAAACAAAAAACCCAATCCAAAAATGGGCAGAAGGCCTAAACAGACATTTCTCCAAAGAAGATATATGGATTCCCAACAAACACATGAAAGAATGCTCAATCTTATTATTCATTAGGGAAATCAAAACTACAATGTGATATCATCTCACACCGGTCAGAATGGCCATCATCAAAAAATCTACAAACAATAAATGCTGGAGAGGGTGTGGAGAAAAGGGAATCCTCATACACTGTTGGTGGGAATGTAAGCTGATACAGCCACTATGGAGAACAGTATGCAGGTTCTTTAAAAAACTAAAAATAGAATTACCATATGACCCAGCAATCCCACTACTAGGCATTTACCCTGAGAAAACCATAATTCAGAAAGAGTCATGTACCACAATGTTCATTGCAGTTCTATTTACAATAACCAGGACACGGAAGCAACCTAAGTGTCCATCAACAGATGAATGGATAAAGAAGATGTGGCACATATATACAATGGAATACTACTCAGCCATAAAAAGAAATGAAATTGAGTTATTTGTAGTGAGGTGGATGGACCGAGAGTCTGTCATACAGAGTGAAGTCAGAAAGAGAAAAACAAATACCATATGCTAACACATATATATGGAATCTAAAAAGAAAAAAAAAAAGATCATGAAGAACCTAGGGGCAAGACAGGAATAAAGACGCAGACCTCCTAGAGAATGGACTTGAGGACACGGGGAGGGGGCAGGGTAAGCTGCAACAAAGTGAGAGAGTGGTAGTGTATATATGGACATATATACACTACCAAATGTAAAATAGATAGCTAGTGGGAAGCAGCTGTATAGCACAGGGAGATCAGCTCGGTGCTTTGTGACCAGGTAGAAGGGTGGGATAGGGAGGATGGGAGGGAGGGAGACGCAAGAGGGAAGAGATATGCGGATATATGTATATGTATAACTGATTCACTTTGTTATAAATCAGAAACTAACACACCATTGTAAAGCAATTATACTCCAATAAAAATGTTTAAAAAAAAAAAGACATATACTATGCAATTACATTTATGTGAATAAAGGATAGTCAAAATTAATCTATAGTGACAGAATTCAGAATGATGGTTACCTCTGGGGAAATGGGGCACTGGTATTAGGAATAAGGAATTTCTAGGGTGATAGACATGTTTTATACCTTAATCTACATATATACATATATGTATAAAAATTTATGGAAAAATTAATAAAAAGGAGAGAAACATAAAAAAAAATTCTTAAAACAATAATCCAAGGGAAAAAGGGGCAAATATTTCAAAAGATACCTCATCAAAGAAAATATAAAGAAGGCAAATAAGCACTGATAATCAACATCATTAGGAATCAAATGCAAACTGAAACCATGAAATCCCACTGAGCTCCTATTAGAATGGCGTAAGCAAAACTGACAATAACAAGTGCTCACAAAGACGTGGGGCAAGGGTAACTCTCAAACAGCGTGGTGGGAATATAAAATGTGTAGACACTTTGGAAAACAGTTCAACGGTTTTCTTTAGAAGTTGAATATATATGTACCATATCATCCAGGTATCTCACTTCCAGGTGTTTATTGACTCAAGAGAAATGAAACCTTACATTCGCACAGAAATCTACATGTGAATGTTCGTAGCCCCTCTATTCATAATTGCCAAGAAGAGTAAATGTGGTATTCATTTAAGGCCCATCACTGTGGTTTTCATTTGCATTTCCCCAACAAGTAATGATGTTGAGTATCTTTTCATGTGTTTACTGGCCATTTATATATATATATTGTTTGGAGGAACAGCTATTCAGATTCTTTGCCCATTTTTTAATCACGTTATTTGCCTTGATATTGTTGAATTATAAGCGTTCTTTATGTATTCTGAATACAAGTCCATTATCAGATAGATTTGCAATTTTCCCCCCATTTTATAGGTTTTCCTTTCAACTTCTTGATGGTGTACTTTGAGGCACAAAATTTTTTTTAATTTGGTAAAGTCCAACTCATCTATTTTTTTCTTTTATTTCCCATGCTTTTGGTGTCATAATCAAGAAAGCATTGCTTAACGAAAGGTCACAAGGATTTGTTCATATGTTTTCTTTTAAGGATTTTATAGCTAAGATAATTTATGTTTTGGACAAATAAAACAAGGTATATTTATGGGAATGCAGGGGTTAGTATGCACACAGCCGTTTCCTAGTTCTGTCTGTTGAGAAGGCCAAAAAGCAAAGGGTGCACACAAGCAATGAATACATACAGTATACATATCATGATTTCTAAATACCAATAAAGGAACTAAGGCTCCTGAAAGAGAGGCTGATTTTACCACCAGGGGAGGGAAAACCACCAGATGAACGTGGATCACATTTTGGTGCCAGAAAGTAAACAGATGCTCATAAAAGCATGAGGGCACATCAAAGGGCACAGGAGTCCACCTGAAAGAGCTTGCAATGGCCAAAGCTGAAGAATTGTGAGCAAGAAAATAAATAACAATGATATAATAGAATTATAAGCCACAGAGTAAAATAAGTTCATGCTGGTAAAAATTAATAGAATAAAAATAATTGGAAGAGAAGGGACAGATATTCCTTAAAGAAAAATTCCAATTAAATGTAGAAGGAACAGGGAAGAGAGAAAATGACCATTAGAACTCCACAGATCTTGTTGCAGTCAAGATCCACTAATGAATGTCAAAATTAGTGGTTAAATGCTTAAGGAGAAACAGGCTATTGGCATAATCTGAATGTATCTCCCCTGAGATATGTACTAATTAAAAAGGGGAAATAGTAAGCTTGTAGTGGAGAAATACAGAGACACCATCTTACTCAACTGGTCCAGGTTACATCATCTGCCCTACCATACCCCTGATACACTCCACATCTATTCTGAGAAATTCTTTAAAAATCCTCAACTGAGTCATGAGTAAACATCAGACTAATGCAAAATAAAGAACATTCTACAAAATAACTAATCCATATTCTTTACAAATGTCAAGGTCACATAAGACAATGAAAGATGGAAAAACTGCCATGGACTGCCATGGACTGGAGAAGATTAAGGAGACACAACAACAGAAGGGCATGTTGGTTTCTGAGCTGAATTCTGGAAAAGAAAAACAGCAGAATGGAAAACCTGGTGAAATCTGAATAAAGAATATAATTTAGAAAACAGTACTGTGCTAATGCTAAAGTCTGGTTTTGGTAATTGCACTGTGGTTATATATAATGCTAACATTTGGGGAAGCTGTGTAAAGGATATATGGGAACTCTCTGTACTATTTTTCCAACTTTTCTGCAAGTGTTTTCAAAATAAAAACTTAAAACAAGGAAAATTTGCTAAATGGTAATTTTGCTTGCTAAAAATAGAAATAAGTGAAATTGCAAATGAATAATAATATGCATTTTTACATCTTCAGAACTAAACTTCAAAGCTAATTAAACAAGATACCTCAACTTTCCTCATAACTTGAAAAACTTGTGATGCTATTCTTCACTAAATGCCTTTGCTGGAGACAGCCACCTGTGCTGCAGCATCAGCAGTAGGACCTGTCACCACCTACCTTGTTTCCTCATATAAAACTGCATTTTAGTTGGGGTCATGATACGTCTGGGAAAGTGTGTAAATTTTTAAAATATATAAATTATATTCAATTAATCAGATGATAAAAGGTCTATATAAAAATAAAAGCCACATCAATTACCTGATAAAATTATACTGCCCCTACTATAACTTTCCACAATGTTTTTTTCCCTTAAAATTTTGATAAATGAAGTTGTCAGGGGGGATAAGATCACAATTTTGCCTGCTGATAGAGGTAACCATACTGTATGTGCCTGTATAACCTGTGGCAGCGAGGAAAGCAGCCTAAAAGACAGTTTCAACATGGCTCTGAATTACACAGGCTAATTACACTTAGCGAGGCCACCCAAGAAAGAAAAGGATAGAGTTTTTTTTCTGGAAAAAAAATTTAAACATCACTTTAAAACTTCTCTTTAAGATTATGTAGTTAGAGGATGAGACTGAGAGCTCTTAAGGCTTGAGATCCATCAAAAATGATTAACTAAATGGATTTACATGAATTTGAGGTATTTTCAGTGAATTCTATTAGGTATTACTAACAAAAGCCGTATTTTACTTGTGTACACTGACTTTATTTTAAATGTTGTGAATGCCAATTAAGGACTTCACAGAACATTAAAATATACACTAGAAAGGACATTATTTCAAGATCATATTCATTTTAAAAATATAGTACGCAACATACAAAGAATAAAAATAATTCAAATAATAAGTTTCTACTCTGAAAAAAAAGTTTTATATAGACTTTTTCTAGCCCTAACTTTGGATATATGCTCAGACTGACATGCTAATATACGTATCACACACATAAAACATATACACACATATATAGTTGAGACTCATTTCTCTCAATAACAACTTCAAATAAATGCAAAATACATTCCAGTCCTCTCCTACTACTTTCTTAGTATTAAAACAGCAATAAAAAAAAGCCCAATACCTTTATTTCTACAGAAAATCTCAATATCAATGATAACTTTCAAAGCTCTTTCATATGTATTAGTTAATTTGAACCTCATATTCAAAGGAAAGGCTAAACATTGTTAGTCATTTTGCAGCTGAGAATACAGATGTAGAAGGTTGAGAGACTTGCTTAAAGTCACACATCTCAATGGCAATAAAGTCAGGACACTAAAACCTAGTTCATTTGACTCCACCCGTCCACGCATCCATCCATCCTTCAAATTCTGTACCAGGCAGTAGAAGTACAACTGTGAAAACATTTACCCTAGTGGTTTTTTTTTTTTTTAACTATATTATACCATGCTACTTCCTAGTACACGTTTTCAGATTATCTGATGTCTTAAAACTCAATATGAAGGCTTCCATGATAAGAATTTCATTAACCCATAGATGCTGATTTTTTTTGGGGGGGGGGGTTTACTATTTTATTAACATTTAAATTTCACCAAGAGTTCATGTATATGCTAGCCATTTGTTCAGATTTTTGAAATAAAGACAAAATGGGCAAACAGCTTTAAAGGTGCAGTGTATTTAACACTGCAGAATATATTCACCAACTAGACAATCTAAGGAGTGGTATAACTATACACTTAGGAGGACCAAGTATAGGAACAAACCCTGGAACTTGAGGAAAAACCCGCCATTCAGTACTGAACAGAGGTCCTTGGTTGCTGACAGAATCTCCCCTTGACTTCAGACTTGAGACAAACCGAGGGAGTCTGTCAGTATACAGAGACCACTGCCTTCAGGACAAACAAACAGTAACAGGATGGACTGGCCAGAGCCAGTTCAGGTTGTGGGGACCGGTCTGAAGTGAGCAGGGTCGGCTGGAGGCTGGAAATGCTGCAGCTGAAGGCCAGCATCGGCCGATGACAGCAGCCACCTTCTACAAGTCGCTGATTTCTCCACAAGTTCCTAATGCTTTTCCCAAACAGGGAGTTTTTTGTTGGTTTTTTTTTAAAGCTCCTGGATATGTAGGGTTATATAATTGGAAAACTCCTGAAGACAAACAGACATGGATTTCAATCAGCAAGTTAACCTCTTGAAGCTTCTTTTTTTAAATCATTAAATTGGGAATAACACCTACCAAAGAATTTTGCTTTGAAGATTTAATGGTCTAATGAAAAGTTCAGCACAGACACTATTACTACCCTTCCTCTTTCTTTCTTTGTAATTAAAAAGACAAAACGTGCAAAATAATAGAGTTCTTTAGTTCCCCATACTAACCATCTAAAATAGGAAGTCATACATATTACAGTTTAGAGGACTGTGGGAAGGAAATGGCAGAAAGTGGACCAGAGAGACACACGGGGCAAATATTTCCTTAAGCCTACTCCACAATGTTAAGTAGATAAAGGAAGTTTTTAGACATATACTGAAGACATGTTAGAGAGAACATATTTATTCTTCAGGAGATTAAATTTTAAAATATTTAAGAATGTTAATTAGAAAGTTTTGAAAAAAACCTATATCAGTATATTACTCAATAAAAGAGAAATGGTGATGAGTTCAGAGTCAGCTTAACTCACCAGTAAACAGCACATTTACTGACACACAAACACAAATGAGACCATCCTAGAGAGCGATTATATTACTGAAAAAAAGGAGACTGATGGAAAAATAGTGCTTTGACATTATTCACCCACTGACTACAAAGAATGTAAGATAGTCCTAAACTCAGGAATTCCAACAGGAGTGAGAGTGAGAGAGAGCGGAGAGAGAGGCCAATTAGCAAAATACCTATCTGCTGTGCCATGATGGACAGAAGGCACCAGACTATGTAGACAGGGCTTTGAAAGAAACAAAGACATTTAGCAGCAGTTAAGAAAAATAGTAAATTAACCCATGGATGATGTCTGAGGTTAAAGAATCAAATTGTTGAGCTGTTAATTATTTTAGGAAGTCTTTTGTTAAGTGGTGAAGTATCAGGAGACTGGAAAACAAGGATTCCAGTCTGAAGGTTAAAAAGAAAGAGGGGAGAGGCTGAAAATTATAGAGCTGTAAGTCTAACATCTATATTAGGAAATAAATTTGAGATGATACTTATGGATGAGCTTAATAATACATTTGGAGAAGTACAATTTAATAGGAGTGAGTCAGCATGGATTTACCAAAGGCAATCATGTCAGAAAAAATTTCGTTCCTTTTTAAGTTGAAGTAATAATTGGTTTATGTAAGGGAGAACCAATGAGAAACTGTCAGGATTTTCTGAGATTTTTGGACCTTTTCATAAAATGAATTATTGTACAAAATGTCATGACATGTGTCAGGGCACCCAACTAACAAAAGGGGATGAAAGTAATGGGGTTAAAAATAGAGGGCCAAAGAATTTGGGAAAAGACTGCATTCTACAAGGCTCTCTATATATCAGAACACTAACGTTTTTAATTAATGATGAAGAAAACCTTTTATATTACAAAATTTGAATATATCACTAAATGAGAGGGAATGGTTAAGATACAAAAGGCTATAGCTGTTTTATCTTAACCGTGATAGATTAAGCAAATGGGCTCAGAGGTGGAATATGAAACTTAATCTGCCTAAGTATAAAGTGATGCACTTGGATAGAATTAAGGAATCAGTTAAATATAGTTTAAATGGTACTGAACTGGTAACCATTAGAAAGAAAAAGGATTTGGAATTTGGATAAGAGTCAAACTTTCACATTCTTATTCTTATAACTGGGTGAGAGAAATGCTATGGAATGAAGTTAAATAATACATGTCATAAAGAATTTAAAAAATGACTATCTTATAGGAGAATAAAAAATTCTAATCTGTGAAGAGGGTTTGATAGATTCATGTGCTATCATCCTGCACAGGCAATAATCTAATGTATATTGTAAAGGATTAAGTATTGATATATATAAGAACTAATGAAAATCATATCAATACAAATATGATAAAAAACATGACAGTAGAAAAATTAAGGAAATTAGGAAAAATACCGTCCCATCACTTAATGCTTAATTTCCCCTAATAAGAGAACACTATTTGATTATTACCTTTGGAAAAGGCAGAAACATTTACTACATTTAAAGTCCCAGCTTCTCAGATGAGAATATGGAAGAACTAAGCCAACCTCCTAGTCTCCACGCAGCGCTCATCCTGCGGGAAAGTGGCCACTTCACGCCTGGGCCCTCCGGGTGCACCTGTGCAGGTGCAGGGAGCATAGCTTCAATTTGAGCCGTGGAGGCACAACGTGGAGTCTGTCTCTTGGAGTTCGTGAGAAAAAACATCTTCTTCGTAGTCACAAGCAGCAGAGCCCTGGCACACCCCCTCCACTCTCTCCTTAGCCCTCTCCATCTTAACCTTCAGGTTATTTTTAAAGTATTCTGAGATATTACCACCCAAGTCCAATTGAAGGTCACCTGTACTGCAAACATAAAGTGTGTGTAATTCTTTCTCAAGGTGTAGTGAATGAACACCAAGCTTATTCACGGATAAGAGAGATGGGAGAAATACAACTGCTAAAACTATGAAGCTCAAATAAAGATCACTTTTGAGCTGAAACGGATTTCACGTAATAGAGAACAAGTGTAATGTACAATGACAGAAAAGATTCTGGCCACTTGCAATCTGACATCAGTTTTGCGGGACTAATGTGATTGCATAATCTCATCATATTAGATCTAGAGTGGACCTAAATGAACCTCTTTGGAAGTTTAGGGGTCAAGGGAATCCTGTTCTTTTAAAAAGAGAAGTACTGGGCTTCCCTGGTGGCGCAGTGGTTGAGAGTCCGCCTGCCGATGCAGGGCATACGGGTTCGTGCCCCGGTCCGGGAAGATCCCACATGCCGCGGAGCGGCTGGGCCCGTGAGCCATGGCCGCTGAGCCTGCGCGTCCGGAGCCTATGCTCTGCAACGGGAGAGGCCACAGCAGTGAGAGGCCCGCGTACCGCAAAAAAAAAAAAAAAAAAAAAAAAGAGAAGTACCTACAGAAAAGGGTACAACTCAGAGAAGAGCTTGAGGAATTTTCCCCAACTGAACACAACCACGTCCCAACATCAGGGATAAGAAGGAGAACCAGCACCGCCTCTCCTCATCCCAGGTACTGGTCTCTACACCACAGATTAGTCTTGGCTGCTTTTATATTTAATAAAGAATGAAATAATACAGAATATACTCCTTCCTGTTTGGCTTAACTTCATCCAATGATATGATCGTGAGACTTACTCATATTGTCGCTTTAGCTGTAGTTCAATCATTCTCATTGCTGTAGAGTGTTCCATTAGGTAAATATGCAACCTTTCTACTTGATGGACGTTCGAGTAGTTTGGGGTTTTGACTATGATGAGTACATCAATTATCAAGTATAAATAATAAAGTAAAGGACTATTTCAAGTAAAAGATTAAAGTTGTCACTGCAGATAAAAAAACGAAATGCAGCTATATGCTGTTTATAAGGCAGCTGGTATAGCTATACAATATAAAACACAGAATGATGGCAATAAGTATTACTACAGATAAAAAGGAACATTTCATAATTATAAGAGAATTAAATATTTTTTCTTTATCTTAGGTGGGTATATGTATAAAACAAACCTAAAGTTCCAAGTATCCAGTGATTTATCTTTAAAACATGTAAAGCCAAAATTAACAGAAAAACAGACAAATCCATAATCATAGTGGGCAACTTTAATATACCTCTCTTACCATAGTGATAGAGTTAGCATAAAAAAATCAGTAAGAGTACAGACAATCTGAGCAATACAGTAAAGAAATGAGGTAAGTGACATATAGGAAACACAGAATGCAGCACCAAACAACACTGATATTTCTAGTATGTCTCAAACATTTACCAAAACTCATCATATGCTGGGCATAAAGAAAGTATAAACAGATTCTGAAGGATTAAAATAATTCAGACGATGTTCTGTAAACACAGTAGATGTAAGCTAGAAATCAATTTACATTACTATTTCAGTGGTTAACAAAAAGATAATTAGAAAATCCCCAAATGCCTGGAAATCAAATACTGCATTTCTAAATAATCCACTTTTATTTAAAAAAAATAAATGACCACTTGTATCTTGTTTTCCAACAAAAGCTACAACCAAAATTAAAGCTCACATATAGCCTTTAATTCTCAGGAGTATGAAACGGAAAATGGTATCAAAGTCATTCTTCTAGTTCCCAACAACAATTGAGAAAGAAGACAATGGATCGTCAACGGAAGCCAACAGAGAAGAACACTGGGCAACGATGGGTGCCAAGTATTATCACATCAAACAGTTTACATATTGTACCATCTTGGTTAGATCATATGAAAACTGTGCTGTAGGCATCACTATCCCCAGCTTACAGAGGGGAAGACGGAGACCCAGAGTTAAAACAGGGTTTCCAAAATCATTCAACAGGGAAATGAGAGCTGAAGTTAAAACCCAGCCTGCTCTGAAGGCCATGCACACAGAAACACGGGATGCTACAGTGAGGAGGGACCTCGGAGATGGCACGGACCTCACTGCAGGGCCCCCAGGGGAAGCACAACTGCAGGAAAACCACTTTCTCAGAACTGTTTTCCAACGACAAAAAAAATTAAATACCTTATTTTAACACAGACATTTCCAAATATCATCTTAACTAAAATTTAAAATACCCCAAATGACATTATTTACAATCTTTTCTGTTGCTGTTGTTTCACATTTTCCTTCTCATGAGAGCATTAGATGTTCGATCTACATGGGAGAGCCAAGTCAGATCCAGAGTGAATCTGTTTATTTGTTCTGGGGTAGTTTAAAAGAACTGCTTCATATGCTTCACTGAATTTTTGGTTACAGATTTCTCAACACATGAATAGTGTTGACAGCAGAGAAGGCTGCTGATAAGTCACCATTAGGTCTGGGCATAAACCTCTCTGAAGATTTCAGGCCACCTCCGGACCCTGCACAGTACCGTGCATCAGGGATTCACCCACTGTGCTGCCTAATTCCTCTACCGGAAGCACGGAAGGAAGAGCGGCAAGCGCCCGCTTCGACACCTCACTTCACGTGGAGGAGGGCGCGTTCCACACACCCATGAAGGTATTACAGTTGACTCAGAATTACAAGGTGAAAGAGTCAATCTAAGGATTTTGCCGTTTTAAAGTTTTCTCTTAACTGAGCTAAGTTTATCAAAGCAAATATATTACTGAGGAGCAATCTTGCCTTGCACGGGGGGAATAAACAAGTGACACTCCACATGCACCACATGGATTTCGTTTGTCAAAATACTGAGGAATGCTACTGTGATTTATATAGAAAAAGGTTCCAAAAGAATCATAAAAATACAAACAGAAAACTAGGATCCTATGCAGAAGAGCATCACACACATACGCAAGGAAACGAGGATAACTTTTCTAAAAAAGATTTTATACAAATGATATCTCAAAACAGAACTCTCAGCATCACTAGAGCAGCAATGGCGTAAGCGAAGAGTCTGTCCTTTCTGTGCAGAACAACAAAAGGAATGTGTTTCTTTGGTCTGCAATTAGCTTCCTCTCCCTTTCTTTGCTGTTTACTTCATTTAAGAGCTAGAGACACCTTATTTTAGGAAAATAACCTACTTTTAATGTCTGATTGGTGCAATGGAAGAGAGAGACAGAATGCGTCAATATTACATCTTGAGAAGCTGAAATAGTGAAACTACCTTGAAAATGGTACTTTGCTGACAACCTACCATCAGTTTAGATCATTTTGCTTGGCCATTTCTGGAAGCACCAGCTTTTAGGCACTATTTCTGACATCCGCATTGTCATGCACTCATATTAATAAAGAATCCGTAGGTACTCATGGCCAGAAGATACTTCAATTTGACTTTATCTGTTTTTGTGAACTAAAGTTGATAAACTGTCTAGCTCAAAACCTTTTCAGTGACAACCTCACCAAAATACAAAGAATATTGACCCCCGTTTTTCTTTTTCAAAAACAGACGTGGGTACAACAGAGATTACTAAATCAGATGTTTTACCATGACTTTAAAGAGTCAATCTGATGAGTATAAACAGAGAAATTTGAGAACACAACAGCAGAAAACAAATAATAACCTTACATTCAGTGTCAAATGGATTAGGACTATTATTCTACCTCAAATTACTCAACAAGTCCTGTTTCTTTCACTGTAGACATTACATTACCAATGTCATTTACATATTTTGCAAAGGCAGCCTTGCATCTGGGGTGGGATTTCACACAACTTTCAAACACTAGTGTCACTTCGCCAGCATCAGCACCAACACCCACAGTCCTTTGCACTGATCATTCTCGGCACGAGAGTACTGTGCTAAGAGCTTCATAGACAAGATCTTTTTAAATTCTCACAATAACCCTTTAAATAGATCCCACCACATCGATTTATGTACGAGAAATCTAAGGTGATGAGATGAGCCTGCCTGTAACCCACACAGCCAGGATGGGGAGGACAGTTTAAAAACAGCTCCAATTGCTCCCAAAGCACCTGCTTTAAACATCCCCTGGATCCCCTGGCATTATTTAAATGAAGTCCTGTTTGGACTACAGTTGGAACTGCCGGCAAATGTCCTGCAGGGGACTACCTCTTCCGACAGGTCCCATACTCACCATCCATCACCTGGCTACTCTGCACGGAAGAACTCTGCACTCAAGGCCCCCTTGTTCACTAAACAAAAGGCTGGGCTCCAGGGGGTCAATGTGCTTAACCCTGCAGTTGGTGCTGCATATCTGATCCCCCCACAGCATCTGACAGCCAGTCCAACAAGGCCAGAGTGATCTCAGCAGCCTCTGCCATCACCAACGTTCCCTGAAACCCGTATCACGGGCCCTCCTAGTTTTGGGGACACGTGTGGCACTGTTACCCCATCCAGGTTCTCCTGCTCTCCTCAGTCACATTCTTCCCCTTTCCAGGTATCTACTGGAAAACCGTGGTACAAGGGATAGGGCAGGCATAACATTTTAAATCACAAACATTTTCTGGAAAAAATTAAAAACCTTATCAATTAGCCAAAATACGAAGCTCAAACAACTACTGTCTCAGATCAACCGCGTTTTGAGTATTTGCCATTAATAGCTCTGCTGTCCTGCGATGATTATTTCGTCATATTTGCTCTTGATGAAATATAATTGAAAAGACCTGTTTTTATAGTTGAGGGGGATAAGACCAAGTGTTCTTTTTTATAAGTCTTGAAGCAGATACTATCACACATGCTACCACATTTAAATAAAGGCTGGTAATGCACACACAGCCTAGTAACTATCGTGATGAGTGAGCATCTTACATAATAGTTTTCGTTTCTTACCTGCGTGCAGGTAGGCCAGGTCAGGGTTTTCGATGTCAGGATGCTGCTCTTTCAAGTGGTTTCGAAACTCCACAGGGACGTTGGTCCCATAGTCACACTTGGGGCAGTTGTACATCTTGACCCCTTCATGTTTGCCCGTGTGTAGAATGTGTTTGCGGATATTTTCAGCACAGTTTGACCTACCAAGAAAGAAAGAAAAGTAAACGGAATTAAGGTCAAATCAATAACACGAGACCACAGATCACGATGGCAGTGACCACTCGTGCAGACCTCACAGGTATCAGGTGCTATGTGTGCTCTAAGTGTTGTGCTCTGTAAGAGTTAACATGAATCGTATGAGGCTGGGAGCTCTTAAAACCTTGGCGCTAATTTCTAGGTTGGCTTTTACCTGAGCAATTCATTTCTATGCAGAACTGGAAACACAAAGTCCCAAGTTCTATCATTTTAATATCAAATTATTCTGGTACCACTTGAGGGCAGTGAAGGAGTTTCCTTAATCCCGAGAACACACCTTGCACCACGGAGTACTGATACAAAGGCAAGCCCTGTCACCTCCACTGAAATTGGAGCATTAAGGAAAAAAAGATGCCTTGACTTTTAGACCTGTCAAGTGAGCTGCTTCTAAGTAAGGCTCTAAGATAGTCTGACGATAGAAAAGTAGCTGGAAACAGCCCCTCAGCCCACAGCTGGGCAATGTGCGAAGTTCCAGTGAGGTTCCTGTACTGGTGTAGGTTTTGAAGAGGGATGGACTGAATAAATACAATTGAGGGTCTGTATATTTCCCACCAAATTGTCCCTGAAAATAGGCTCCTCTCCCACTGCTTTCCTGCAGACGCAGAAATGCAAGGCCTGAAATGACCAGAACCCTGGGCACAGGGAACTGCTCATGAGGCAAACTGTTCACCGCCTGCTCCCAGCCCTCTCAGCACAGGCACTGCAACTGTGCCCCCAGACCGTGTCCAATTAACAGCAGTTAAACAGAGCGGGCATACAATCATTAAGAGTGGGTGACTGAATATGTCTTCAGTTGGACATTGATTTCTAAAGAGAGTCCCAGTTCATAGATTGGAAGACTTAATATTATTAAGATGGCAATACTCCCCAAACTGATGTACAGATTCAGTGCAACCCTATCAAAATCTCAGCTGGATTTCTTATAGAAATTGAAATGCTGATTCTAAAATTCACAAGGAAACGCATGGAACCTAGAAGACTCAATACAGTCTCACAAAGAACTAAGTTGAGGACTCACACTTTCTGATTTCAAAACTTACGAAGCAACAGTGATCAAGACAGTTCCATGGGAAGTTAGATGCCTCAGCGCAAGGCTGCAGGCTCCTTGTGGGGAGCAGGGATTCATGCCGGACTTGCTGGGCCCATGAGCGCAAGCATTGGGTTTATGGAGAAGGCATTCTGAATTATGAGGACATTTCAAATGAAATTTTGAAATATGACACACTGAAAATTTTGAGGCAGCTTTACATATATGTACATATATACGTGTATAAATATATAAAGCGTGGGCTGGGCAATTAGCAAAAGGACCAGAGATGCGACCTAATTTTACGGCTTCTTAAAAAATATGTAATAAAGGAAATATTTTATTCAGTTCAAAAGCAATGCATTTTAAAATAATAAATTAATAAAATAAACCACAAGTGCTTCTAGAACGCCATAAGACTATGGCAGTACTACACACTCACTGCCTATTAACACAAAAGCATGTTAAATTTGTGTTATTTAACCTAATAAGAAGGAAGCTTAAAAAGAATCCTAATGAATATTTTTTCCTCTTTTGATGCATATTATTTCAGTTATTAAAAAATAATGCACCACTGAAGTTGAAGAAACATACTTTCACATATTTCAAACATCAAACAGTCTAGTGATAGACAGATATAGCAAAGCCTCCTCCAGCACGGGCCGGATCACCCCCACCTCCACCAGGAACCCGGGATCCCTAACTTCTTATCAATCTTTTGGGAGAATTAAGAATGATTTTTCCAATCCACAAACACACTGTATCTTCTTTTCTCCCCTCTTCTTGTATGTAAATCTGTTGGCATAACACGTGTCAGCAGCACCTTCTTCCACCTAACAACAAGGCGCGGGGATGTTGTTTCCACGTGACTATGTTAGAGCAGAGTGTCCTTCCTGATGCCTCCCTCTACCCTCCCCTACTCCCTCCCTCTGCTCCGCCTCCTTTCCTTCCTTTGTTAATAGCCAGGCAGTATTTCACGGTAAGGACAGAGAGTGTTATATTTAACTGACCCTCTACTGATGAGCATTTAGGTTGTTTCCAATCATTTGCTAGTATAAACAAGGTTGCAATGAATCATCTTGTGAAACACTTTCCATTTCTCAGGATGCCAAGAAAATCTCAGGATGCCAAGTGGAATTGCTTCCAATGGCAATGGGCATATGCTTTTGTAATTTTGATAAATGCTGCCCAACTGCCATCCAGAGGAGTTGTAGCAATTTACATGTCCACCAACAACGTTTGACAGAGTCTGTTTCTGCACATTCGTGCCACTGTAATGTGTTGTGTTACCAAACTTTCACATTTTTGCCAACTTGGTGGGTGAAAAATGGTAGCTCACTGGGGTTTCAATTTTTAACCTTTAAAAGTTTTAATCTGCATTTCTTTTGTAACGAATAAAGTTTCTTCGAATATTGAAATGTCATATGTATTTTCTTTTCTCTGTACTGCTTTTCCATATTTTTGATCAGTTTTTTTCCTAAGGGTTGTTAGTCATTCTCTTATACATAAAGGAGGTAGGTACTTTATGACAAAAGTAACAAATATTTCTTCCTTAGTTTCCTTTAGACTTTGCTTACAGCATCTTCTGAAAAGCAGAAGTGTTTTATTTTGTTCATCTTTTGTCCTATGGCTTCCTTACTTGGAGGTCATAAAAGGATTGTCCCTAATTTGGTTCTAGTACTTGAATAGTTTCATTATGTTCCACTGAATATTAGATCCCTTGCAAAATTCTCCTAGAGTGTGGTGTGAACTGTGGATCCAGACTGCTAGCCAGAGCTGTCAAGACAACATCTTAATAGTCTACCTTTCCCCCACTGACTTGAAATGCTACCTTCATCAATATTTTATTTATTTGAAGCTAATTCTGGATTTTCTATCACAGTCTGCTGGTCTGTCTCTGCCTGCGCCCATCTGTTACGACGAACCAAGCTGCACAAGGCTCACATCTGGTAGAACTCATCCTTCTGCACTGCTCCTTTCCTCCCAGGTCACAACTTCCCACCCAAGCCATCAGATCATCAATCACAAGACTGTGCTGGTGAGCTGGTGTGGCAAACATCATGAGTTAACTACGGAACCAGAGAGAATAAAGTAGTATCACTAAGACACAATCAGGTAATTTCTATGTATTTATTAACATGTACTGGTAGTACTGTCTTACCGATAAAGAAAAGGAAATGCAGAGAGAGCGGGCACAGATGTCATGCGCTAACGTGCACACACATCCCAATGAACATTCCTTTCCTAGTTCCCCAAGGGAAGCTATGTAACTGCCTCACCACTCCCAAACTCCTGTGTGACATTAAAGACTGCCTTGGTCTACTGCTAATAATCTGACAGGCTGTGTATGTAAATGGACATTACAGTCTTCCGAAAGTTCTACTTAAAGAACTGTGTTAGTTTTCTTTAACGTTCTCCCCTCCACACTTGTGACCATGGAGTACTTTGCTGTTGTTGTTACTTTATGGGAATAATATATGTCTCTCATAAGGCTGTCATGAGGGTTAAGGTAAATGATACTAAACAAGTTCAGAAAATACAGGAGGTACTCAGTTCGCTTTTGATTACTGTTGCTAGTCTTTCTATTAAATGCAGTACAGTCCAACTATCTGGATCATCATTAGCAATTTTCTCACTGTATACGAAAGGCAATTTCAATTCGTTTGAAAAATAGATTTCCCAAACAGTTATATAGTGCATGCATGCATATATGTTTAGAAATGTGATTTCTTTCTATGCATGTTCAGAATATACTTTTTGAACCAATACCCTTGAAAAGAATTACTCTGTAGTTAAGTATGCATTGGAACAAGTGTATTATAGTACATATTTATCTAAAAGCTCAGTTGAAAGAGGCTTCTACTGTATCTTTAAAAGAGTAATCCAGGGCTTCCCTGGTGGCGCAGTGGTTGAGAGTCCGCCTGCCGATGCAGGGGACACGGGTTCGTGCCCCGGTCCGGGAAGATCCCAACATGTCGCGGAGCGGCTAGGCCCGTGAGCCATGGCCGCTGAGCCTGTGCGTCCGGAGCCTGTGCTCTGCAATGGGAGAGGCCACAGCAGTGAGAGGCCCATGTACCGCAAAAAAAAAAAAAAAAAAAAAAGTAATCCAAAATGAATAAAGAATAATCCAAAGGAAGTCTTTTTGTAAACTAAATTTAAGAAGTTTTCACATTTTTTTAACCAGTAGTATTTAATTATAAATTCACTGAGCAAAAACTGAGTCTAAGAAAGCCTGGGAAATCTCCAAGGGAGAAGAAAATAAAGCTGCGAGTCACTGCAGGTGGCAGGCAGTAACCAATACAGCAGCGCAGGGCTTCTTCCACAATTTACATAACACAGCCCAGGATACAGTCCTCTGCCACTTATGTTCTCACTAAAGGACCCATAAAGAAAGAGCCTGGTGGGCTTCCCTGGTGGCGCAGTGGTGGAGAGTCCACCTGCCGATGCAGGGGACACGGGTTCGTGCCCCGGTCCGGGAGGATCCCACATGCCGCGGAGCGGCTGGGCCCGTGAGCCACGGCCGCTGAGCCTGCGCGTCCGGAGCCTGTGCTCCTCAACGGGAGAGGCCACAACAGTGAGAGGCCCGCGTACCGCAAAACAAAACAAAAAAAAAAAGAAAGAGGCTGGTAATTTTAGATTACTAAACAGTTGTGCTGGTTAAATTTAACATTGGTTAGAGGGTACAAGAATAAAGAAGTTCAAATTCCTCTGGTTAAAATGGAACATTTTATCAACAATGTTTAGCAAACAGATGAATGTCATTGGGAGTGTTGAACGCAATACATCACCAGGACAAAGAACACAAGGACCAATGTATACGGGGATAAAGATGTCATTTCAGATCAGTGAGGAAATGATGGGTCATACAACAAACGGTGTTCAGTCAATTACCTATCACATGGGGAAGAAATAGTTAGACTCTTGTGGTCTTATACCATGCAAAAGTAAATGCCATTTGGACTTTAAGATTAACCTAAGGACACTAAATTATAAACGTGCTAGAAGAAAATACAAGAAAACATTTTTATAATCTTGATTTGAAAGAGCTTTCCTGAATAAAATTCAGAACACAAATGCTATAAAAAGATGTAGCAAAAACACTTCATAAAACTTAAAACTGCTATATAGCATAATAGTCATAAATAAAGTTAAAAGACAGGGCAAAGAAATGGACAAAATATATGAAACATATATAAAATGATTAATATACAGACTACAAAATGAGTACCTATGGTTAATAAGAAAAAAGATAAAAATCTTAAAAACTGGATAAAAAACATAAGCAAGAAATTCCTAACTGGAGATCTACAAATGGTTATGTAAGCATTAAATGACTCCAGTAACCAAGGAAATACCAATGAAAGCCTAAGGTAACAGAAGGGCAAAATTTAAGAAGACTGGTAGCATTAATGAACGGTAAGGGAAATGAATGCCACTGGTAAGTGTCAGTTAGCAAAGGCTTCGGGAAGACGTTTGATGATAGCCTTCAAAAGTAAAATACACACATACTCTTGGACTTAGGAGTTCATTTCTAGAAGTTATCCATAAGGAGAATCATTAAACCATTATTTGTGGCTAAACACTAGGGGAGAATGTGAAACTAGATGTTTGCTTACAAAGGAAATGAGTTGTTAATTTACAATGATCCACACTAAGGATTTCCATACTGCTGAGAGGTAAGGGTTACCATGCAAGCCTGCTTCTCAGAGTAGGAGCTGGTCTCCTACAGAGCTCCATGGAAGCCAACTACATCCTGGTAGAACGCTGGGAGGGCACAGCCTGATCCCAGGAAAAGCAAGGGTACCCCCCAGCCATGAGTGGTGCCAGAACAAGGCAAGCGACCTGGTAGGCCAGGCCACACGACTGCTCCCGCACAGCCCTGACCTCAAGCCATCCAGGTGGTAGGCCAGGCCACACGACTGCTCCCGCACAGCCCTGACCTCAAGCCATCCAGGTGGTAGGCCAGGCCACAAGACTGCTCCTGCACAGCCCTGACCTCACGCCATCCAGGTGGTAGGCCAGGCCACACGACTGCTCCCGCACAGCCCTGACCTCACGCCATCCAGGTGGTAGGCCAGGCCACACGACTGCTCCTGCACAGCCCTGACCTCACGCCATCCAGGTGGTAGGCCAGGCCACACGACTGCTCCCGCACAGCCCTGACCTCACGCCATCCAGGTGGTAGGCCAGGCCACACGACTGCTCCCGCATAGCCCTGACCTCACGCCATCGAGGGTGGGCTCCCCAAGCAGTGGAGCTGACCAGTCCCACGGTGCCTTTCCCAGTCTGACGCCAGGCACCGCAACGTCCCTGAGTGTGGCTCCAGAGAACCACAGGTGTGACAGGTACAGAGACAGGCTGAGAGGAGGAGTAACGATGACACGCCTGTCTCTGAATCTCCCTCAAATGCTACGGAGGAAGCCCTGGTGTGTGTGTGTGCAGCTCATCATTCATCCTTATTTGTTGGACAAAAGCCATTCACAAAATAAGGTACACCTTATGTACTACCATGGAAAAACTTCCAAGACACACTGTTAAGTTAAAAAAAAAAAAAGCAAGTCCCAGGTAAATACATATAAGAATCCTTTCAACTTTTGAAAACTACACAATATACTCATATAGATACACAAATGCATTAAATGGGTATTAGAAGAAAGCCTAGCAAACTATTGATGGTAATTATATTTATGGAAAGGTTTCCAAGGCAGAGGGAACTTCTACATTTGCTCAGTATATTTTTGGATCACTTGGATTATTCATGAGAATATCTTTAAGTTTTACTCATGTAAAGCAAATATGATCAAAACATGCAGCTTAAAAACAACTGGATTGGATAGTATTATACAGAATGTAAATGTCATAAACAATACAACAGTATAGCTGACATAAGTTGGTAATAGAAATGAAAATCAAGTGTGAAGATTCTCATGCTTACATAGACATAATTCAATTTGATGAATCAAGTAAAAGATTTAAGTAAGGTAAGTCAGGTTGTAAAGGTAATCACTTAGAAAACCAAAATGAATACAGTAAAAAAAAAATAGGGGAGAGAGGAGAGGTGTAGCGGTAAACCGGGTGCATGAGCTAACTTCCTGATCTGTGCTGCCCATACACCAAGAAACAGAGAATCAGCAAAGTGTTTAGGTTATCTCTAGCAGGACAAAAATAGGATTGGTCACAAGCGGTTACGTCAGGAGAGTGGGCGTGAAGAGGACCTGGAATGGGGCAGGATAGTAAGACTCTGACTTTTCAAATGATAAAGTTCAAATAGTAAAAATAATATACAATAACAGTAAGTTTTATAGGCATCTAAGTAAAACAGATACTTAAAAATAACAGTATAGTTCATTACTTACAAAATTATCCGAAGTTTCTTTTTTTGGATAATTTTGTAAGTAATGAAATACACCATTTCTATAAACTCTAAGGCAAAAAAGAATTTATAGAAATCAGAAGTAAGCACAAAACACAATCTTCTGAACATTTTCTGCAATATCAAATTTTAATTGGACAATTTCCGGATCACCCTGTTCTGAATTCTACGAATTTTCTTTTTCTTTTTTCCTAACTGGCGGCTAACTATTAAATAGGACAATTCCTATCAGGTCACTTCTCATTGGTTCCTGCTCTTCATAAATCCCAATTCTTTGAAATCAATCGCTGTGACAATAAAAACTGATGTACATTAATTTTTCTCCCCATTTCTCAGCTATAGTTAACATTTGTTATGTGATATAAGGGGATGTGCGTCATCTGATAACACAGAACAGTGTCTCACAGGAAGAAGGAGCCTGTGAGTTAGCACAGGAGTGGATGAAGGCGGTCGCCTGATTGACCGTGATCCATCCACTGCTCTCCAGTGGCTGGAAGGACCCAGGTTCTGGGCTCTGCCGCCATGTCGCTGTCAGGTATTCACAGCCCCGTCCCAAGTGCAGCTACCAATACCACATGCTCATGGAGAAGCCGCCACACGGCAGCCACAGCGCTGGCCCATGTGACCCACGCATGGGCTCTGCTCACCCGTACATCTGGGTGCTGGTCTAAAAGGGCAAGGCCAGCCTTTCAAACCCACTGGGAGGTCTTTCAGAACAGAAGTAATTTAAGTCTAATTATCATTATGATTTCCATGGGAAGTCTATGATTACAAGAAAAGTCTATTTTCGTAGGTATTGATTTATTATTTTCAAAATGAATTTACTCAACAAATATTTATTTAGTGCCTACTATATTAAAAGAAACATAAAAATGAATCATTTTGGTTATATCCTCAAAGAGAACGCAATGTGATAGGAGAGGTGAGCCATGTACATCAACAACCATAACAAAAGGCCATGCTTCATAAAATGAAACTTAATTTTGAAATAGGGTTGAAAATTCCACCTGTCTACTTACAGGACTGTCACGCCCCCTTCAGTGACATCTTTAATTGAGAATGGCCTAAAATTATCTTGTTTCCATGCTATTCAAAATACTTGACTGACTTCAACTGACTTCAAATAACATTGATTAACTGCACACTTACCTATGGATATGCCACTGCCTTTGACAGGATTTGCACACTGCTCTACCGCTCCTTCTACTCCCAAAAGTATGTAGAACTTCCCATCTGTTTTCCACCATTCATGTTCCCACATTTACATCCACTTACATTACTTCTCTATTCATATCTCTGCTTGTTTTGGTTTCTACAACCAGTAAGAGCAATAAGCTGCTTTGAATTTAACAACCTGCTCCACCTTCCACTCTACTGGAGAACAATGAGATTCACAAAGAAGAAAGAGCAGGAAGCGACAGTAAGCTCTGTCTCTGTTAGAAACCCAAATTATTTCGTTAGCATTTAACGCTTCAAGAATAGTTCCACTCACACAGTTTGTGTGGTTGTAGAACAGGAGATTGATTTAAACACGTGGCCAGACGTGGCTTGTCCTCCATGGCATAAGCAGTGAGGAGGGCCACCCACCAGTGCAAGCCCTACAGAACCTTGACTTCTCCTTGGTTCTTCTTTAGCCCAAAGAGGAAAAGACACTTATAATTTCATTAACTGTTCACTTCTTAATATACGGAATATATATTCTCAGTCTAGAAGAAGGTAACTTGCTTTGAGAAAAGTGCATGGTAGACTTTCATCTGCCATGAAGACAACAAGCTATAAGCTTATATAAGTAAGTTTAAGTAATTACCAGACGCCGTATCCTACGTGCTTATGAGAAAATAAATGCCCATTCTCTCAGGTAAAAACGCATAGCAGACATTAATGGTGGCCTATCCTTTAACAACACAGAAACATCCCAGCATCCAAATTAGTCCAGCACGATGCCTACAGGGCTTCAGGAAAAGGCCTCGGTGGCCAACGTTTCACATACTTCAGTTACACAAAATTATACATATAATTTTGTGTGTAACTGAAAAATATATATATATATATATATATATATATATATATATATATAAATCACCAACTTGGAATTCTTTTTTTTAATACCATCGGAATCTTTTTTAAAAAAAATATTCATTTATTTCTTTATTGTTTTTGGCTGCGTTGGGTCTTCGCTGCAGCGCAGAGGCTTCTCTCTAATTGCGGCATGCAGGTTTTCTCTCTCTAGTTGTGGCACGTGGGCTCCGGGGTGCGTGGGCACACGGGCTTAGTTGTCCCACGGCATGTGGGAGACTAGTTTCCCGACCAGGGATCCAACCCGCGTCCCCTGCACTGGCAGGCAGGCTCTTTACCACTGGACCATCAGGGAGGTCCCTATATATTTTTCTTTACAGCAGGAATCCCTTGAGTCTTTCATATGCTGCTCATTATGCATCTGAGGAAGGCAGTGCAATACAGAGAGTGTTTCTCAAACTGACTTGACCACAGAAACATTCTTCAGGGCTGAGCTAACAACACCGCTTGAAGTCTGTGACTGGCGAAATCAGAACACCACGTTAGCCGTACATGTTGCTCGTCCTCCCACGCGTTTTCTGCATGGCTGCAGTGAGTGCTGGTGGAAATCCTTTCCGCTGTTATCTTGCCACTCTTTTTATATTGGACCTTTGAAATAAACAGAGTTCCCACTCCAGCTTTTCATTTCTACAAACCTACGTCCTTACCGCACAGAGTGTTAGTCTCTCCTTTTCTGTTAACTAGCTAATTTAACAAAGTGAAATGATGTGAAACCAGGAAAGGCACGTGGACGAGAGGCCTTCCGAAGAAAAGGATCTTTAATAAAGTTGAGGCAAGTGCAGCCTGCCCCTCCTGCTAAGTCCAAGCAGTCACTGGAATCGTAGTTGTAGGGGAGGCTAAGGAGGGCAGAGAGGCGCACAGAGACGCTCACCAGGGCCTCAACTACACGCAGGTGTGTGCTTACCGAGCTCTGGCTTGAAATAGTCAGCTACAAATAATACTGCTTTATAAATGAAGATATAAATATATGTAGTAGTTTACTGTAGCTTTACTAGTTGAGAGCTTTTCAAACTTAAGGTTATATAAGTAAAATTTTTACTGAACCAAAAATACATTTCACAACATTTCTGAGTCTGGGCCACACTTGATTTTACTTGGGACAATCTTATAATGTCAAAGAGACAAAAAAAAATTTAAAAGGCTGGATTTAAAATACCCACAGCTTCTGCACACATGAGTAAGAGCACAGTTCACTGGGGAGGTGTGCAGACCTGATCACAATAATTCACTACATGCCCACAGACTCCCTTGGTCTATTAGGGGCACGGGAGGGGCTGCGATAAAATTTTAAATACTTCTCAAGTGGCTGAAAGGAGAGTGCGTCCCTCACACCTGGTATACTGGAGGGGCCTGGCCAGCACGCCACCAGGATTAGAGTGAGGAGGTGTGGCAAATAATAAGACGGAAAGTTTATTTTCCGGCCACAGGAAACAGTGAACTTCCCTGTCTTTGAAAGTCTCCTGAAAGGCTCTTTCTCTGGCTCTACGTTTATTCCTTACAAAGCTCTCTGAGTTAAGTGTATACTGAGAGTAGATTTAAAATGCATACTTTATTTTGTAAAATTGAGTCCTATCAAGGAGCGTTTAAACCTTTTATAACTGTAAAGTTTTGCGATCACTTTTGAAGAAACTTAAGAGAATTACTGATTACGAGGGGCCATCGAATTTATTTAATAATCTACGTCCGTTTTTACAGAAATGCTCCAGGTAATCCACTTAACAATCATAACTGGTTCATTTCAGTCACTGCACACGATGCTTCCCTTTGTCCCTTGTAAGTCTCTCAAACGTCTTATTTTAAAGGAATATACAGTACTCCCGGAAGACATTTTCCCATTTCTATTCTCTTCGACTCCTGCGAGCCCTTGTTCTGTGTGATAAGGCAATCTCCTCCGGGATCGGGGCTGTGTAGTTTCGCACCACGAGTGACAAGGACTCGACTTGAATAACTGCTGTGCGCAGGTTGTAATTATGTCAGCTGGAGTGTTGAACAAGGGGACTGATTAATGTGCGCCCCGGCCCAGGCACAGTCCCTATCAAAACCTCTGCGCAGGCCAGCAGTGGGGACAGGTTAAAGCAGAAAGACAAAGCATGCTGTATCGTCCATGATGGATGAATTGCTCCAACAGTCTTCAGGCAGATGTTCCAGGACAGTATAATATACAATTACTCTGCCTTATCACTTTCCCAGGGACAATAAAGCTTCCTCCTTCTATAGTTCATGTGAGTGAAGGCAAAATTCGTTTTACTTTTACAGCACCAACTCACTTATCATGGTGCCTTGATTGTGCTTTTACAGCTAAAGCAGACACAGCTTCCAGTTTTCAACTAAAAAAGAAAAAAGAATAAAACTGGAGCCTTGTTCTGAATCTCTTTTACATCAGAACCCACAATATTTTAGAAGATTGTTGTGTTAAAAATGGATGCAAGGAAGGTAATATGTGTGTGTGCGTGTGTAGTTAAAAATAAGTACACATAACAAGAGGTAGGATTTGGATTCTGTAATCATTACATTCATAACGTCATTTTCATAGGCCATCCAGAAATCATTAATTGGAAGGAACATGTAATTAATTTATATATATATATATATATATACATACACACACACACACACACACACACACACACACATGCTGATATCGTCCATATATTTCCCAGGCACATAGCTCCTTGAGTCTGAGGGTACATTTCCAATGACACACTTATTCACTGCCATTCCTAGGTGGCGTCTTTGAGAGCCTTCTTCCTTAAGAAAGCTGTGTTAGCAGAGAGAGAAAGGAAGCTGCCCCAACTGTTTCAATAACACCTTGCAGTCAATGCTAAAATGAACCTACCTCAGGGGCGCTGTGGTGAGTATCTCTACTACCTTTATTTGTACTCATGGAAATGGTGCCAAAAATTTGTTACAAGATGTACAGAACTATCTCAATTTGCACAGGGAAATGTGCTTTTCATTTTTAAAGCTGAGAAACAAGCTAAAACCAAAATCTGAGAGGCAGCCATAACCATCTTGTGGTAACCATAATTTATAATGAAACAAAGCAGCAAAAATTCCAATAGAATCAAAGGAAATCCATACAAAATGATAGTGAATGCAAAAGAAAAGCATACATCAACCTGTGGGGCAATATATATGACTTATTTCTACTTTTTAGTGGTTTAGTACAACTGACACCAACACTCAGCAGTTATAATATACCTTAAGTCATGAAAACAAATCATGTACCCTACCTCACCCTAAGGAGTGATATATTTGCTTTCTCTTTTCATACTATACACACACTAACTCCAGTACCCACATGGTCCTTATTATTAACGTTTCTCTTGGTAGGACCATTCCAGTAGCGTATATGTTTCTAGAAATATGGCAATTTGAAGAAGGCAGGGGTCAATCTAAAACAGTGAAACAGAAGTTTTAGTACAAATGGACATAAGAAGTATAATCAAAGCTGTGATTGGCCAAAGAGTTATACCATACCTATAATTATTTGGAAGAAGTCACGCAAATGAAAGGTAGGTAAAACAAACAGCAAGGGTTGTACATATATATGGGGGTCAGGTGTCATCACGATAAACGTCTGTGAGTTTCCACTGGCTTATGATGTCACTAGAGGGGCCCATGAGATTTACTGGCCTTAGAAAAACCCTAAGACATTAGCAAAAATTGTTTAGAATAAGTCATAGAAAAGATGTCACACTTTAAAAGATTACATTTAAGATGAGTGTTTGTTAAATGATTGCCCTGAACTGTTTGCTAGTGCCAAGCAAATTTTTGAATTATGTATAACAGTTAAAGTAGTACAATATTTTGTGGAAGTAAATTCCTCACAGAAAGCAAATAAAATTCCAGTGTTTGAATGTGTGTGTAGGGAGGGCAGAACAGTCCCATTACACAGTCTCCATGTTCTTTGATTCAAAACTCTGAACACAACAAAGGAAAAGGTGGTGCTACGCAGTGTTCCCAAACTGTGGGAGGGTAAAGATTCAGAGGCTTGAAGCTGTAGCTCTCCATCTCGAGAGGTCCCAAGGTGGGAACAGGGAGGCACTGCTGATTCTTCAAAATCATTATCAGCGCCCCGGATGCGTCACAAAACCCTCACCTGACATGCACCACCTGAGCCCTTAGGTAAAAGCACTGTTCAACTTCATTATTTCAGCTGGCTCTTTCACCTCCGCCTGTAAGCATTTTAGTAAAATTTTAAAAGCAATCTTAAGCAAACAGATGAAAACAAACACACAAATACAATGTGCATCCAGCTCTCTGCGCATGCAGCTATCCCAGCTCCCCAAGCGTTTGCAGGAAGCAGCCTTCAAGACACTCCTTTCAAGACCAGCTAGCAAGTATCCTCACCACGTCACCTCTGACCCCTCGCGTGCTTTCTGCTCCTACCCCTGTGCTAGGACCGGGCTTCCCCAGAGAACCCATGCCGTCCGGGTGGCTGCGGCAGGTGCACTGCCCTGAGTGCTGCCTGCCTGCTGCCCAGAGGTCCCTTCCATATCAGGAGGCTACTTCTCAGTCTCTCTGACACTTCTCTTTGCCCCTCTGCTTTTTCGTTTTCCGCATTTTCCAAGGGAAATGCCAATCGCATCGCTGCTTTCAAGTTCCACATACACCAGCACTGACCGACACATTTACCGGCACGTTTCCATGTGGATGCCCATGGGCACTTCAAAGTCAATGCATCCAACCCACACACGTCGTCATTTTGCTAAAGGGATCTCTCCTCCGGGAGTGAGGACCTGGTAAATGGCACTGCCGCTCACTCAGCAGCCCTAGCCTAGGCATGTAAAGGATGGCACGCGTCTTTCTGTCACCCTGTCCCCAAATGCATCCATTTGGTCACCGTGTTCATTCATTCTACCTCCTAACAAGCACTGGAATCAGCCTCTCTGTCTATCCTTCATGGCTACTGTGTTAATTTATTTAGGATTAGTCACTTATTTCTGCCTGCATCTTTGCAATTGTCCTTTAAATGCTCTCCCAACACCTGCTGTGTCCCTCTCTGCCTCTTCATTTGTACTGCGTCAGTGATTACTGCAAAGCAAAATAAGAATATGTCAGTTCCCTCCTTAAAATTCTCCACTGGCTACGCACTGCCTTTGGGGTAAAACTCAAACTCCCCGGCATGGACTAAATGGCCCACAGGACTTCTTGCCCGCCTTCACCACATAATCCCATATGTCCTACAATCCAGGCTGGCCGACATGAGACAATAACTTAAAATCAAATGAAAAATATAAATTGGGAGTGGAAAGTGGGACAGAATCTTACTTTTAATTAAAATTAAAGCTATCTGAGGTTTTTAGAACAAAACAAACTACTCAAATTTAAGTGTCAACCACGTTTTACCTCAAATAATTCAATCCAAGAGATTAACTGATTTAGTTAAGCATAAGCACTAAAAGTTTACCACATTTTCTCTGTATGGGAAAATTCTAATTTGTTTTATGACATTTCATTTTCATTTCATATTTCTTAAAAGTTGTAATTTAAAATGAATAAAAACCAAAACAATCAGGAAAGATATGACTGAGTTCAGTTAATCAACATGATTCAAAACTTAAATAGTGAGAGAACCCCAAACGGTGTCACAACTGATATAAAAGATACAAAATGAGAGAGTAGGGTTGTTTAGCAAGACGCAAACCAAAAGAATTAAGAGTAAGGAACTAAAGTTTAAGGGGTAAGGGGAAGGTTAATATTACGTTAAAATTCCCTGTAGGGAAAAGTATCACATTACATATTATGCATATTATGTTACTGAATAACAGATTCTGGTTTATTTCAAGTACAGCTCACTATGCAGGAAGGAAAGGCACAACACCATTTTCCAAAAAAGGAAAATATTCGGGAATACTTCTTGTTATAGAACTTCTCACAAGCACAGTACTTCTCATAAATAGGAAAAAGTCAAGAAAGGGTTTGTGCTACATTCTCTTAATTAAGAAAATAAAGATGTGAAAGTGAGAAAAGATGTAATCTTGTTTTTACAAACATTCTTAACCTAAAGCCAAAACATACACAGGTGCTACCAGGAAGGCAGCATCTTATTCCACTGAAGGGGTCTGAGGTCTAGAAGGCACACTGATGGAGAAGCTGCCTCATACAGACCACTGGGTCCCCACTACCTAAACATTCCAAGTTTTTCTCTCCTTCTCCTTCCTTCTTCCAGTTTTTTACAGGCCCCAGAGAGGCAATACTTCAGAACATACTGAAACAAAGGATCCAAAAACAAAATGAAATAACTAAGATCTTAGCATTCTCACTGAACTAATGACAGGTGGTCAAACTTTTATACACTTCAAAGGTATTATTATTTCTCTCAGCCCCACATCTGACCTTGTGAAACTCAACCATATAACCAGAAGGGTGGGCCTGATGCTCCACTAACTGTTGTTCTAGATAATCCTGGTGATTACAGGGTTTTCCTAATAAGCTACACACTGTAAGAGCCTCTAACGCCGGGAGATATAGCTAGTTACATAGTAAAGTGTTTTGTTGTGTGATAATAGCTCTAGTGTCTGAGGAATAACTTATTATGCAAGAGACTATTGCCCAAAATTTTTTTTCTATTTTTTTCATCTCTAAGGCCTTTCTTTCTACCACAATACATACAGATATATCTAACTACCACCCAAGGGACTATCCATAGTAACTCCTTGTAGAAAGACCATCCCCAAAGATAGTGCTGGTCTTTTTATAATGACTGGATTTGGGACTCAACAACAGCAGGTTAAATAAACATGTTTATCTAGATTCTACTTTAAGAGACAGCAAAGGGAATGTATGGACACTTTGTGTTCAGAACGGCTCTTTTAATTAATCTGTGATCTCAATGACGATTTCAGCTACATCAACAAATAATTACTTATAGTCATAAACAAATTATCTTAGATTTTTCTCCCTTTTAAAGACATATGAACCAATTTATATTTTTTAATGCTATGGAATCTATTTATTTTCAAGTCTACAGATTTTTTTTTTTTTTACTTAACCAACTGCTGTAAGATGAAAATTTACCAACAGTAACTAAAGGTCTGACATAAATACTGTGCTATATTAGCACATAGGCTTAAACAAAAATTTTTAGAAGTCTATGTGCTTGGGTGTCTCAGGGCAGAGAAGAAAAGTATGAGTAAAATATGCTACAAATAAACAAAACATTAGACATATATGTTATAGAAAATACAAAACTAAATCAAAACCACAATTAGAATTACTGAGATTTTTTTTTTTGAAATTCACTAATAAAATGATCAGAGAAAATTAGGAGATATTTGTTCAGAAAGAATTCAATTTCTGCTGAAACATAAACGTTAGGAATAAAAAATACACTTACATACAGTACAACTTTCATAATTAGGATAGAAAAACCTGAAAATACAATTATGTTTTTTTTAGGGAACCCCTCAAAAGATCCCATGGAAACTTACCAGAAACATCTACTCCACGTGAAAGATAGTACAGCTCCATAAAGTACCATCTTGACACCTGCTAGGAGAATCTTCTTAAGCAATATTTATACAGCCAATGACCAAACACGGTTCCACAAACCAGCCACGATACTGACATCTACCTGTGGCTCACTGAACTGTGTGAGGGTAGCAAGCAGGAAGGGGCCATCTACCAGGACAAGTACTACAAACATAGTACAACAGACACATCTGCCTCCCAGAAGGAACTGACCACAAAGGGAGGAAAGCCTTGGAATCATCATTATCCCAAGAAAAGTTTGCAAAGTAACTGGGCTTTGAGACTTTCAAACTAACCTTTCAGCCTAGGACATCTGCTTTTTATTCCATTAACTGGATTAGCAGTTAAAATAGAGTAGAATATAAACACATAAGAAACAGACTTGATATTAATGAAATAGTATTGACTGGTATGTTTTATTTATTTATTTTTGGGTGAGAATATTTAAGTTCTACTCTCCTAGCTAATTTCCAGTATTCAAAACAGTTCATCAATGATAGTCACCATGTAGTACATTAGCTCTTCAGACCTTACTCATAACTGAAAGTTTGTAACCTTTTACCAACCTCTCCCTGTTTCCCCCACTCCCTGGCAACTACTCTTCTGCTCTCTGTTTCTATGAGTTTGACCGTTTTGTTGTTGTTGTTGTTGTTGCTTTCATTTTTTTTTAAGATTCCACACATAAGTGATATCATGCAATATTAGGCTTTCTCTGTCTGGCTTACTTCACTGACAAAATGTTTTGAATTTAAATTTCGTTCTGCTATAACTAGGCTTGTGGCATCAATCAAATTGCTTCAAATATAAATTAATATTAGACATTTTCATTTATTTTTATGCAGTGTCATTACTCTTCAGGAACTTCAAAATCACCCAAAATAAATGAATGCTACCTTTGATTCTTCAGAAAAAGAAATGTGTGCTGTTCATTTCCTTATGTATAATTTCACTTCTCTCTCAGTATATATGATGTTCTGATACAAAGACAAAATCTGGTTTTTCTCCTTGTTATTATTCAGGGCGAACCCAAGTTTGATCCATCTATTGCTTCTCCTGCTACAACCTGTGAACCTGCACAGGAAGCCAAAGGAAAACAGGAACCCTCAGGGGAGATCATCCACAGGGAGGAAATTATCCCCTGCAGAGTCAGTCCCCAAGTCAGGATGCTGCTGAAACAATGGAAGACAGAACAATGATCCCATCGTATACTGAGGCCTTAGTACCTTATTATTCAGTAAAGCCTAATAAACATAAAATGTTTATACAGCAAAATTATGTAAAAAGGCATACTATTATCTAAGACCTGAAAAAGTTTTCATAACTGAGACACTTTATAGAATATGTATTTGAGAAATTAATACAAACTTTAAAGGGAAATAAAGATTTATCATATTTTTTTTATCATTACATCTTAAAACTATCCTAAAAATGCTTCCAGCATCATGTAAAGTTAAGACAGAATTCAATTAAATTAAAAGTATTCTTTGACAAAAACTTTCTAGGATACACCCACACACACACACACACACATTTCAAATGCTTGTGACAAACACTAAATTTTACCTAGTCTAGTCATGTGTGCAAAAACTTACCAAATTTGATTATAAGAAATACTAAACGAAATATTTAGAAGAGTGATAAAAGAGACGTTGGGGAATATCACAAAAAGTACATTTTTTGTTGAGACTCCACTACTTGGGTCAAAGGGTAAATCAAATATTCTTAGCCTCACCTCATCTAAAAGGAATGAAAACCCTTCTTGAGATCAAAACCTAGTGCATTAATGATTCTATGAAATACACTGGCCAAGAGCTAAGTAAACCATCAAGTAAGGAAAAGAATCAGAGTGTATTTCCAAGTTCAGCAAAACAATGGGGGTAAATCTTTAATATGAGGCAGGATTTATCAATTTTATTCCTCAGCTCTATGATATGTCATATTTCTAACTGGAGTTATAATTTCAAATAATAAAAAAAGAATAGTGAATAAAATGAAAAGTAGAACAGTAAAAACAACTTTTTAAAAGAGTGTGTAACATTGGCGCACTAAGGCAATTATGCAGTTGAGCAAAAATCTCAGTCTTAAGGAACAATGAAGGTATTTCAAGATCAATAATAGGGATGCAACAAATAAATGATCAAACTGCATACTTTGGGCTGAATTTTAGTTTTCTTTGACTTACTAAATGACATTTAAAGTGTCATGTAAGAATATCCTTTATATTTTTAATACTGCGGGTAGAATTTTGTGTTACTTTTCATGACTTATCAGTGGTTTACTGTTTAATATGCATTTATTAACCTTAAAAAATGGAAGCCAATGAGAAGGTGAGTTTCACGTAAAAGAAAGCCCAATTACAGCCAACTTTAGGGCAAGTCATCAGATCTCTTGTGAAAGCCAGTGTCATCAGTGGAACAGAGTGCAGCCTGATATTTAATAAACTCCGTGGGGAAATAAGGATTTACATTATTAGAAAGGGTACTTACTATAACATATTAAAGTTTTTTCTATTTCTCTCCTTAATAGAGAAGTGACAATTAAAACATAACAAAAAATAAAAGTATAGAAAAATGTTAGATTGTTTCCATTTTAAGGTAGGAAAAAATCTGAAGAATTTGCTGCATAAATAATATGGTAGGACAGCGTGCTATGACTCTAAATTTATGCTTTGAAATTATAATGAATACTAATTAATAGTGAAAAAGCTTTGGAGCAATGATGGAATATACTGATCTATAATGGATTCGAATTTTGGATATCTTAGACAGTAAAAGCTTAGGAAAAGGGTACACGTTTACATCTAAACAGAATGAGATGTCACTGTCTAAATTAATAATGCAAACTTGAAAAATAGCCCCAGGTTCAAAAGACCAATTATAAAATTCTTTTGTAAACAAATCTATATTCACATTTTTCATGAATAATTATAACTACTAAAATTTCTCCACTGATGTTCAATTTATAAAATGAAAAATATATTTTCAAATGAAATTTAAATAATACTTCAGTTTCTAATGATGGTAATTTACCTGCAAATAAGTGTTAATAATGACAACAACAGGAATATTCTACAGGAATAATGTTTATCTATTTATATTAAGCAGACAAAAATCTAAATATGAAAAAAGTATTTAAATATTTTAAGCAACAAAATATTATGGAAAGATACTGATGAGACAAATATGACCATATTTTCTCAGGAAATATGTGATCATCTTATACATACTTTTATTCTACAGAAATCATACCTACTCCAATTTCTTTATCTTGTGAAAGAAGATACTTTGTTGTTGTAAGGTAGATATGGTAAGCATTTTGTTCTTCCCATGCTATGCAACCAAAACAATCTTTATGAACTTAACTACCTGCTCATTTAAAAATCTTATTCTCCTCAACAAGAAAACGAAGGTATCCATTGAAAATTCTACATTTCATTCATAGTCACTAACTTTAGGAGTGTTCATATATTTGGAAGTTTTTCATACTCCTGGTCAAGTTAACTTGTCTTTTGTTCATTAGTAAAAGCAAACCCAACCTTGTATATACGCAGAATGATAAAACTGTCCCGTGAACAGAAAGTGTTCAAACTATTTACTTTCAATAATATTCAAATTATTAAAAAGACTTAAATAAAGATAAAATCACCCTTTTATCAAGGACTTTAAGCATTTCAACAGGAAATTTGATAGCAATCACTAGATGTAAACATCCTGAGTATTAATTCATAGGAGAGTGACAACAGTCTTAGAAAACACCAGCTCCTTTTCACGACAGTGCCTCAGAGGTCTGATACGGACGGGATCCAGCTGGATGCAACGCACTGCTCCACGGACGTGATGCTACTTCAAGGTGATAACTTGGATAGGGGACAAGTAACACGACCTCGACCTTCGCAAAAGTATAATACAATTTCAAGCCCAGAAAACCTGAAATACTGAGAAATATGTTCATGCATACAGAGACTTGAGTGCACCAAAACACAGTACTGATCAGCCAAACAAAATGCACATCCCAATCTCTGCAGCAGTACTATTAACAGCCTTAAGTCATACTTCTATGAATTCCTTCCAAAAAAATCACGGACACACACAGAGATTTCGGTAAAAGTATTTTTGGAGTAAAAACCTGAAAATGGCAGAAATGTCTAAAAATTTAATAAAGTTATTATTGTTTAACAATCTAACTAGAGGCCATGCAAGTATTAAAATTACATTGAAGAAAAGAGTGGTTTTCAAACTAGGCCTTTTGAAACTCTAAGGTATTTCAGTCATTATCTAACAATTGATTTGGGTTTTTTTTTTTTAACAACTTCAAAAACTGTAAAAAAAAAAAAAAAATCCATCATGGCATGTATTATAATTTTCAGACACTAAAGACCTTCAAGGCACTGAAACTCTTGCATTACCTCACTGAACAGTATCTTGAGGTTTGTCAGGTCAAGTAAAGCCTACAATCATCTGAAGTCCTAACCTGAGATGAGAGTGAAAACAAGGGCTGATGTGCACAGCCAAGCTCTGGATAAGTGATCTAGTGTGTTCCTCACCGCACGTCAGCAGTGTTCCTGAAGTTCGTACCCAAATCATTTGTCTTTTGTAAATGAAGAAGAGGCTGAACGGCTGCAGTGAGCCTCAAGACCCTAGCTCCTGACGACCCGCCCCTGCTGAGCGCTCCCTGCAAAGTCATAAACTGGACACCAAGGCTAATCCAACAGCAACTGTTAGCAAGAACTCCCCCCATTTGAAAACTTTTTGCTTGTCAAACAGTCTTATATGATATTCGTTAGTGTTATAATAAGTGACTTACAGACTGTAACTCTGAAATCTGTAACTGGTAGACACCACTTTTATCTATTTTATACATGGGGTCTGTACAAGATCTTGTTTGAAGTAACAGTTCTACGACTTAAAAATTATACTTTGAGAACCACAGTTACACAGGATTAATGACATAAGATGGTTATACAATTTGTTAAGTGTGAAAAATAAAATTTATAATGAAAGAAACCACCAAAAAAAACAATGCTTCAAAACAGGCATAAAGTACAGACTGAAAGAATATAATCCTAACAGCTAAGAGAGATAATTAAGGGAAATTTTTATAAATTTGCAATTGTTTTCCTGTGTTTTGCAGGGAAGGCAACTACAGTATGACCTCTAATAAGGAAAAAGAGCATTCAATAATGTTTGTTGTTTAAAGAATTCGTACTATCAGCTCCTCGGAATTTCTATGTCTACCTCTAATTGGATCACCATTTTATTAAATCTCAAAGAAACACCAATCTAGTGTTAGGCAAAGACAGAACTGAGAAAATGTGGAACGAATGAATAATTGATGAATGAAATATACCCGTAATATGTCTGTACTATTAGATGACCTTCAACATAAAACTTAATGCAATAATGAGGATAATAATAGAGATTATGGCAATATATTTACTGAACGCACAGGCTATATCCACAGGAATACAAAAATCTATTTTTCAATGAAGGCTTCAGGTTTAAGGTATATATTCTGATATGTAACAAAGGCAGGCTGCACTGAAGAACTACCCTCAACGTTTCCACATCCTCATGCACAACAGGGTCCATGGGACCTTCAGCCCCACAGTTGGGCTGATCAAGGCCCTAAGAAGATGTCCCTCAGCTGCCTGCGCATCACATGGTGTCTCAGAGACCACAGTGAGCTCTGAAGTTATGCTCACAGGCCCCCCACACAGCGTGATCGAGCTGCAACCTACAGCCGCCTTTCATTTTCCACCAGGCCCGGGATATGCGGACCTTGTCACAGAGTAAAACAGGCTCATTCGCCACTCCTGCTTCTCTGCCCCTGTGCTTTGCGGCCTCTGCGAAGTCACTCTGCAACCTGGCAGATGTCACTTAGCCGCTGTGGCCTCCACGAGTGGACGGAGCACTCATGACCTCCAACATGCTCTCAGCACAGAAATGCCACGCTGTACCATCACCTCCCTGCATCCTCGCAGAATGCATACGTGACTGAAAGCTGCCCATCTTTTAAGCCATGGCTGACAGGCCTTCTCCTCTAGCAGGACTGATCTGGTTCCTTCTCTTTGCACTCCCCTGGCGTTTTTAAATACCACTGACATCTGTACTAGAAATATTTACTAACATTACCATTACAAGCCACCCATTATGCTACAATATCCTTAAAGGCAGGAAGCATTTCCTACATTATCTTCATTGTCTAAATGAGTGACTCACTCATAGTAGATGAGATGCCGTATGCATTGAGTAACTGATTAATTGTATGGTTCCTTACAATCACTTGAAAGTCAGGTGCATCAATGGATTATAAAACCTAAATGTGGGACTTCCCTGGTGGAGCAGTGGTTAAGAATCCGCCTGCCAATGCAGGGGACACGGGTTTGAGCCCTGGTCCTGGAAGATGCCACGGAGCAACTAAGCCCATGCGCCACAACTACTGAGCCCACGTGTTGCAACTACTGAAACCCGCAGGCCTAGAGACCGTGCTCTGCAACAAGAGAAGCCACCGCAATGAGAAGCACGCGCAGCACAACAAAGAGCAGCCCCCGTTCTCCACAACTAGAGAAAGCCGCCGTGCAGCAACGAAGACCCAACGCAGCCAAAAAAAAAATAAAACCTAAACGTTAAGATTGTAAAAAATGGAAAAATATTTTACATCTTTTAAAACAGTCACCAAAATTAGGTGGTGTAATAAACTCCCACTCCTAATATATGAATCATGCTAATTCACGTTACTCAAAAACACAATTCGTTTATGGTGAGTCTAACAGGATTTTCACCCACCATGAGGACCCACTTGATTCCACTTGCTTCATAACGGATCGTTACCTGTAGTCACACCAGGGGCACCTGTAGGGCTTCTCTCCTGTGTGTACCCGCTTATGCCGCGTCAGATGAGACTGGGTCGTGGAGGCAAAGTTACACTCATCACATTTAAAAGGTTTTTCTCCTGAAATATATCAAGAGGAGTTGTAGATGAAAAATTACAAATATTGGAAATGAAGGGCTTAATCTGTTATTAACAATTAAAAAGACACTCATTTCCATGAAATTTTAAGACTACACATACTTAGGATGTTTGAATATTTATTCACAGAGTGAGAAAGTTAGAAGATACCATTGATTTTTATTTCTCTATGAGAACAGAAGCAAGATACACATTTTGTAGTTCATATGTAACTTATACACACAGGATTCTAAATTATCTAATCTAAATAGAAACACACAGTGAAGCACTCATCCAGATAAAAACATAAATATCAGCTTTGGTTTAGCACTGTATTTTGAGTCATTTAACAAACTGTTAGATTAGGGCCATTATAAAAATCTCAGTGAGGTTAAAACCATGGAAAAGTATGTAACAAATATATACTTTGAATACACAGTGTAAAACTTACTAAAATCTTAAAGTTAACTATGAAGGAAAAAAATAAAACCAAGCGATAAATTGACACCAATTTAAAAAGTGTTAGAAGTAAAGAGAAACTGTAATTCACTAAGTTGAGTAAAAGGTAAAGAGGCCTCAAAGAAACATTTGAAATAATATTTAACAGCCCTGTAAATTCCATCTCCCCTGTGTAGATACACCTGGTCTCTCTGCACATACAGCTCACCCCTGTGCTGGTTCAAGGACCTACCCAGGACTCACGGCCCTCTGATCAATACCTTTCTCTCCTTCACACACAAACTCAAAGAAATCAGGTCTGACTAGTTTTTAATTCCACTAGCTGTACTGGCTGGTGAGCACCTGAGATGGGGTGATTTAATTTTAATTGATGTAAATTTAAAAACTGATACTGAATTCACCTGTTGAAAAAATGTTTAAGTCTAGAACAGCTTGGGAAAGAGAATCTACTTTTTGACATGTAAATTTTATCAAACCTAAATACAGATCATGAATTACAGATAAAATATTTGGCCTCTGTATTGAGATGTGCTGGAAGTGCAAAATACACACCAAATTTTAAAGTCCTGGGGGCGGCGGGGGGAGAATAAAATATTGGTAATAATGTTATATTGACTTCATGTTGAAATGATAATAATTTGTATGTATTTGTTTGAATTATCTATTTATAAAAAATAACTTCACCTATTACTTTTTCCTTTTTTTAATGTGGTTACCAGGCAACTTAAAATGATATGTGTATAGCTCACATTACATGTGAACTAGAGAAAACCTCACCACCTCTTCCTCAAAACACAGTTGTGATATACAGAAATACTCTTGTCAAGAGACATTTTTCCTGAGAAATTTTACACATAGGACGGATTAATTTTACATATGTAACTCCACTTGTTACTTATTTCCCATGTTTTTGTAATAGTTTTATAAGTACACTAACATATAGAAAATGAGGGATGAAATATCTTGGTTTAAAATTACATCTATTCAGCTAGCAACAAAACTATGTCTGCCCTGAAAATCAGAACGTTTAGAAATTTGTCCTACATTCTCTAAGTCTGTTTATATGGCCTTGCCCATTAACTGCAGTAATATTTACTGAATGCATACACATCTCATCTGATGGCATTTTACCTGTCATTGCAGCCCAGGGCAGCAGTTAGAAGAAACCAAAAGGACTTCAATCCCAGTCCAGGTTTTGCCATATTTCACTCCCTACCTGGTAAACCCCTGAACAAGATCAGGAGGATAATACACGGAACATGGAGATAATTGTGAGGATTAAAGCAGACGAGGCATAGGTAAGATACTTAGGAGCGTGCCCAATAACCAGCGCTTCATCATTATGGGGACAGGACTGCCTAAACACTGGAAACTGCAAACTCCTCTCACAAAGATAAAAGCAGCAGCACACAAATGGCTCTCATCAAGAGCTCATAACCAATAACAAAGTAAAAACCTATAATATACATAAAATAATTAATGGCTTCGCAAAGTTAGTGAACTTGACATAGAGGTATCATTTAACAGATCCTACCAGGGACTATTTGACTTATTCTTGTAAAAAGAAGACCGTATACACAGCAGAGTAAAAATCTTGGAGTTGAGAGGGGGTTTTGTCTCTTTTAGCCATTTCCCATATACTACACCCCAATCAAGTGGTCACCCAGAGTCAGCCTAAATAACTCTTTGTTCTCAGTTTCTAAACCGCTGGTTTATAGACAGCTCAATGGTACTTAACCGACTTATACAAAAAAATAACTTTCACGATGATGGCAGGTTTTGCTTTTATTTGAGGGATAAGACATGATCTTCGAATTGCATAGAGTTAAAATAAAATCACGCAATCTCTTCACATTTGACACGGGAATATTCTGTCATAGAAACATATAAACCTTCATACACAAGCATATCTGAAAACCTCCTCATTCATTATAAAGACTGAATTGCTCATTAAATTCAATTAAGAGTATCTTAACTGTACACCAATGTCAAAGAATAGTTCACACGGAAAACAGAAACACAAAGGGAAGCACTCACCTGGATGAAAACACTCATTATTAATTACTTCAGTGACTTGACATCACCTGTCTAGACCTGACACAGGAGGCAGAATGGAGCTCTTACCACGATCAAAGTAACGAACATAAGCACCACCACAGAGGTATCCCTGTGCCCTGTCTTTCTTCTGCTCGTTCCATCCCCAAGCAAATGTTCATTGCTTTCTTTTGCTATGTATTAGCTAGTACCTTCTAGAAATGTACACACATGGAAGCATGCAGTATGTACTTCTCTTCTGTCTGGCCTCTTTCTCTCAGCTTTATTTTGTGCTTCACTCCTGTTGCTCCAGGTGTAAATACGTGATTTATTTTTGCTGCTGAGCTGTAGAGTAGTATTCATTACATGAATGTCACGTGTATCCATTGATACGGTAGGTACATACATCACTTTGTGAGAAACTGCCAAACTGTTTTCCGAAGTGGTGTGACCATTTTATACTCCTACTAGCTGTGCTCCAGAGTTCCCACTGCTGCAAACCATCACCAACAGGCAGTGTGCTTAGTGCTTTACACCTGAATTTCTCTAATGATGATTTGAGGACACTTTCACGTGCTTATGTGCCATGCATTTATATTCTTTGGTGAAGTACCTGTTCAAATATTTTGACCCTTTTTTAGTTGGTTGGTTTCTTAAAACTGTGTTCTGAGAGCACTTTATATATTACAGATACAAATCCTTTATAAGAGTTATGATATATACATATTCTTTCCAGTCTGTGGTTTGTCTTTTCATTCCCTTCACAGTGTCTTTTGAAGAAAAGTTAATAATTTACAAAGTTTTCAAGTTCTCCATTTATAATTTTTCAAGTTATGATTCTTCTCATTTACGAATCAGGCTTTTGATGTGCTGGTATCTAAGAAATCTTTGATAATCCATGATCACAAAGATTTTTCCCCTAAATTTTCTTTTAGAATTTATATAGTTTTAAGTTTTATATTTAGATTGAGTTCATTTTTGTATATGACATGATATATGGATCAAAGTTTATTTTGATTGCATATGGATAGCCAATTGTTCCAGCATTATGTATTGAAAAGATTAAACTGCCTTTGCTCTTCTGTCAAAGCTCAGTTGACCATGTAGGTGTGGGTTGTTTTGTAATCTCTATTCCATTCCATTGAGGTATTTGTTTACCTTGATGAAAACACCAGAATGACTTGATTATTAAAGCTTTCTAATAAGTCATGAAGTCAGGTTGTGTAAGTCAAGTTCGTTCATCTTTCTCAAAGTTGTTTGATATTTCACTGTTGCATTTCCATATGAATTTTAAAATCAGCTTGTCAATTTCTTTAAAAAAAAAAGCTTGAGGGATTTGAAATGATCAATGTGAGAGGAAATAAAATCTTAACAACATTGAGTCTTCCAATCCATGAACATGGGATATCGCTCTATTTAGGTCTTCTTTAATTTCTCTTGGCAATACTTTAAAGTTTCCAATGAAGAGGTTTTGCACATCCTCTGTTAAATCTATCTCTAAAGGTTGTTCCTTGGTCAAAAACAATGGACAGATATATGCATGAGTCTATTCTGCTCCCTTGATCTATCTGGAAATCTTTATGCCAATACAATACTGACATGACTATTGAAACTATATACTAAGACTTCAAATTAGGTAGCTTGAATCTTCCACTTTTAATACCATGAATCTAAGGGGTCAAACAATTTAAATATTTTTTTCGTTAAGCAAATTCACAAATATATTCTGACGTCTCCTTATTCCATTCAAACGAAGTGTTTGAAAGTACGTTGGCATCAGACTCACTGGTAACTGGTTTATTCTTTTAGCCTTGGTAGACATCGTTAATCTATCCATTTTTCATGGATCTGGCAGGAATCTAGAGGGGTAACATTATGGAGTCATTGTTTGAGTCAGTGGTATAAATAAAAGGTCATTCAAGCTCCTCAACGTTAAGTTTCTTGGTGAGAAGGTTTAACATAAACACTTAAAAAATATGGTAAATGTATCAATCTTATTTCATTTAAATTTTTATGGCATTTTTATGTGACACAATTTAAACTTAAAAAAACACTTTTAAAGAATAATGTCATTTAGATTCTCTATAACTCTAATAATTTGAAGTTCATGTCAAGCTGACATTGTATTGCAATAAACTATCAATTGTCATTTCATGCTTAACTTGACAACACAACAGATTAAACTATGTAGTCTTAAGAAACTGTGAAAAATCTATAGGCTGACAGAGAAAAAATATAATGCTACCGAAGTATGCTACCTACTAAGCGACAACCACTAAGGAAAGGAAGGCTCAAGCATGTCTGGGCCCTTGATGGAAAAGAACTCTGTGTCAACTTACACAGACTACAGTTTATTCAATCTGTGCATAATAGTTACTTTGTAACTCAATTCTGTTACATGTTCGATACTATTGTTTGAATATGTTCACCGGTATCTCTTTTTTATCCAGAAACGATCATTTCTTCGGGAAATTTCAGGTAATTTCTTCAGGAAAATACACTTCAGAAATACAGAAGTAGCTCTTGTTTGTTAGTCTCAATATATAGCAAAATAAATCGATAAATAAATAACTTCTAGATTGTTAAATGTGAAAGAAAATCTTAAAAATGCTAAACAAGAATTTCAGTTTCCTAATATTTGTTAACTGCATGAAATGAGATAGGTGCTACGTGAGGAGGTGTACACACTTACTAAGGAAAAATTTTTGATGGAGTGATCAAACTGATTTGGTGCATTGGGAACAGTCCTTCTGAATTCTTTGTCATTCTAAAGCCAGAAGGATGAATAAACCTATGAGTGAGACAGTAACTACCCTTGAATAATGCTATCTGTAAGTCAACAGGGCTGCCTGCATACATCCTGCTGGTGAAATTTCCTTTCTGCCAGTTTCCCTCACATAAGGGTATATAGTAGTTTAAATTGTGTTCTTCATACTTTCCTTTTCAAGCGGTAATCTTGGCGAAAATAACCACTGAGGAATATTCTGCACCTGAGGTCCCCGTGACAGAAGAGTAAAAGGAAGCCGGAGGGGGGACACCAGCACCGGCATGGATTATGGACAGAGAGAGGTGCCCTTTGTGTGTCAACAATCTGTCAGACGGGCCACCCCTTCTCCTGGAAGCTCGCACTGCATTCCTTTGGGCGGGCTGGTGGTCATTAAGCCGGCCAAGGCTCTTCAACTACATGTGAGGATTCGCTCCTGTGCCCTTGAATCAAGGGTCTCTGACAGGTGACCCTTTTACCAGATAAAAGTAAATCTTGAAGTGGAAGATGTTTTGTGTCAGCCCCCTAGACAGTCTGTATTGCAGTGGGGAATTATTTACGCCATTTGGAACACTTTTGATACCTATCCCTTTCCTAGCTGATTGTAGTTTGGGTGGGCACTCTGTAGTAGAAAGGTAAACCATGTCAAAGAGGAATACATCAGAAAAACACAGATTTCAAATGAGCCAAACAAATCTGGCCTTGAAAAAAAAAAGTTATGTGTTGCTTAAATATTATAAATCCAGCATCAAAGCTAAGGGCCTAGACTGAGTTGTCCTAAGCTGTTCGGCTTAGTGCTGTTTGGCTAAGCTGTTTGAACTGACTTTGGTATTAAAGAATCATGTTTGATTTGTGCCACAGAGGCAGATAAATGCCAAAAAGACAGATGCCTCTGTCTGTGAGACATTGTCCTATATGGTATAAAGTTAATAGCAAAGTAATAAGGAGCCTCTGGACCTGACATAAAATATAAAGTTGTGCCTGCTCGATGCAGGTTCATGATCGATCACCTGTAAACGCCTGTGATCACAGCATTACCGGCCCCTCGGCAGCGGGAAGAGGGAGCACGGCCACGCTGCCAACGGCGGCACCAGGGAGTCTGCTGACGCCCAGGGCCACGCCAGGGCGACACCATCTGCATGGCAATAGTTCGGGCATCAATAAACTGAAACATGAAGAATCAGAAAACCCCACATGAATACACTTTACCACACATATTCCCAACTTGTCCAACATAGTAGCCAAGGATGACCGCCATCCACTGGGCTCTTCTGCCATCTCTTACACCTAAACTGTAAATCACTGGATTAAAAAAAAAAAAATGTGATCACAGGTTGCTACTACAAACTTAAATGGAGTTTTATGTTTACCAAGTTTGAGTTTTCAACATTATATTAACATTGGATATTTCTTGACTCAATAATAATCCTTACCACATATAGAAATTTGAATCATATAAACTTAAGAATCCAAAAGTAATGGCTAGCATTAATTCTCACTGAGCTTATAAATACCATAATGGGCATTAAAGCTCCTTGTAGCTAAGCGCTAAATATAGCATATCAAGAATCAAACTGTACCATAAACAACATATTTCATGTACTCTACGTTTATGCCATTTTGAGTATAACTGCCAAACTCAACTATTCTCATGGAACGCAAGTAAAAGTCTAACAATGAGTTACAAATTCTGTTACCATATGATTTATCATCTAAACTAGAACACTTTTTAGGGTAAAGAGTTGGTTCTATTAATAGTTACAAGGAACATCACCAAAAATCAGCAGTGTCCCAGACATATGTAATTCAGAAGTTAAAGTAATTACTTATAAGACCTATTACAGCATATCAATAGGTAATCAACTTTAATAGATGGTTAAAACTTTTCATCCTTATGTGTTCCTAACCAAGGCATCTAGTTTATTTTGTTGAATCACCAAGAATGCCCATCATGAAAAAAAAAAAGGATTCTCTTCAATGTCCTAATCTGCTTAACTCGCCTCTTCACTGCTTTCCATTCTTTTTTTGTTTTTAAAGATTTTTTTTTTTGATGTGGACCATTTTTGAAGTCTTTATTTAATCTGTTATAATATTGCTTCTGTTTTATGTTTTGGTTTTTCGGCTGTGAGGCATGTGGGATCCTAGCTCCCAGGCCAGGGATCGAACCCGCACCCCCTGCATTGGAAGGCGAAGTCTTAACCACTGGACTGCCAGGGAAGTCCCGACTGCCTTCCATTCTTAATCGCAAAAATACCTGAAGCTGCAGTGAGCTACAAACACATCTACTTGGTTCCAACCCGCAGAGGGATTGCTGGCTAGAGAGTCAGGTGGTTCCGGAGGCTGAGACAAAGATGGGAAGGCAGGGCTGCTGGTAAGCAGGTGAGAAGCAGCTAAAAGGTGGCGTGAGCAGGAAAGGAGACGGGGAGGGACTGACTGAGAGGAAGGCAGGCCCCCCAGCTTCACCACAGCTCATGGGCCACTCCCAAGGCAGGGCTCTACCGCAGAGAAGCAGCTGGTATGTCTGCACACAGAAGGCCAGACCCTGTTCTCCCCCTGCTTGACACGACTTTACAGGACACCTGATCCGTAAGACATGCAGCAGGCTTACTTTATAAATACGTAAAAGCAGACGCATTAAAATCTTGTATCATTCAAGCACAATTTTCAGTAGACCCTCAAGTGCACAGAGTTTACAAAAATCGAAAAGACAGGCAATCCAGGGCCAAGAACGAATGCGGGGGGGCCCCTGGACTGGCTGCCTCCTGAGAGGCAGGCTGAGGGCCGGGCGGCTGGACTGACCTGTATGCTGCCTGCGGTGCTTGGTGAGGGCATGCCGGGTCCCGCCAGCAAAGCCACACAGGTCACACAGGAACGACTTCTCGCCTGTTGCAACAATAAACAGATGAGGGACTGCGGAGGTCACAGATCATTAAAACATATCTATCAAGGCTTTCAGGGTTACTAATTCCTCCAATCAAATGTTTCCATGTAAATATGTCAAATGGGAATGAAATTACCACTGCGGTTTATTGACTGTGATAAAATCTGAAAAGCACCACTGAACATAATTACATACTTGTCAGACCCATAAAAATTAGCTTTATTATCAATGGAATGGTTTTGTACAACTTCATTTCTGGTAGATGTCTTCCAGATGGGGCTGCTTTATGCACTTGAACAGTTTTTATGCATATCCTGATTTTTTACAATTCCCATACATCTGGACTTTTCTGAGCTGACTAAAGATTGCTTGGAACTGTTAATATACAGTATACATGATTCTGCTTAAATAAAAATACTGAATTTTCTAACAACTGAAGGATATTGAATCGGTTTTACCTGATTCTATCAGCATCTTCTTTAATAACTTCCTCCTTAACAATATGAATTAAACAGTTTCCCTGAATATACTGAAGACCCCAAGTAACGATAAAATCTACATTTACTCAACTCAGTGCTGTTTATGTTCCTCAAACTTCCATGGCACAAAAAAGGAGGTCTAGGGATTGCTAAAGAAATTGTATAAAAACTCCTATCATTCATCTTTAGTGATAACTCTTGACTGGAAAACTCTGCAACAATTAGAGTCAGATTTGGCAGACTTTGTTAAAAATGTTTAAATGCTCATTTTTAAAAACATTTTTACACAAAAGCTAACATTCTGCCCTACAGTTTATAAATGCAATCTCTCTCTATTCTACAGCATATTTGGCCAATAAGGGCTGGCACCTAGACGGTTTATCCCATAAGGCTCCCAAAGAAGAGAAAAGGAGAATAAAAATGCTAACACCTTGGAGAGAGTCAGTGAAATTATAAAATACTTTTCAAAAATTAAACAGATCATTTTATCTATCTTTATCTACTTTATTCATGTGAATGTTTAATGCAACAAGTCTTTCAAGGGTTTTTGCCCACGTCAGCCTGCTTTGTTCTAAAATGTTTAGGTGTTTTACAATAGAAATTTAGCTTGAGGTGTTGTGGAAATGGTAATTGCCTTTTTAAGGTTAGAAAAAATAGTAAATATAGGAAGGCAGAGTAGCTACCGTAATCAGAAAGAGTCTTCCCTTTACCTGAGAGCAATACTAGCTTCTCTAATTTAAATGAACATATATTAATAGAGAGTTTTAACCAAATTATGTTTAATCTTATTTCCCAATGGTACGTTAAAATGTTCATTATTATCATTTATAAAATAAAGCTGAATTTAAGTATTTTTCCTATCTTTACTTCCCTATTTTGGGGTTAAGTTCATTCCTTGGCATCATTATATCAATACAGAAAAAAAGAACAGAGTAGATGGGCTGTGAAGAATAAAGTTTAATTACAATCACTCATTTAATTATTTAATCAATTTGAAATATAAATCTTTCTAACTAGCTGTATTATCAATTAAATAACACTGAAAGTGGACTTTTTTTAAAATCCCAAAAGATAATTTGCTCGTTAATATTAACATACTATTCTGTGTTGAGACAAAATTGTTCTCTACAATTTATTCATCACCACAGCTTTGTGGGCATTAACCCCTTCGAGTGTGCGGAAGTGTGTGTACTGTGGTCCACACATGCACACACAAGCTCACACACACCTACGCATCTGGTGGTGTGTGGCAGAGAAGAGATTGGTGCTATGCTACCCAGCCAGCAAAATACCTGATGGGGAAAGAGTATTCTTACTATTTCTGGACTCAAGCAGACTATGATTCCTTTCCCTCGTTTATGAACTTCTTTGCAATCTATATCTTTCTTGTAAGATATAAACATTAACAGACAAATCCTAATGAAATTTATATTTTTTACAGGTATATGTGCTGCATGTAATGAAATTTACATTTTTACAGGTATATGTGCTGCATGTATATACTAAGTTTTATTCCCTTTCCTATTTTAAGATATGTATAGGCACAAAGACAAAATTATCAATTTTCCATGTGATTTGGTTCTAGATATATTAGTGACCTTGATTTTTTGACGCGCAGGATTTTTATCTAGGATGTTAGTCTGCAATGTATTGTATGTCATATTTACCTTGGTGGCTTGATTTGTTTGTCACTCTAAATTCAATTTTCACTTGCCCTTTTTTTTTTTTTTTTTCCAAGGGGGTAGGGGGAGTTAGGGTTGGATAGTGGGCAATTGAGTATTTTTCAAGAAAAAAAATTTTAAGAAAAAACTAAATGTAATATACTCAATAAAAAGGGGGTTCACTTAACATGCCATATTTAAATAATAGCAGAGCTATAATAGGAGACTTTTCTTAACAACTTGAATTAGTTTCAAGTGTGCCATTTTGCTTTCAAATGTAGAAAGACACGGAAACCAATCCTTTATTTTCTATTAGAAAACAGCCACTGTCCCCTATCTCTCATTATGGTGCAGACTACAAGACCTAACAACAAAAATCCATATTATTGATCCAGCCAAGTCTCCACAATTATTCTTTAGAAGGAAACGCCAACGATAAATTACATCTGCACTGGCTTTTCATCTGCTGTTCGATATAAGTGATCTTTCAGGGCAGGCTGGAGACCTTAAATCGTCAACGCCCTTGTCAAGGAAGCTAAGGAGGCCTGGGCTTCCCACAAACTGCTTCAGAAGAACTTTTAACCTATAATTTCTAACAATAATACAGGATTCTTGGCAATCAGAAGAACATTTGGGAATGCTGATTAAAATTTATTTTTTCCTTGAAACAAAACACTTCCTGAGAGCTGTAAAGAGGAAGAAGACCACAAAACAGCAAATGGCTCCAGTGATGTCGCCACGGTGAGATACGGCAAGCGCTCGACTACACGCTTGTAAGGCGTTTAGGGGCCCTCTGTCCTTAGGTAATGAAAAGCATGTCATATACATTGAACAGAACCACAGGGCAGGTAGGAGAAATATATTCATGACGGTCCAAACTGAGAGGTCTCAGGACCATGCCTAGCACAGATGTATTCTGTATGCTGCTTTTACTACCAGTTGGTTTAAATTCCAAACAGTCCACTAAATGTTTTGATGTAAAATGTATGTGAATTCGTACTTTTTCAATTATCTAAAAAATTTATACTAGCTAAATTCAGTTTAGTCTCTTTGTAGTAATTTCAAAGACTCTTGGATCTGACAGTATTCTCTTAAGAGAAATATTAAATTGATTTAAAAAATTTCAAGTGGTACATAAAAACCAAGATTCAATAATGTTCAGAAACATTATGGCACGGAGTCCATATCAGTAACAAATATAACACAAGTTCTCTATGAAAATTTAATCTCCTCAAATGATCTTCTATAATGATCACACCTAAAAAGATATGTTTAAACACATATACATATATGTACCCACACACAACATAAATCAGCTTTGAAATATGAAACTTATTTTATGTGAACACATGCACGTGTGCACACGCACACACACACAAATATTAAAATGTCACTTAAAAATTACGCTGAGCATCATCAAAACACAAAGAAATGATGCCATACCTTTTAACATATAATTACCACAATCTTAAACTCTTCAAACAGGGATTCCTTTCTACGGACTGCTGCTGAGACGACCACCCCCAACTACCACCACCACTGGGCCCAGGCGGACAGGCACACCTGTGTGCGTCCTGTAGTGGTCCTTCATGGCGGAGGCCGTGAGGAAGGAGTAATGGCAGGTAGGCCAGGTACACTTGAATGGCTTCTCCCCCGTGTGGAGTTTCATGTGGTTGTTCAGGGCCCACTTCTCTGTGAAACTTCTATCACACAGGCGGCATGTAAATTTCCTGCATGGAGTGGAGAGAAAAGGATGCAAATATTACCCTCACGGGAGCACCTCGGGCCCAGACAGGTGCCGCTGCAGCCCTGCAGTGTGGCGAGTGCAGGGTGTCGCGAGGAGAACTGCGGGCCTGGCCTGTCATGTCTGTATAACCAGGCATTGATTTTTCTGTCCAGGCCTGGCACTTCAGCCATTTATTCTCTGCTTTGCGGTTGGGCCCAACGGGTTTGAAAAATTCTGTTACAGTCCAGTCACCCCTGAGGCAAATGTGAGAATAGATTTCACCTGTACAGGCCTAGACCGCTTATCCAGGGCACAGGCTGTCAGAGCAAAGGCTAAATGAAAAGCTATCCGTACTAAACTACTCAGACACCCCTGCTCTCTGCCAGGCGGAGGCAGCTGGGGCCGGGCGGCACTCAGAGCCCAGCCCGCCCGGAACGGCACACACCACACTGCTCCCTCGGAGGAGAGGCACACTCCAGGGGCTTCTCCTTTTTAACAAGGTGTCCTTCTGGGTTACCACACAGGTACATAAAAAGTTCCCTTTGATAAGAATAAAAATAAGATTATAAATACAACTTTTCATAAAGTATGCCTTTGAGAAAAAGAAACCTCAATTATTTCCTGTATGGGATGAAAACTGAAAATAACAAATCAATACTCACGTCAGAAAATATTTCAGCCCCACAGTTCCCAGTTAAAGATCTCTGAATACCTTTCATAATCCAGGCAATATGAACCATCAACAAAAAAACTTTAATACTTTCTCTGGTCGAGCTTCTGTCCCTTTTCACTTGCATTCAGGAAATCACCACAAAAATTTACTTTTGATTTCTAATACAATTTAGTTTAAAGCAATCTCTGTGGCTAACAAAGTAGTGTCCAGCTAATTAATTCAGGATAATGAACAGTCAAATAAAAGAAAATTAGAACCCAATATTCAAAATTAAAATATTTTAATAAGTTGATAAGCACAATGCCACAAAAGAGACAGACTCTGGCAGCTTGATCTGACTAGCATAAGTTGGTCTACACTTTTAGCAAGTTAATACAATTTTAAAAATAAGATTATAATACCTGCGTTTTAAGTTATGATATAAATAAGGAGATATAAAGAGTATATTCTTTACATAAATGCTTTTAACTAAAATTTTACAAATTTTCTTAGTCCCGTAAGGGTAGAAAAAAAAATTCCAAGCTCCAATTAATTAAGTTTCTCATTTTGAGGCAAATGTGGATTACTTTAACAAATTAATCATTCAGGTTTCACAAATTCTTAAGAATCGAATTATAAAATTACCTTTTATAAAACTCTCTCTTCATTTGTTATATGTAGTAATATTTTTATAACATTATATTTTAAATGCAACAGAAGTAAAAACTGCTAAATATTTAAGAAATGCCATATAAAATATCTTAAGTGCTTCATTAATATTAAAATTGCCAATTAATATACTTATAGAATGTATGTGTAGAGAAACTATGTTTACACCACTCAACACAGACCGACTTTGAAATTACTGTATCATTTGATCATTGCTTACTGGTACTAGAGAATGACAAACATAACTGAATACTTAGAAATGCGCTATAAAAAAATAACATGTCTGTATATCTCTTTGACGGGTCTTCATGCATTTAACATTTCAAAACCAAGACAGGGACCTTATTTCCAAGATAAATTCCCCTATCTACTTATTTCTTCATGTATTTATTGTGGATCTAACCTCCTCCTAAAAGAAATAAATAAGGAGGTTAAGTAGATGCTATCTTTTAACAAATAGTTACTCCAGACTGTATTACAACTTTATGAATGACAAAATAAATCCCTCATTTTTAAATCTACCATGATGTACATTTTAAAAAATTACATCTATGAAACCTCAATATATGTACTCTATTATTCATACATAATACAAATGTTAAACTAGAGCTTAGAGCCTGTCATGATATGACAAAAGCCAGATAACAAAGAACTAAGGCCACCGCTTGACTTTCAGAAAACCTCACATGTTCTACAATTTGCTTTATGAAAATAAGTGCATGCACTGGTACTTTGAAAAGAACCTGAAATGTTACCAATGTAAAGTGTCCTTATAAAGACCAAGACCTACTCATCAGTGGGGGGTTTCCTGGAACTGCACAATTCTGAGCCTCAAACACTGTAAACTATCTGCCACCATGCAACGAGCAAGGACGACGTCCATCCAAGGGATCCGCTCTCCTGGGGGCCTTCAGGAAGCCCACCTGGATGTGTCACTAGGACAGAGCCTAAGTGAAAACGTGCAGTTCCGCTCTGCCACGAGAACCCAAGAAGAAGAGGTATCACTGTGTATTCTGCATGTACTTCAGAAAGACCTGAACACCCACTGTAGCACAAACACTGTTCGAGACGGTAGAAACAAAGAGGGAAAAGAGTCAGATTTGGCTCTCAAGAAAATCACAGGCTCCTACGTGAGGAAAATCCTTCACAAAGATAACCTCAGTGCCAGGAAAAAACGTAAAAGGCCATCATAAATTTAAAAGAAGAAGCAATTAATGGGACAGGGCGGATTAAAGAAGGCTTCCCAGAGACGGCATTTAATTTAGATGTTGGAAAGCAGGTGGATATGCAGAGCCAGCAGGGAGGACGGGTAAGGGGCAGTGCGGGGAGAGGCAGAGTGATGGGAGCTCCAGGCCCCAACAGGCTGTGTCAACTGTGGCTCTGTTGGCTGCTGCCCCTCAACTGGGGATGGCCATCCAGTTTCCCAGGTATCAGTGAAGCCCCGGGACCTACATTAGACTGGGTTAAATGATATAAATGCTTTTCTATCCCCACATGGTGGTCTTCCATCAGAAACTTCTTGTTTAACTGAATTGACAATATATTAAAAAGAGATCTATTTGGCATAAAATTCGCTAGTCATCTCTCCTTTTGTGCAGGGAGTTACAAAGTCAGTCAGTTGAAGGATGTACAACGAGTGACAATCATGTAAAAGTACAACCTAAAAGGACAAACAAGATAAGCACACAACAGTATGATGGTGTTTGGTTCACCGTATATCCTATGGCCCATAAAAGTGCCTGGTACCCAGAGCTGTTCCATAAATAACTTTGGACCAATGGGATGAAGGGAACTGGTGGTGAAGAGTCTCGTTCCTTACGTAATTTCACCAGACTCAGAGTGGGAATGTGAGATCCGTACACGACAGCAACAGGGGTCATTCAGGCCGCCCAGGGCTCGCGATCCTCATGCTGTTTGGTCTTTTCTCCTTCCTCAGCATTTGTGTTTATTTTATAAATGTCAATATTTCAAACATACAGAAAATGACAGAGATGCATATCTACCACCAAGGTTTATGTACTCAGATGATAATATCCATGTTTGCCGTATTTGTTTCATATCCTTCCTCTGGTATTCTAAACATTTTAAATTAATTTTTTAAATTTAAATATTTATGAACTGAATTAAAAAGAAAAATGGTATGGCAGGCCATAGCACAGGGACAGCAAAGGTGCTAAGGAGAAGGCCACGCCTGCGGGAGAGCAGGTGGAGGTCCACATCATTTCCGCTCTGACGTAATCGAGCTACTTCATAACGTTTGATAGAAAGTTCAAAATGCCAAATAGTGCTACGGACTTGTAATGAAACAGGGCAGTTCATCATCTCCCCTTTCCTCGGTCTGCACTAGATGTTTCTACTGGATATAAAGTGATCTTAGAAGGTTTCAAAAGAAAAAAAAAATCAGAAGCAAAGTAAATTAAAATGGTACCAGACTTCTCAACAGCAAAGCAGGAATTAGAAGACAATGTAGCAATGGTCTGACCATTTTGCGGGCAATGATCTTAAACACAGAATGTTCTGCGTCGTCGCACCTTTGAGTGGTTCCTACCAAAGGGTGCTGTCATTACAAAGTTCCTGGCTTCCAGGGATCATTATCCAGTTGTTTGCTGACACTTTTGGAATAAAACCCATTTTCGTGTGGGTAACTGTCATGTAAAAGTCAGTTAAGAGTTCATCTTTGAATGTAAATTCCTAAGTATTCCTAAATTAAATAAGGGCTCCTGGATTAAATTCTAAGCATTTTTCTAGTACTCTCAATATATTTACAGTATGTTTATTTACTGTTACATGTGCTGTTTTATCCCCAGCACCACCACTCCAACACACACACACACACGCACACGCACGCGCACACACACACACGCGCGGAATGGCTCTGAGCCTGTGTTCTCTGTGTTAAAACCGGTGGAAGATCTTCTTTGCTGAACTCACTCATGACATGACTTGTAAAACAGAGTCGTGACTAAAACCCACATCTCTAGACTTAAATTTTTAAAGACACGATACTAAATATCCTCATTGTTATACATATTAACAAAAACTTAAAAATTTCATGGAGGTTTCGCAAGGCATTATGTACATACAAAGTTAAACTAAAGAATTAGTAGGGAGCTGAATTATTTTTATATGATCAATGGTACTATCTTAATAGATACTTCTGCCTTAGACTGTGTTAGAGCAATTGTCTGTTTATGAATGCCTAAAGGGCAGATAAGTTTTGTCAAAATATATAACACTTCTATTTTGAGTTGCGCCCCTAACTTTATCTTTCCATATTACTACACAAGGTAAGTATCCTAACAAGAGAGTCTATACTCATCTTCTTCAAATTATACTTTTAAATGTTATTTAAAAATTTTAAACCCTATTACGTGGGTTATTCAGTCAATTTATTAGCAAATTAATTAAAAATCTGCACATAGCCCATTTACATATGAAGATAGAAGTATTTTGATGCTTTATTACTTTATGATTTTTGAAATACAATAAGAATTGCCACTAGTATATTTTTATGTTCTTTTCTAATCTCTCCAATTCAGAATAATTTGGAATACAGTTGCTTTAGTGATGCATTTTAGAGCTGTAGATATCCTTTGCCTTTCTCCCGGAAAGCCCAGTCTGGGTTAACATGATTGAGAAACTCAGGCTCAAGTACAGACATGTTTAAAAAAAAAAAAAAAAGTATCCCCATTAAGATGTAAACAATCTTAAATATCCATCAGCTGGGAAGTAGAAAACTAATGAGTTTAATCATAAAATGGAATATCATAATGAAGTTAAAATGAATCAATGAGCTACATTTATCAGCATGGGTTAAACAATCTCAAAAACGTAACTGCACTGAAACAAAGCAAGTTAAGCATAGAAATATTAAATCTAAACATATGAGGTCCACATGCAAAAACATGCATGACATCATAATTTGTGAATACTGCCTGTTTCTGAGAAGAGGGGTAAGGCATGCATATGGAGCTAGAGAGCTAACTACAGTTGTACATTTTTGTTGTTTTTAAAAGGAAAACAAAGTAAACAAGGTCATATGTTAACATCTTAAAAAGTGCTTTCATTGTTTTTGAAAAATTCCACAATTTGAAGAGAATATTTTAATTAAGTAATCCAAAATTTCTTTTCTACATGTCACGTCACGTTAATAAATCATACAAATTCATATCTGCAAAAAAACAGCAATGAGCACGATCTGCTCCAAATGAATGAGCTAAACTTTATTAAAACATTAAATAATCATGCAGTTATTATCTTCCAAAACTCTGAAACAAAGGTGCTGACTGATTCAAAATGATTAACAGTAAACTGATGTTGCAAAACCTTAACTGACAGGTATTGCTGGTCTTTAGGAATAAACACAGAACTGAAAACAATACAAGACCTGTATGATTCCTAGCAAAACAGTCCAATATACTAATGAATCTGTTTCAACAATTTCTAAGTTACTCAGATACTACCAATATGCAGGCTGTTTCTTTGGGATAACAGCCTCCTTTTAAAATTATTATAATTTAATAATTACATAATAATATACTAAGAGATGAAACGAAAATAGAATATGATGGGGTCTTTGCCCAGTAGGGCTACCTTACAAATTTCTGCTGAGCTGCAAATAAAACTGAAAAACAATCACTTTCTTGAACAAAGAAGCACATAAAAGGCATATAAAGACAACCACTAAAGAGCAACTTCAATCTCAATTAATTCACGAGTCTTACGCCGAAAAAGGATCCAAAAGATAACAAAGCAAAATGAAGTTCAAGAAATTCTGCCATGGTAACAAATCCAATACCTGTACGCATCGGAACTGTGAGGTGCCTATACTGTTTCTGGCCTAGGAAACATCTGAGGAAAAACATACAATACTGTTTTTAGACTTAAACTACTTATTCATGTAAAACAGGCACTAAATCCACATTAATTACCCCAATATTACTCCATAGTAATCCTGTTCATCTTAGTTTTATGAGGTTTCAAGTACTATATATATATATATATATATATGTTTAAATAAAATATGCAGCTTTAAACTGCATGGAAAGTAAGAATCTCTGTTTTCTCTAAATTGAAAATTGAAAAGCTACACTGACAGGTGAGTAATAACAAGGAATACACTTGGGGTTCCTCTGGCCACCTCCTTCCAAATACTTGTGTGTGCGTGTGTGTGTGTGTGTGCGCGCGCACACGCACATGCATGCGTGCATACTAGATCCAAAAAAAACCTGACTCAATGATTGAAGTTATATCCTGAAACCAAAAATATCTAACACTAATATCAGATTATTTAAATTAGGCTGGACTCTTGAGAGTGACCTGTTCCTGATTATATATAAAACATGAGCATGATTTATATCAAGAAGCCACAAAGACCTAAGATTAGAAAGGTTTCATTTACTGAATTCAACTCTTCAGAATCAAGTGTGGCTTCCAGATGCAGCTGGAAACCTCCTGTGAGGGCTTCTATACGGCGCGCAAGGGAGCCTGCTACTTTAGCCAAGAGTCCTGAGCGCATTTTGTGCCCTGAACAGGTGATAATTAGCCTAATTAACAAGCCAGATCCTTGTTAACTAGTTGGAAAAGAAATTTAACCTCATTCTTGCTGAAGCCATCATTTTAAAACCGCTTAAGGTATCATTCAGATTCTAGAAGCTGTGACATATGTTTTCTGGCCCTTTCAGTTCTTTCCAAAGGTTGCAAAGCTTTGTGTCAAAGTTACTTCTGGGAAGAGCATTGGCAGAATATTAATCCCTGGCTGCCTTAGTCTACTAAGAACCAAGAGAATGACTCATTCCAAAGAAAAACATTCAAGGATTACAAGGGCCATGCCCTCAAGATGGAATTCATCCTTCAAAATCCCATTCCCATGAAATTTTTCTTTGTCAAAGAGACCATAAACTCTGGCCTACCCCAAACCATCCTATTAAATTTGACTGGAACGGTGCCCGTTCCACTGCATGTGCTGTATCCAAAACTCCTCAGCACAACAGGGGTTAGGAAAGGCTCTGTGTAAAAGACAGTAAATACTTTCTACTCGGTGGGCCCTCAGGTCTTCAATGCAACTTCTCAACTCCGCCTTGGTAGCACAGAAGTAGCCGTGGACAGTACATAAATAGGTAAGCGTGGCTGTGTTCCAATAAAACTTTATTTACAAAAACAGGCAGTGGGCCTGATCAGGCCTGCAGAGAGTAATCGGCCTATCCCTGGCTTAGGTGAGGTCGCATCTCCCCACCTGCACCCCCCAAAAGCACCCTGATCTGTACAGGGTAAAAGAATCTGAATCGAGCACTGCTGGCAAACAAAGGTCCACTAAGCCCCTTCACGGGGTTTGAGAAGTTGGTTCAATCCTGAAATAGTTCATGTTTCCTGCAGGGCTTTCAAACGCCAACATGAGAAGAACAGGTGGAAGGAATTATACTGCATATGAGACCCATTCAGTGCAGGCTGCCCCGTCCTTTCAAACTACCCCCTTTCAAGTGTGTCACAGAGCTGGAGGGCTTGCAAAGTTGAAATAATTTTAACTAACCATAGAAGTCAAGTCCTGGAGAACAAGACATATATTAAATTGCCACAATCCTCTAGTCTGGACTAAATGAAATTTTATCGCTTCAGGTTAGGTAAGAAAACACTGGATTTACGCAAGGAAGGTTAAAACAGCAGTTACAAATAAAGGACTAATGTTACTGTTTAAAGACCATATAAAGAGAATTTCTTTGAAATCACTGCTCTTACTGATATGAATAATTTGAGCTAAAACGACAAAATGCATTTCAAACCCCATTTACACATTCATCCCAAACGTCTTGACGGATGTTCAGTCTTTGGACATTTATAACACAAGCCTAACAATCTTCAAATTAGAATATCTCAGCTACTTCTATATCAATTGATCAATTTTTTAAAAAGTATGTATTGGAATCTACTGTGTGTCTAGCAATTATTCATGCATGTACAGACCTATAAGTGAAGGAAAGATACACACGCCTCCCCAAAAGGAGCCTGTGCCTCAATGGCAGACACTAATGTCAGTGAAATAATTAGAACAAAAGCTCACCACATTCTGTTGGACTTTTTAAAAAAGCTTTTTGAAAAGATGTTTAGAAAAAGCATCGGTGAATATAGAGTGAAGCAGCTGGAAAGGCTTCATGGATGAGGTGGAGCTTCAGGTGAGTCTGAAAGGACAGAACAGACTCTAGTAACAAAGGCGGCAGGCAGTGACAAGCCTGGAGGAGGGACAGGCAGAGGCGGGGAAGGTGCCCTGTGTGTGAGCCCTGAGCTGATCATGGCAGGGGAGGGAGTGGGGAGCAGGCTGCACAGATGGGGGAAATAAAGTTGCATCCTTTAAGCTGAGTCAGACTGAAATGGCCCTGATAAAAAGACAGAGAAACCTGACTTTGATATGACAAAAGGAACCACCAATCTATGTTTTGTTTTTCTTTTCCCCCTCTCCGATCTCCCTTCCATTGTTTGTTTTTCACAATTATTTGACTATAATTTTCTAAGGAGTTACATGTGGCTTTATCCTTCACAAGTGCCCATGATCAAAAAGATACAGTACACTTGTATACAAGCCACAAATATGTACATGTCTGGGAAAAAACCTACCATAACAATGTGCACATCTGAGATTCATGACAAACTCATTTATACACTGGGACAAATAACACGTAATCTTACAAACAGTATGTCAGCACTAACAAAGACTGCTATGTGTCAAGCTATGTACCTACGGATGCTATAAAAATGTTATTTCAGAGCTGAGAACCTCACAGACTGTACCAGTTGCATGTCAATGGAAAAAGGTTTTACTAAGTTTTCTGATGCTACCCTTGCCAGTTCCAGTATTAACTGTATTAGAATGAATTGGTTGGTAAATATGAATAAGATAGATTTTACCAATAAGAACAAAAACAGGTTTATAGAAAGAAGCACGAATTTAAAAATCAACTACAAAATCCCCTAGTTATTTCCTTTTAATTTTTAATATGTTAACATTAAACACAACTGATATATTAATGGAAGCTGAGTACAAACAAAAACGTCTGTCCCAATTCAGACAATCTGTCACAGTCCCACTCATCAAGAAACTACGATTTGTAAGGATTTTATAAAAGTCATAAGGTCTTCACACCATGGTGTTATATTATTATGCCAAGCAATGTGTCATTCACGTCACTATATGAAACTTTACTAGGACAAATATACACTGTAAGGAACATCAGGCATCTGTATGGAATGGATGATTCCAATCCCCTTTTGCTAATAAAGCTGACACTTTCATATGAATAAAACTGCTCAGTTCCTGGCATGCCACTGACTCAGAAATAATATTTGGGGTCACGTATTCATGCTGCTGGGGAAAGAGAAGTTAATAAGTGTCTGGCCTTGGGCAGCCTCTCCTGAGCCTCAGTAGGACCATGTAATTTTTATTCCTGGTGTGTATTCACGTCAATATTTCTAAAAATACTGAGCACAAGACATCATTTTATATTACAGTGTAGATCACTGGTGCTCTATAAATAGTAAATCATGAGAATTATCTATTATTTCACAATTGTTTAAAACAGCAATAATAAGAAAGTCATAGTTTCCTACTTGGATTCCTTACGGCAATCCTCGTCAGCTCCAACTCTCCAATGAAGGACTATCAGAGTATTTTAAAAAGACTAGTAGTTTTCTTAACAAAATTAATAAGCCGAAGACAACAGGCTGATCATGGGTTACACCCCTAACATAGGAGAGTTAAATCTGTCAATACTACAGCACTGTTAGAACCAGCAACTGACACCAGTGTACGTAATTCTCTAAATATTAACATTAGTTAAGGGACAGTGGACCATCGCTATTTATTCAAAATGAGACTTCATACAGGACTCAAGTACACAGTAGGTTAAATGGAAATGTACAAAATAGTATTTCTCTCTACCAAACAATTTAAATTCACCTTCGATATATGTATAAAAAATGATATTTTTTTCCTAAAAAATATTCTTGTACAATAATACTGGAACATGTTCCACAGACCCGTGCATCTTACATACTAGCAAATACGGGATGTTTACACTCTATCCTGTAGGTCCTTATGTATCTACTTTGGAAACAGAATTTCTAGACATTTGAATAGACATGCCAGATTTAGAAAGGGCTGTCCACCCTGATGGTGACTGTGTGATTTGCTGAAGCAGGGAAGGCAGCCTTTCCAAACTTAGGTATTTCATTGTCCTGGCCTTTGTCATCATCTCGGCCTTCTAGCATGTCAGGATGATCTAGGGAACCATTTGAGCTCAAGGTAAGATTAGCTAGAAGGGCTGAGATGTATTGCCCAGTAATCTCAGAGTTCAGTACGGAATTGACCCTTTCTGAGACCTTAGTCCGAAGAGCAGCAGTTACAGTACACTTCTAGAGTAAGTGTCTTGGAGCATTTGTGCACTGGAGCATCACCAAGACATGATGTGAGTTCAGAAGATGAAGTCAGCGTAAATACTGTAGAGCCTGATACGGATCATCACTTGCTTTACTTACATCACAATATTCTGACATTCATATATGTAGAAAGATCATGTTGTAAGGGATTTATCTGTTCTTTTCTAAATCATAAGTTCAAGGGAAAGTGCTAACATTGGATTAACATAAAAAACAAGTCTTTAAAGAGTTTTAAAGTTATTGTGATTCAACTGAGAGTAAGTAGTTAAATACTAAGTACGTAGTTAAATACTAGTAGTCTCTCCACCATTTCTCACACATGTCCACCATACAACGGGTGTGAAGTAGCCTGCAATGAAACAGGAGTAAAACTATAGAAAGTACATACACATATGAGCTACATTTGGGTGGAAACAACCTCCTAAATGCAGGGTAAAGCAATTAATTTAGCTTCCTTTCAATACAGAAGAGTATTATTTACTTAAAAAGTTGGATATGTACAGCTATGGAATTCTTTTCTGCAAAACAGATTTGTGGATTTCATCTACTTCTCATATATTCTAAATTATTTTGAAAAGATAAATTCAGATAGGCATCTATAAACACTGAATATAGATCATTTATACTAATTTTTCAAATCTTCAACACCTCAAACAAAAGACTATGGGAATAACATCATTTATTATGTACCTTCCAGCATTCAAACTAAGTTTCTTTCTAATATAATTAAATGCATAAGCAAAAACAACTGGAAGGATGTTAAGTGATAAAATATATTTATACTTGGAGCAACTATAGTGTTAGGGAAGCTAAAATACAGAAATAACTGAAACTATCAAAATGACGTTAACAACAAAAAAAGACTTCTCAAATATGCGCTGGGAAGGAATAAAAGTGAAAGTCAAAAAGGTTGCTAGTTTAGACTTTATGATACAAAGAAAACAAAACTGCTCAACTCTTTGTATCACTACTATATTTTTTATTAAAGATTCTTCAGACTGAAATACATGGAAATGAATTAAAGTCCAAGAATTATTTCACGTAAGGCAGTAACAAGGAGGCTTCTGGCCAAGTGGGAGCCGCCGTGAAGGTGCCGTGAGGGTCAGATCTCCCAGGGTGTCAGGCGGGGCCAGCAGAGTCCAGGGGACAGTATTTGAGCAGAGGCGCCGGGAAAGGGCGCAGAGAGAGGAGCCAAGTGTGCCCAGCAGGCAGGGACTGCAGACACCCTGTTCTCCTGTAACTCAGCCACATCCTGCGTCCTGCCAAGCCTGGCACACAGGTATCTTCAATCAATGTCAGATGCAGCCCAAGAGCAAGACCTGACCTACCCAGGCCAGCAGCTGATCGCAAACGCTCCCTTGACCTGAGAACATGAGAGTCTCATTCTCCTGGTTCCTCCTTGCCTTCTGAAGCCTGGATGACCCACCTGCACTCCTTTGGTGACCTGTACTCTGATGACATCCACGTTTATATCTGAGGTCTAGTCGGTATTTAGCTGCCCACACAACGTCTCCACTGGGATAGCCGACGGGCTTCTCAAATGTCCCGCGTCTAAACCTGGCTCACAATCTCCCCCAACGGAACCTGCTCTTGACAGTGGTTTTGCCCGTTTAGTTAATGACGTGACTTCATTTTTCCCTTTTCCCTTCACTGTTCATGCCCAAACCTTGGTGTGATCCGTTACTCTTTATCTCATCCAATCCACTGGTAAATCCTGTGGGCTGGACTTTTCAGATATATTCAGAGTCTGGACGCTTCTATCTACCCCTGTTGCTACCACTGGGGTCCAGCTCACCATGTCCAACAGAGCTCCCAGCCTCTGCCATCACCACCCGCTCCCTTCCTGCCGTTCAGTCTATTCTCTGCATACTGCAAACAGCGATTCTGCTACAGCGTAAGTCAGACCGCGCCAGGCCTCTGTTAAATACCCTCCAATCTCACACAGAAGAAAAAAACCAAAGTCCTTGCAGAGTCCTCCAGAGCCTGACATGGCCTGAGCTGCCATCACGTCCTCCTTCCCACCCTGTGCACACCCCAGGCACAGCGGCCTCTTGGCAGCCCTGGGCCACGCCCCACACAATCGTCTTCAGGAGACTTGAGCACTTTTCCCTCTGCCTGAAAGACTCACGGGGCCCCTCTCCTACCCGCAATCAGGTCTAGATCACTTGTCACCTTCTCTCTGACAGAGGCTCCCCTCGCCACCTATGGAGAGCTGAAATATCCCACCCAGCACTCCTGGCTCTTCCCTCTTTCCCTTACTATATCACCACTATTTTAATACTGGCATATATTGGACTTTCAGTTTTGTTTGTTGAATTTCTCCCCACACTGGTATGTAAGCTCGTGAGAGCAGAACGTTTGCCTGCTTTATTTTCTGCTATATCCCCAGGGTCCAACACAGGGCTTAGCACATAGTAGGTACCCAGTAAATAACTGCTCAAATGATGAATTAATTAAGTATTGTAAAGGGACAAAATTTACAGAATTAAGTTTATTTTAATATGCAACATATGAAAAACACACACACACACACCACACATATACATATGTATGAACAGACAAATAGAAACAGTAGGGACAGATTCACTGTGAATAGTAGGAACCTTGGGTGGGAACTAAGATTTGGCTGAGGAAGACTGGAGGAAGAGGAAGGGCATCAATTTGGGAGAAGGGAACTTTTACTTAGCACGTTATATACTACTGTATTAAAAATATTTACCAACACACATTCCATTTTTTAAAAATATATACGTAAGCAAAGAGTTTTAAAAGCATAATTCAAAACAAACAGGTTTAGCCAAAATAAATTTTTAAGTAAAATTTAAAAGAATCACTAATTTTATCCATCACTGGCTTTTCTACGCCATCCTAACATACAATGTTATTGATACATAGCTGAAACAATCAGAGTACCACAGAGAGAAACAAGAGTTGAGATAGTTATTGAGGCAGTGTAAAATCAGATCGCTAAAAAGAAAGACATCTTTTTCTTCTCAATTTTTGAAGTCAAAAACCTCACTATATTTGTATTCAGATAGTTCAGAAATCAGTGTTCAATGATTTTATAAGCCTACACTGTGAATACCATACAGCTGACAGCTAATCATAGATACTGTTCACTGTAACTGAAGAATCTTCTGTTTGCCATGAGTAACCACATAGTCACAGTTCTGGAAGAGATGGTTCTAGGTGTTCAGTAATAGAAAGCTATTATCACAATTTTGAGACAGTCAGACCAGCTCTCACTAAAGACCTACCCTTCTTCTACATTTCGTTTAACTCTCTGTTACACAAGAGTCCTGATCTTATTGTGGCTTATGTGCCACTCACAAGTTGACTCCACACCACCTCACGTATATGGACTTTTGAACTGTTTACTACTCTCAGTTACGTACATTCCCTAAAAGACCCAAAACAACTCAGGGACATTAGATTTTCAACTTCTTGATATCTTTCACAGTAGTAAGGGCAGGAAAGTGATGTATTAAGAAACATTTATAACATTTAATAATCATATATAACTAAAATTTACTGAAGGCTCAAAACACGGCAAGAAGTATTCTGATAAATGACTTTCCCAATGACATGTTGAAAACTGCAAACAAAGCTGCTTGAAGGAGGCCATGCCACAGAAGTGAAACAGCCGCCCTGACACCGACTTAGCTGAGACATCAGTGCTCTGGTTGTTCTTTTAGCCTGAATTTCTACACATGTCACATGCAATGGAGTTCAAACAAAATACTTCCAAAATATGTCCCAACAATGAAACCCCACAGGTCTAATTTCAATTAAATTTCCACTTAGTCTGGTCCTAAGGATGTGTTCCCAAAGACCCAAATTCATGAAGTGATGCTACCAAAGGCTGTTCTCTCCAGTACAGGAAAGAAGGGTTCTGAGGCCAAGAGTCAATCGAATATATCTGTCTGGGATCAACCAACCATCATTGTTGATGAGAGATTCTATCTCCTGAAAGGCCCCGTCTTTCTATTTGTGGGGTCTATGTGCAGTCCAAGTACTAGTTAATTCTCCACTGGAATAAAAAGGCTGACTTCCAGGAGACAGAAGCTTGAACTTTCTATTCTTTAATTTGTCAAAGACAGTAAAACAAAACAACAGAAAGTGACAATCTAACAAATTATGGTTTATAATAATAAATTGTAGCTTTATAATAATCCAAAACCAGAAGTACAGGAAGGTAAGATAGTAACAACAGCAAAAGAACAGAGAACACACCCTCAAATAAGCTGCTCTAATGCCTTACAGAGAGCAGGTGCTCAAACAGTTACTGAATGGAATGTTAGTGACTAAAACTGACAGACTAGGATTGAAAACATAACAATAAAAGATGAGTAAAAAGAGACTCCTGGGACTTCCCTGGTGGCGCAGTGGTTGAGAGTCCGCCTGCCGATGCAGGGGACACGGGTTCGTGCCCCGGTCCGGGAAGATCCCACATGCCGCGGAGTGGCTGGGCCCGTGAGCCATGGCCGCTGAGCCTGCGCGTCCGGGGCCTGTGCCCCGCAACGGGAGAGGCCACAACAGTGAGAGGCCCGCGTACCGCAAAAAAAAAAAAAAAAAAAAAAAGAGAGAGACTCCTATATATAACCAGAAGATACAGATGAAGCATTCCACAGGAATGTACGTGATGATATTCACAAAAACGTGCCTAGGAGCTAAGAACTAAAGAAAAGGGGTCCAAGGACGGAAGAGACAGCTGTCCTCATCTCTACAAATCACCTCATGGGACATCCAGAGATCGTGCTGTGCATTTCCAAATATCGCCAACATTTTTCATAATAACCAAGTTCATGTTGATTACTGGTATCTACTATTCTTCAAAAATAATATGCTACAGAGCACTAAGAAATATACACAGAGTCACTTAGAAGCAAGAGAGATAGAAGAAAAGTGCTTAGAATTAAAGCCCGGGTGAAAGATAATTAGGAAAATTTCCTTTGGGGAACAACAAAAGTGAAAATACTAGCACATTTTAATTGCTATCAAGTAAATAAGACCTCTGAATGACTTTTAAATTTTACCTGAGCTTACGCAGATCTGACCAGGGATTAATACGGTGGACAGGGTTGGCCACAGAGGAAAAGAGGTAAAGAGGTAGAATTAAAGAACTCAATTATCAAACCTTAGGATTTATGTTTCTAAATAAGTTGATTTAAAAATGTGTGCAATTTGATGATAATAAAACCAATCAGAATTTGATTAATTATGTGAATTTACTATCATGGGCTAATAAAGTAATATATACACATGTACTTTGGTACTCAGGCCATCAAAACAAAGATGACTACAACTTCACAGCACACAGAGCAGAAGTAAATTATGCACTTACGCCTCAGGACTGGTATCAGGGTGTCAGATATGTATGCTTTTGTATACTTTTTATTTCTCTCTTACTGCTGTTCTTAAAATTCTTAGAAAAAAAGCCTTTGGTCACTCTCAGACATGTGTGGCCACCTGTACCAGGGCAAGAGAGCATCTACCTGGGGACCCACAGGCTGCCTCTGCTACACTCAGTTCAACCTGATTGCTGCTCGCTTCGGAGATGCGTCCCATAAAGTTTCTGATCATAAAAGACTGTGGTCCAGGACTGAGGTTTCCTCTTTGTTTAAAACAATCAATGCTGTTCCCAATCATTTACAATTAGCAAAGAAATCATTTATTTGGTAAAACCAAACTGAAGATTTGAATGAAAAGTAAAAGAAGCTGAATAATCTTACAGAAATTTTAAAGAAAATTCCTAAAGTTACATTGCTTATTCAATGAGTGAATATCAAAGAAGACACTACTCACAACACTTGCTATAATATAGATCTTTCAATCACGGGAAGGTACAATATTCTCACTGAACAAATATATGAAAACACTGAATTCATTTTTAACTCTGAGTTTAAAGTCATAAATTCAGATTACAACAACTTCAATTTCTCCTCAAGAATAGGATTTAATTTACAGATTCTTAAATACCCACATTCATAAAGTCATTACTATTCACGCTCAGCAAATAATGAAATAATAAAAAGTTACTTTTAGAATGAAAAACTAAAGGGTGCTGAACACAATACATAAAAGTCAATGAAATAAATATATATAGCAAGTAAAAGCATCTTAACAAATCAGAGAAGACTCCCTTTGGACACAACTATTCAATAATTATTGATATGGTACACTACTTATTCCTAGAAACTATAATTAGACATGATGTATTCTATCCATTTTCTCAAGATGCAAAATAACCAAGCTAATAAATACAGTTATTCCTGTCCAGAACACGTTGTTTATTCCTTTAGCTGAAAGCAAACCTCTAGTAAATTCCTATTTATCTTCTTGCCAATCAAGGAATGAATGACTGACACTAACGCAGTCTTATCTGGGCCTTATGTCTGCAGCACATTCTGCTAAGTGATGTCACTGCTCTAGCAGACGAAAATAAGCAGATTATTACAGTGACTAGGAGCAAACCAAACATTTGGGTTTTTGCATGGACAGATTTACACACTGTCTGTCAGATAAAGCACAGTTTGCCTGCTGCTTACACAACAAGAATGTGCCTGACAGCTTCTTCCCAGGGTTAGTATCTGATTACATAAATAGGCCATTCCCCGCCATTCCTAAAAACTGACAGTCTGTCTTAGTTTATAGTGCAATTTCGGACTATCAGCTTTTCTGTCTTGCACACAAGGCTGATGAACATCAGAGCACTTCCTGGAGGTCCAATCAGGATTTCTCACTGCCTGATTCTGGGCCATATAAAATGTGATGGGCACAATGGAGAGGAAAAAGACAATGTTAAAACTACTTCTGATGACTGCTCCTGAGGCATACACTGAAGGGTAAATCATGTCAACACACTTAGGGGTGGGTGGGTGTGTGTGTGTGTGTGTGTGTGTGTCCACAGCATTACCTTTGAAATAATTCGGAAGTATATAATGGTTTCTTTAAAGCTAATGGTTTTATTTATAAAATTAAATATGAAGCGCAATCACATAAAAATTATGTATTTGTATTTTTACAGTTGCTGTGTTTTTTAATGAATGTTTTTGTATCATTCCAGCAATGAAACGAAACACCAATGACTTATCATGGTCATATAAAACCATAACACTGAGCTCAATGAAATGTTTAAAAAGTAATCTACCACTAGTTAACACCTTTCCTCCTATCCCCACCACAATATCCAAAAGAAAACTTATCAAATCAACACACTAGTGAATGTTGATGAGTGAAAATATGGCTTAAAACTTACTTTGGCAGCAACAAAAATGGTAGTCAAGAAACACACATGAGCAAACGGTGTCTGTATAGATACTATGAACTTTCTTAAAAGGTGAGATTCTGTATTTTGGTCTGCTAGGCAATAATACAGCAGCAGCAACAGCAGCAATAAATAATAGTATTTAGTAGTATCATCAAGGTCCTGCAGTCTACTGGAAACTCACTTACAAATTATCCCGAGTTAAACACTGATTACTTAATAATTACATACTTCTCAAAAAATAAAGGCGTGAGGTTTTCATTCAAAATGGTCTGGCTGATCAAGACAGATCAATTTCCTTTCAATAAGGAAAAATTAGGCAGCAGTCATTTGAAAGGCATTAATGAGTATCTTAATTCCATTGTTAGGAAACCATGTGTTTCTTAATTTTCTTCCTTGGTCTCACACTATTTGGGAGCTGCTACACGGAGAAAAATTCAAGTATCTCCACTATTAAATGTCTCTCGAACATGCACTATGGGCCAGATCCTATCCTGTGTTCTGGAAACACAGAGATGAATAGGACACAGGCCTGCATCCTCAAGGTACGTAAAATCTGATAAGGAAGAGAGACAAGCAAACACAAATTATATTTCAAGGTAGTAATTTATCTTTTCACAGATAAATGTATTTTTTAGATTCAAATGGCAATCTTTTCCAATATTAAACAGTTCTCATTTTCAGGACAATGATCTGTAAAACTTATCCTACACTTTTCTAGTGAAAAGAGTTTCTTCCTCCTTAATCTTCTTTCTGCCTCCTAAAACAAGCCATCTCAAGTCACATTAACGATTTCGTGAAGCGTGGACCTGAACAATACACACATATAGAAACCTACCTGAAACTACAAAAATGATGTGTTCTCTTCCCTATCGGAATGATTCCACGTTAGCTTTTTATACTCCTACACATTAAATACCAACATTTAGCTTAAAATGTCTTATTGCCTAATACTAAATGTATTTCGTCTTTTTCATTTGTTCCTTGACACCAACACTAATGAACTGTCATAGAAATAGTTTTGGGAATCACAAAGGGTGAGGTACCTTACCATGGTAAATAATCAGAAGTCATAAACACAATATTGTCGCTCTCGTAATTTCAGCCATAACTTTCAAACATTCATACCCAGACAAACCAGATGAAATATGTTGCTTCAGGTCAGCTCTGATGGATCCCTCAGAAATATCAACATTATTGCTTCAATTTTATTATGTACCACACTTCATAACTGTACACTGCAGAGTACAATAAAAACTCCACTACACAGCTTGAGTACTTATTAAACAGATCAAAAGTTACTGCAGCAAATAACTTGTCCTACTCAGGGTCCATTAATAATATAACTTGTTGCTCAGATAAGGATTTTTTTTTTTAAATTAGGACAACGAAGAAGAAAATATAGAACAATTTGAAATCTCTTATACATGTGATTTTCCAATCACATGCCCAACAACTTTGAAATAACTATTTAAAAAATTTGGATAAATAAAGAAAAATGGAAGGTGGTTGAACAAGGGTAAAAAGAAACAGCACAATGCGATTTGTAAGCTTTCAGAGCAGCTGGTCACTGCCCGTCCCCAGACAGACCTGAAGGTAAGAAACAGCATATACGTGTAGTGCCTGTCTCTCAAAGACTATATCGACAACATTTATGAAGAGACTGCCAAATTCAAACTATACTGCAAAAACAACCAATGACTACTTTTCCAGGGTAGGTGGTGTGGCTACCTCTTTGCTACACAAGACAATGTTCCTATTAATAAAACTGGCTGGATTTGAAGCTCACCACTGTATTAACAATAACAATGGGAAACAATAAATGAGGAGATTAAAAAGGGAAAAAAACAAAGCTGATGATATTTAAGGTATCCTGGGAAATTTATATTGTGAGTAAGCAATAGCAATGAATTATTTAGAGTCAAGGAAAACACTTATGGACAAGTGGGTGATACAAAGTAGACATGCGTCATCATTTCTGGAATGAAGGAAGGAAGAGAAGGACGGAGGGATGCAGGGAGGAAGGGGGGAAGAACAAACAGCCAACGAGCAGCACGATTCCAAGGAGATGAACGGCTGTGCGAGCAGACATCATACAACGTATCTGCCATCAACATACAGACAAAGGACTCGAGAACTCAGCATCTTATTAATTTTCACAAACATAAGCTACTTTATCAACTCTTAATTTTTATATAATTCCAAAGTTTGACATTAATGGTAAAGCAAATTCACAGTCTTACAAGTATTCAGGTGTGAATTTCATATGCATTATATATATTTTTTAACTAATGACTGACAATGTCTGATTGTTTTTCTAGAATTTGTTATTCATTTGCCATCACAGCAATCAAGATATTTAAAAGGAAACTCACCTGATGAGCACTGATTCCACCAGGGCCTAGCCCAGCACCTAACAGGTGCTCAATAAACAGAATTGAAAAAAGTTAATTCTTTTCTTTATTTTGGTATATAAGAAAGTTAAATCTCTATAAAATACTTGTAAGTATTACTGGGGAGTATGAAATAAGCCTCAGGAACTACTGAATACAGTCTGGAGGTGTGATTACTCCCCAAAAATTAGCAGAAGGAAACAACTTATTCATAAATCACATTAATCAGTGGTGTTTCAACCATCTGAAACGTTTCGAATATTAGCAACTGATGCGCCTGTGAACAGTCATTGCTACTGGTGTACAAGAAATGCTGTAATTGGTTTAAATCGGCCTGGCCCATCTGTCTTTAATACTCTTACTACAAGGCAGTAAGCAGAGAACTATTAGAGCTGCAGTATAAGCTGTAAGATCTCTCTCTACTTGTTCTTAAATCATTTAAAAATAATGAGAGCTTTAGCCTTTATCTAATTAACAAGTGCCTTCTTCGAATTAGAAAAACTGTATCATTTAGCCCACGGATGTTTAGTAAATTGGCTTGGTGGCATGCAAGCTAATGCAGGGGAGCAGTTCCAGTGTCTTGTTCCTAGCTTCTTATTACTTGAATTATAATTCAATGATCACCTTAGATCATGGGCTATTCATAAATCAGAAGCCTGACATCAGATGAAAAATTGTATTAATATATGAAACTTATTATATAGTACAAACTGCTCTCTTGATAAATTACATTGTTCAAACTTGACAATGATTGCATTTAAAACATTATTCCTGTTTGCTGTTTTACAGACTGAAGCCTCTTCATGAAAAATTTACAATGCTCCTCTGTGTTTTGGAGTCAGAGGGCAATAGTAGCAAATGGCAGGCAGAAACCATACTTTAGATTTGCTGGCAGCTGCAAAGGACAGAAAACACTTCTGAGGACGGGGAGGAGGCCCTCCGCTGCATCGCCTGCATCTCCATTGCTGGCCTGATGAAGATACTAACTGTCCTCACCAGCAAAGCACAGTGAATAATAAAATTTTAATTTCAGCTCACTGGATTGCTTTCTTCTCTTATATAGGTGTTTCAAAGAAATTTATAGTCATAAATGTTTCACAGAAATTTACAGTGTGAGAGGAAAAAATAAAGGGGCCAACCCATGAAGTTTAATTTGAACTGAGGCCGGGCTCCTCAGATGATGCATTATGACAAATGTTCTTCGCCAAGGCTGACTGGGTAACTCAGGCTGGAGCTCCATATTATTTACATTAATTACACGAAGGCGGCTTTGTTAATGGTGCATTCTGGTGCGGGTCGCAGCATGATATGCTAATGATCTAAGAAAAATCTGCATCTCCAGTATTTATGATAATTTGTAATAGGAAGTAGGGTTGCTTTTATTTCTTTCTCCTCACTGGAATAAAAAAAGTCAGCACAAAACAATTTTATTCAGAGAAGAAAGGAAAAAGTTCTAATCGCCAAGACATTCAAGTGTTATAAACAAAAGGGAAGACTGTTATTGTTGAGGGTCTTGTCACAGCCCGTGACAAAGTGATAATACGGCAGTTCAGTGTGAGGTGTGTATCCAGCTGAACTGAATGGGAGAAAGCAAAGATGGAAAGTATAACTTCCATCCCCAAATTATCTCCTGTTACTGTGCACTCCCTCCCACCCTCCCGGCTCATAGCTACCCTCAACAAGAAAGAAGATAAGCTTCAGATAAATACTGTTAATTTACGCTAAGTTGCATTCATTATATGGAAGGCTATTATGCTAGAAAATATTTGATATTCTAACAAAATCCATCACAACTTGTAAGAAACTTATGGTAGGATCGTATAAAATTCCCAAATATTAAAACTGCAAAAACATAATAATTTATATGTATTAAATATCAGCACATCTTATTCATAGTGTTATTCTTGTAAATTATGTCTAAATTCATAAAATGTTAAAAGTAATAGTAATTTCACCATTATGGCTTTTTGGAGTACAAAAACAAAGAGACAAAATTGTCCTAAAAATCAAATATGATATATTCAAAACACCACAGCTTTTCTGATTATTAATGTTTCAACTATGCTACCTATATTTTCAAATGACTGTTTAACAATTTTAAACACATCTTATTTTATTATTAGGAGTCAGGTTTTGAATTTCCTTTCTGATCAATAAGCAACTACAAAGACAGATATTTTGGGCATGATAAAGTTATGTATTTTCAAATTAATAATGTTCTATTGGAATAAAAGTTACCATAGAAATGTAGCCTATTCTATAGAACAACAAAAACCCGTAGGAAAAACCTATAGATAATAGGGTACTTCACAAGCATATTTAAATACATAAACAGCATAAGTTTCTAAGATGATGTACAATCATTTTTTTAAGACAGATAATTATGTCATCTACAGAGTGGAAAATAATATTGATTGCGAATTTTGAAAATCTAAGAAGGAATATTTCTATAAATTATTAATACAGGGTTTAGATATTCTATGTTCAATATGATTAACAGAAATCACGATAGCAGTCACCTCCGGAGAAAGGAAAAGGATGTAATCAGAGATAATGGGTGTGCTCTGTGTCTCACGCTACATGGGAGTTACATGGGTGATGGTATCATTATTCTTGATTCTTGATACCACATATAGTATAGTACCAAAAATAATGACATATATAGTGTGCATGTGTATATATATTATCATAAAAAGAACTAAATGAATTGAGGAAAACAAAATCTGAATACAAAATTTTAATAGGGCTTCCCTGGTGGCGCAGTGGTTGAGAGTCCGCCTGTCGATGCAGGAGACACAGGTTCGTGCCCCGGTTGGGGAAGATCCCACATGCCGCGGAGCGGCTGGGCCCGTGAGCCATGGCCACTGAGCCTGCATGTCCAGAGCCTGTGCTCCACAACGGGAGAGGCCACAACAGTGAGAGAGGCCCGTGTACCGCAAAAAAAAAAAAAAATTTTAATAGAGTTTTTTTTTTTAAATGGGGTATAGTTTACAATGTTGTATTAGTTTCTACTGTACAGTGAGATGAATCAGCGATATGTATACATATATACCCTCTTTTTTAGATTTCCTTCCCATTTAGGTCACCACAGAGCACTGAGTAGAGTTCCCTGTGCTATACAGTAGGTTCTCATTAGTTATCTATTTTATACATATTAGTGTATATATGTCAATCCCAATCTCCCAATTCATCCCACCTCCCCTTCCCCCCATGGTGTCTATACATTTGTCCTCTACGTCTGTGTCTCTATTTCTGCCTTGCAAACCGGTTCACCTGCACCATTTTTCTAAATTCCACATATGTGAGTTAATATACAATATTTGTTTTACTCTTTCTGACTTACTTCACTCTGTATGACAGTCTCCAGAGATTATTTTTGAAAATTTTCGTGGGAAAATTAATATATTACTATGTCATAATAGCTGAAGCTCAGAAATGGCTCATGGTCTAATAAGCTACTGTTTATATTATAAACTCAAAATATGAAAATGAAAAATAGCATTTCTTATAAATTATCAATACTTGTTACAGCAAAAATATGAATTTTGTAAAGAATGCATTCATCTCCAGAAAAGTAGCTCAACCTATGTCAATTCTGAGAGACATTTCTCAGAGGAAGCAATGTAATCAAATAATTTTAGAATACCATGTAGTCTTAAAAAGTATCTAATCCAACACATTTATTTTTACAATTGGAAAAACAAAATTAAGAACTTTCACGTCCCTAAACTGCTAGACAGTGGTAACGGCCCCTTCGCATAGGCCTCTGTTAGTCATAAACACTGCCTCCTATTTCTCTTAGCCCTGGAAGCAGGCACGTCCAGTCCAAGACATGAAACCACTCAAGCTGATCCCAGAAAGGAGCCACACAGACTGAGCTGGGCTGGGCTCACTTACTCGGCCACCTAACATTTATAGATCATCACATACATGACAGGCTATGTGAAGAGGTCTGGGAATTAAATAATGAATAAGTTCTGCCAGGAAGCCAGTGAGAACTGTGCAATGGCTCCCCACTGACACCAAACTCCTCACCACAGTCTCTTAGAAGTGAGCTCATCTAGGCCCCGCTCACCCCTGCAACCTCACCTCTCACTAACCTCCTGCTGACCATGCTGCGGCCACATTCGCCTTCTCACTGTTCATCACATTCAGAGTGTTTTATGTCCTTCATTTTTAGATGCGTCAGTGGATGGGTGGGTAAGTGGATGGTTGGATGGACAGGTGAATAAACAAAAAGTCTAACAACAACACAGACAAGTAAACCAACAATGACAATATGCTGTAATAAGTTAAAGGACAAAAGTGCACATGGTTTTAAGAACTAGAGAGAAAAAGAAGTGCTTGCATACTCTTTGAAATGAAGGAGATAAGTCACACTTAAAGTCTAACGTTAAGATCGGTGGCCCACTGGGTCCTTTAAAACTCATGAAAAAGAATACAATAAAAATCTATAACAAAGTCTAATTATGTTAAGAAGACAACTCTGGCCCATATCTCAAGACTTCTCTGGTCAAGTGGACAATCAGTTCAGAGAATCTGTTTCTTATTTGGTAAAATGTAAGAATCACATATAATTGAACGCATAGGAAATAAAATCTCCTCCCAAGCACCTTGGTTCAATGAACAAAAGCTACGCCATCTGTTAACTGGAAAACAGAAAGCCTTCTATGATTTCTATAAAATAGGAAGGCCACATAAAAGTATGCTCAGAAATCACAGTATTTATGAATTGTCACAAAGACAGTAGCTAGTGAGCCAGAAGCATTAACTGCAAACTCTGACAATTCAGATGTGATAAAAGTTTCTCTAATCTAGTGTACAAACACGTGCAAGCTTTTGATGCCTTCTTGTTCTTTCCTAAGGGCAAAAGTGCATCTCCTCTGCAGAAACAAATACCATCTACACTTGGAAAGTAGCCGCACCGTTTTATTCACTTAGGGCAACATAATTTGGATTAAATTGTGATATTAACAAATTTCACTATTCCATTAAACTGTAAGTTTACCACTAAATTGTTATATAAGAAACACAAATCTTGTACATAATACAAGATTCAGAGCATTTTAATAAATGTATTTCAGATCCCCACACAAACTGAACACAATGCCACAAGACTTTACAAAAGTTATTTGCAACTGATTTGTTATAAGGCCTTGGTTACGACTCATAAGACATTTTCAGAATAGCTATCCTGGCTACCAAATTATACTCGGTAATTTAGACAAGTATGTAAGCCAAATACACTTCTTTCTTGGTCCTATTCTGCTGAATGAGAATCTGACAGAGATTTCATACTGTGAGAAAGTTAAAAAATGAAATAATGTTTGATGTTTACCTATTATTTCTGAAACTCAATATTAAACAGTCTCACTAAATTAAAGTTCAGGAGATAAAATTACACAGTCTGAGGAAAAAACTGTTCAGAAAAACTACTACTATATTCAATATACAAAATTCACATGAATTTATAAAATATTTTCATTCTAATAATAATTCCAGATTTAACTTAGAAATTTTTAAATTATCTTATTTTATGCACCTCATTGCCAATGTAAAAGGTAACTATACAATATATTCCCTCCCCACAAAAGTTATACATCTATTTCTTATACTTGTTTAATCCAAGGCTAAAAATTTCATAGATTACTCTAAAACATTAATAGAGCCAGCACAAACAAGTGTGAGTGTAGCTGTATGCAGGTTCGTGGATGAACACAGATGTCTTTGTGCTCAGGAAGTGCTGGCTGTTCCTGTTCTCCGGCACAACGGGTACCCGGCCGCCCTCCTGCTGAAGCCTGTGCTGGAAAGTGCTCTGCGGACAGCAAGGTGGCCGGCACCTGTCTGTAGCACATGCGCACTGACATCTGTTATGGATCATCTCCTGGACTAAAACAGTTGCACCTTCCCTTCTTGCTAGACTGCTCTGAATTTTGTTCAAGATGCCCTGATGTTTTTGACAACCTGTACAAGCCAAACATTTCAGCAAAATTTCCAAATTAATGCTGAGAGCACTTTGCAATGTTTTGTTCTGTATTGTTCACTCTTGCTGATTGTGTCCTAAATAATAAACTGTGGCCTCCAGCGATTTTTTTCAGAATGTTTATGATGGGAACGCATTCATCTAAATCTGCTGGCCAGTGGAATAAAATAAATCAAGAATTTCCCAAATATAACAATATTTGTGTTCAGTAGATAATTGATGACTGCAGCTGCACTAATTAAAACCCATCTGAGTTTCATTAATCTTGGTCACGAGGACCAACTGCCACGCACCACACCTTGCACAGAGCCTGGCACCCCAGTGTTCGGGTCACACTCAGATGGGCCTCACTCCTAAACTTTCCATGATGATGTGACATATTTCAATTTAATACATATAATAAGCATAATATATAACTATGTAGCCACTTAGGACATATCTCCAATTGTTGGACTCAATCACAAAAAGAATATAATTAATTTTTGTATCAAGATAACATTTTTACTCTAATATATACTTTCTGTTTGTTAAAAAAAAAAAAAAAAGTGTGTTGGACTTCCCTGGTGGCGCAGTGGTTAAGAATGCACCTGCCAATGCAGACGACACGGGTTTGAGCCCTGGTCTGGGAAGATCCCACAACTAAGCCCATGCACCACAACTACTGAACCTGCACTCTGGAGCCCGTGAGCCACAACTATTGAGCCCGAGCGCCACAACTACTGAAGCCCACGCACCTAGGGCCCCATGCTCTACAACAAGAGAAGCCACCGCAATGAGAAGCCCACGCACCTCAAGGAAGAGTAACCCCCGCTCGCCGCAACTAGAGAAAGCCCACGTGCAGTAACGAAGACCCAACGCAGCAATCAATCAATCAATAAATAAAATTTTAAAACATGTCAATAATTTGTGGTTTAAATAAATATCTACACGAATAGGCAGGCAGCATGATAATGACTAAAATGCCTTACAGATCATACTTGCAGGATGGTTTGGTGGTGGTGCTATTTTAAGTGCTCAGGTTAGACCTTCCAGCAGAATGGCATATGAGCAAAAACCTCAAGGAACTGAATCTTATCAGCCTATATTTGGACAGAAACCAAGGAAGAACGTATAAACGGTAAAGACTTAGGCTCAGTCACATTTCTACATTTAACAAAGCCAAAATTTTCACTGAGTTCATATATTAGACCCAGGTATTGGGTTCATCTATCGTAGGGTAGGGTACAAGCACTGGAATATTGGCATGTAGGGAAAAAATAAAGAAGGGGAAAAGAGTGAAATGCTTGGCCAGAAAACAGAGCAGCATGGATTAAAATGGCATCTTGAACATCAACTTAAGAGCTGCATACTGAAGTTTCAGAATTAGCAAATCTGAAGAACTATGGAAGAAATACATCGAAGGAAGAGGGAAATTGGGTAACAATGAAATCTATCCATTAAAGATGAGATTAGGAGTTTTAAATATATATATATATATATGGATAAGTTTTGATTCAAATATTGAAAAGCACAGGTAAAATATATTTGCTCCTTTAAGTAAAAGAAGCAAAAATGTTAGGTATTTGTGGTATTCACTTCAAAATTTTACTAAAAAAATTATTCAACTTCCAACAAAAGACACTTTCAAAGAAACAATTCTTTTCATCTCATACCTATTCTATAGCTCCAGATATAACTTCATGAATGTGAATACTTTTTCTAATTTTAATGTATTAGTTGATTCCCAAAAGATTTTCTTCTGTAATGATCAGACTCTTCAGGGACAAAAACATACTTATTCATTAATAAAATATTCCAAGAACAGAAGAAGTAAAATGTTTTCATTGTTAACTTATATGCACTAAATGGAAACCAGATGCTACACAACAACAACTTTTCAATATTCCACAGCTCATGAACGGGGCTGTTCAAACAGCAGGTTTCTTTCTTACCACTATTCTCTTTGGAAATTAGCACTCATTTCCTTCCCCAAGAAGACATGTTAAACATGCTAAGACTTCACATCACCTCCATGATCTCTTGCTCAGGACCACCTAGTTGGGATGCTGACCGACTAAGTAGGTTCCCAGTAGCATTTAGGGATGCACTGAAGACTTAAGGGTGGGGGGTCCAGGGGGCCCAGGCACCTCTACTGCTCTGCCTTGCTCACTGCCGCAGAGCGTGAGTCCTAACACACAAAGTCCACCCACTCCTACGGCCACTCTGCCCCAGCCACTCCCACACCTCCACCTACTGTCCCGTCACTCTCCACTCCCCCCACCCACCATCCAGCCAGCTCACGGCCCCTGCACGTGAACACATACACACTTTCTCACTTGGAGCAGACACTCTCAGGAACTTTCCCATGGGGTCTCATTGACCTTCACCATGCTCTGTAAGGTAGACACTTAGAGATGAACATTGTGAGTAGAAGAGCAAAGTAACTTGCCCAAAGCCAATCAAGAAGTGTCACTGTAGGAACCCAAACCAAGTCATGTGTGACGGCAAACCTATAATGCAGAATTTTCAAACTAGAGGATACTGTGTGCAAGTCTTTGAAGACCATCCACCATTCATGCACACATTACAGAGACTTGTCAAGGTGACATGGCCGGTAAACAGCACATGTGGAAACATATAGCAGGTCTCCTAAATTCAATCAGAGACCTTCCCACCATCATGCAATGGAAAGGGGCAGTACTCCGGGTAAATAAAGTCTGCCATTTTAGGAGTGGGAGAGAGAAAAAAGATGTCATTAGCTGTATAAACAATTCTTGCTGATACCTTTCTGATGACCATGGTTTTATAACTTGGAGATACATGGTATAAAAATATAAAATATTGACCAAATTTATATTTCTTTACTTTGTTACACTTTCTGATTTTCTTTTTTTTTTTTAATGTGGACCATTTTTAGTCTTTATTGAATTTGTTACGATATTGCTCAATATTGCTTCTGTTTTATGTTTTGTTTTTTTGGCCACAAGGCATGTGGGATCTTAGCTCCCCGACCAGGGATCGAACCCGCACCCCCTGCATTGGAAGGCAATGTCTTAACCACTGGACCTACAAAAAACTGAAGAAGAGGCTACAACGTTCATTGAAACCACTGATTCAAGAACTGGATTTGAGTAACTGTTAATGAAATTCATCACATCATTCTTCCTGTCATGGAACTATCTTACACATGTCCACACACAAACCACGTGAACAAAGGCTTCACGTGGGCTCACTGTTTTCCACACGCTGCCAGAAAAAGGAACTTCTCCACAAAGTTCATATCAGCATAACCAACCAATAGCACTGAAAATATGGACTACCAGTCCTGTAGGTGAGGGGTATTCTAATCCACTTAAACCAGAGAAAAATGTCAGCACCACTGCCACCAAAACAACTTATATCCTATTTACAAATGATGGGCACAAATGACACGTCCCAATAAAATATGGCATCCTGTTTTCTCCCAGGTGTCTCTGGCTAAAACCTACTGAGTCATAAATAATCTACTCAAATAGTTCAGAATTCACTTAAACTTCCAGATATACCACAGTTTTCTTTGTTGCTGAAATGACTTAGAAATATAATAAAATTAAGAAGCAGAATTTTCTCATTTTTTCAATGTCAAACAAAAAGAGCCAATCAAGAAATAAAAGAAATTGAGAATACAAAGCATTCTTCATTTCACATTATTTTCTGTATCAATAATCCTTACTATAATGAACCAAAAAATAAGCTAGTCCCTTGTTTTATAATGAAAATCATGTCTTTATAATGTTTTACAAAATTGGAAAGTTGTAAAAACTAGTTCTTACTATAACCTTACTACCGATTTTTAGTAAGAGAAACTCTTAGTAGATTACCTGCTGAATAACCAACACTGCTGCTGGTTGACTCCACACAGGTTCACAACATGAACTCAGAGCTAAGCATCACTATCTTTTCACAGCTCTTAAATTCCTTTCAATTATTTGAAATTTTAAGTTCTAAGGAACAGTTCAAGGTAGACTAAAATTAAGTAAAAATTCTCCATTCTCTAGGGGATCTCTTTTGCCCTTCTTGTCGCCTTCCAAGCCTGGCCCCCTGAAGGCAGTAGCGCGTCCTGTTCCCTTTATATGGGTCACAGATGGCCTGAGCCACATGCTTTACTCCAGAATCATCAATCAGGATCACTTGGCCTTTCCTCCTTCTGGTATTTCACTTTCAGAACTCTCTTTTCAATCATTAGTTGTGTGACTATGTGCCCTTAATCTCTTCTTAGTCTGATCTCCCTTCAATTTATTTAGGGCAGATCATCAAAGGTTAGTTTAACTTTGAATATCCTTTATTGGCTAACTTTCAAAACTGCATCATGGTACACTCTCTGGGGCTTCTTATATACCTTAGGAATAAGAACCTTAAAATAAGCATTTTCTTATCTTTTTTTCCTTACGGTTTCCCATTTTAATGATTCTAAATACAGGATTCTTTATAATTTTTGACACATACTTTAATAAACTGAAAGTTCTTGAAAAAAATGTCAGATTTTTGTTTTCAACGTTCCTTATAAAATACTACCATTGGTTAATACAGATGCATATTTGTTTATACACATGTATAACACGTACAACATACATACATATATAACTAATTTAGTGATTCCTCATAAATATCTGTGTTAATAGTAAGAACATACGTTACATGAATGAGAAAGAGAAATCATTTGTGTCTTAAAGAACGTAGGGTCCAGGAAGAAACTCAATTTCCAAACAGAGGGGACACGCTCTGACACAGGTGAGTACCTGATACTCAAGGAGCACTCAGGCACCTGGAGGGGCGCTTCATCCACCTGGGGAAACTCAGGGACAGCTTCCGAGAAGCGGGTATCTACAAGATGAGCAGAATTTAGTCATGTGAGACACAGGAAAGCATGGCACAGTCGGGAAGATAGAAGGAATTCAGTACAGCTGGAGCCAACTGGGAGCGGAGGAAGCAGTACAAGGTAACACTCAAGAGGTCAACTGGGGCCACAGGCCACAGAAGCTCTTTAAACCAGCACCTGTTTAGAGAGGACTGAGAGCATAATAGTTTTAAATTTAATTTCCCTGAAATTGACATTTCTATCTATCTATTTAATACCTTAGAAACCTTTTTCTGAATCTATATTAAATACTTAATATTCAAGCTAAACTGTACACTTAATAAAACAGGAAATTAGGATTTCTTTTCCAGGCATTACTGAGGCTATCATATATTTACCATTTGAGGTATTATATACAAACACAAATGGAAAAACATGGCTTATTCCTTCAAGGAGCTGCTGTTACCCTCTGAAGTGAGATCTGTGCACCCATTCAGAAATTCAATAAATATTTATTAAACTGTTCTAGCATAGATCTAGGCAATGGAAAAAGAAAAAAAAAAAAAGAATCTAAGCAAGATATCAGGATTCTCTGAGCACAAATCTCATTCCCTCCAGTGTAGGAGTTTATGTAGATTGTAAGTCATATTATAAATAAAATCACATTTTGTAGTTACATGCTCATGAAGACTGTGGATAAAAGAATTCCTTCTCTGGGCTGCTATGGTCTACAAAACACTATAAATCATTATATATATATATTTTAAAGTAAAGATAGACTAGTAATATATACTTTTGTTAGCATGTTTTCAGAGAATATATCTCTTTCTGCTGAAAATTAAGAGAATCAAATTTGTGCTAAGGTGAAAATTATAGTTTTCATTTTTAACCCCATGTAATTTTGATGTGATTAATTAAATTTAGATGATCTAAAATGATAAAAAGTTTAGAATTGATTTGTTTGTTTGTTTGTTTATATAGCTCTTTAGCTTACTTTAACTAAGGGTTAATTTCCAGTGAAGATAAAGCAGCAAAGACTCAAAATGTGGTAACTAAGAGAAAACAGTATAAAAACTATTTATAAAACACATAAGCCTGATATACTCATTCATCAACAGGTTATTTTTTAAACATTACTAGGTCCCATGCGGGGATCTCAGCTCCTTAGACAGATGGGGGGATGCATGCTATACGTCTGGCCTGTGGAGTACAGCTTCAGCTTCTTCTGGAGAGTTTCGCATCTGCCCTTCAGATTTCGGCCCCAAAATTGCATAAACCAATTCCTTGTAATAAACTGAGAGGGAGGGATGGAGGAAGGGAGGGGGAGGGGGAGGGAGGGAGAGACAGATGGACAGAGAGACAGATAGACAGAAAAAGAGTGTGTGTTTCTGCACAGAGATAAATACATATCCTACTGGATCTCTTTCTCTAGGGGGGCTGATTGATACATTATGTTCCAATGGTGACTAATCTAACAATTTTGAATGGGCAATGGCAATTGGTGAAAAAACATTTTGGACAAAAAAGTAGACATTGTTTTCCTCAAGAATACAGATGTGTCCCAATGAAATTATCTCATAAATACATTAATAAAGAATTTCCAAGCTACAACTTAACTTGCATTACATTTATCAGCATGATATATAAAAGTATAAATATCTTAAATACACAATAAATTGCCCTGGTTATTTTTATCAAAAGTTTTAATATGCTTTGCCAAGCATTTAAACTACCTGCTTTTAAAAAAGAAAACCAAAATGTAAGTATTATCTATTATCCTTCCCAAGTCCATCTTTGCAGAGAATGTACTCAATACAGTGAAGTTAATGACACCAGAAACAGAAATGTGGAAATTATGAAGCACTTAAAAATAAGCAATAACTCCTAAGTAATCAGATTGAAAAAAAAAATTATCGATGACTGTGAAATAGTTGAAATCACAAATAAAAGCATCTCAGATGCACATTTTACAATCAGACAAAAATATCTGAAACAACCAATCTAGTTTTAACTAAACAAATAGCCCAACATGTCATAGGCTCACCGAGCAAGAAGTCTCGGCATCTACAGCGTATTATGAAAAAAAACCCAAAAAACTAGTCATATGCTTAATATTAGTGCTCAGTGCCAATTATTCTGAATTAAAGTAACTAAAGCAGAGTAATGCAAAGCAACCTTCAATAAGATTAAAAAAAAACTACATGAATTAAAATAAAAAATTTTTTGAATAGATTATATAGGCGAAAACAATTAGGCTATAAATCTTCCTGGAAAGAACTTTCAACACTGTAGTTTAAGTTGGATGCAAATATTCAAAAAGGAAAAAAAGAAAAACCAGGCCACAGTGACACAAGCTGCACAGACACAGAGAAGCGCAGTCCCAACTGAGCAACCTGAACAGATCCCAACAGCACACGGGACTTTGCACAAGCCACTCAGGGCCACGAGATACACAGCAGGAACCACTGCTTATAGCAGCACTTTTCATAGGGCCTACCAGACTCCTATCTTAGCAAACAAAATATATTCTTGGGATGGCGGATGGAATGAAGCACAGATATGGAAGCATGTATTGTAAGGAGCACCTGGGTAGAGAGGAAACAGGAGCTGGAATATACCTGTTTGAATATTTAGAAAGAATAGGGATAGAAAGTCAACAAATATAATCACCAATAAGAGTAATCACCTGAAGAAAGAATACATGATGTTGAAGACTAGTAATGGTGATAAAACAGTCTGGACAAAAAAGTAGACATGAAAAGAAAACAGCAAAATTTAAAGCAATAACTCAGAAACTACCAAACTTAGCTATCCCTCCTTACCAAGGCTATCCTATGGGAAAAGAAAGCAAAAATATGGGATAGACTACGTAAAGATGCCTGTAAAACATTAGGAATACAGTTGTATGCAGCTATAATGTTGAGCTAGATTTCTTAAAAGCTCTTTAAACAAGGAAAAATTGAATGGAATTTTTAAAAATTGCGGGTCAAACATGAATTCAAAGAATGACTGTAAAGACAGTAAAAATATGAGAAATATACGGAGACTATACGGAACAAAACCGTAGAAACGATAAAGTTTCTATGACCTAATCTGCACTAATGTCTTGACATCCTAAGTCAAAATTCAAAATGTAGTAATACCCTTTCCTCACAATGTCACTCTTTCCAGGTCTACTGAGGACATCATATAGTCATGGGAGGGTAAACATGTCTAGTTATTTATTTAGTGCTTAAAAGCATGTGTAAGGAGATGGCTTTATGATTGACAAAAAATAAGTTTAAAAATATGAATCTAATGTAATGTAATAAAACTGTAAGGTGTACTCTGCCCTTCTAAAACTCCCTGCACATTGGCACAAACACACAGGTTTAAATAATACATATCTTAGTAAAGTGCAACTGAGCCTTATACCTGGACACATTCCCAAGTGTAGAATTAAAAGCCTCATGACTGGACCAAAAGGACATGATTGCCCCCATTCATGGAACATTTGTACTCTTTCTGTAATTTCCTTGTATACTGAGCCACACTTCTTTAAAGAAAGTAATGAGTTTCCTTAAGAAATAATTTTTAAAGTTACACAAAGAAGAAAATTAAAACCCCAACAAAAAAACATCAGTATGCCCTTCAACAAAAATAGGCATATTCTAGAATTTCTGGTATTAAGAAACACCAAGAACTTTCAATCAACGTACATCATTCTGAACATCCTGACAAAGGAGAAATGTTTAAGTATTAAAAATGATTGATATCTAACTTTAATTGCTTTAATGTAACAATACGTGTAAGAAGCAAGATATCAGTATATTCCGTGTACTAATAACCATTATAGTTCCACCACACCCAATATTGGATTTAAAAGAAATCTAAGCCTCAATGAATGATCCGTCTCCAGGTAATCTGTATGTAACTCTCTCTATACTGTTCCATTCTTGAGGATGAAAACATATTAGTAGTAGGTTTATATCATGACGACCAGCACACTATCTACTCTTGAAAGATAGTAAAGCACACAAAAAAAGAAGATACTACAGAGCTTATTTTCTTAAAAAAAAAAATCACTTGAAAAGTAAAATTCCTGCAAACATCCACATACTGACTATACTCCATGTATCGACAATTTACATGAATATACACTGACACACGACAAGGTACTGAACTACAGGTTTTATTCTCTAATGACGTTTAAGGATATGTGGAAATAAGATACCTTTTATACTCTATTCAACTATTATCCTATTCAAGTATTATCCTCAAGAAAATGACCTCTTCCAGAAGGGATGTTCAAGATCCAGTTTTGAAGAACCTTCTGGAGAAGCAAACCAAGGAAGTTCTTAGGGAAACCTCATCTGGGGGTAAAGGGGGACTGGGCAGCAGCAGTAACTGAGAAGAATAAAAATCCTCCTGCTGTTTAGTCTGTGTGCGTGTGCTGAGTATTCGGATATATATCACATGCAGTTGAATTTATAAAATGTGGTAACACAACAACAGGGCACTGCCAACTGCAGAAAAAAAGTGACTCCAGAGCCTTCAATGGTAAATAATGATGAGCTGTGAACGGTCTTAGGATTTCAAAGCCAAATGGTAACTCTTATTAGATTTCAGGTCACAGAACACCGCAACCAGAAAGGTTTCTCAAACTCCACTCTGCCTAAGAATTCTTGGAGAACTTGCTAAAAACAGATATTATCTAGATGTCTACTCGACAGCAGTTCAGGAAGGGAGGAAGAACGTGCATCGTCAAGGACTGTCTCTGGTTGATTCTGGTGCAGGTGGCCAAGAATACAGTTCGATTATCCCTGGTGTTACGGGTCATGAGAGCTGGGGAAGGAGAGGAAGGGAAAGGCCATAGTGGTGGAATGTCAGGAGACACGGTCCACTGAGTCACTGCTGTATTGTGAGAAAGAGGGCCGTGGCCTGGATCAGAATGGCTAAGGGCTCCTATTAAAGCACTGGAGGGTAAGGAAGACTGTCCTGTGAGGTACTGTGCTTCAGATGTAAACTACAGGATGCTAAGAGGGGCCAGCTGAGGGCAGAGAGGTCTGCTAATTTTAAGGTAAAAGACAGGAACAATGGGCTACTACCAGGAAGCATCAAACCAGAAGAAATCTGTGAGACGCCTCCCTGTGGCACACAAGGTCAAGTATCCTTGAAGAGGTGTGGCGTGTGGGTTCGTGAATCAACTCACTCAGGAGTTAATGCCAGAACAAAAGGCAATCCTGCACAGGATGGGTCCTCTGGACTCCTACAGGCAGATCCTGGACCACAGAAGCAGCAGCCCCAGGTGAGATTCTAGTTCAATGCCTGAAGGCCTGAGTAAGGAGCCCTTAGCATTTAAGTCTTTAGTCAGAGGTAGGCTCTAAGAAAAAAACAATCTGGGTGACAGACAAAAGGAGTCCAGGCAAGGGAATGAATAATTCTCCAGGAAGGGGTCCTAGAGAAAGAGCTGTGCCCAGGAGAGGTGAGGTCAGGAGGGGGTCAACGCCAGGTAACCGCCATGGCCGTGTGGCTCTGAGCAGTTACCTCCTCTCTTCCAGGCCCAAGAACTGCAGCCCAGATGCAGCGGACGATAGCCAGATGCAACCCCAGGCCTAATACAGTAAGGTGGGCCTTGGTTCCCGCTCAAGAAATGATAGTTATTTTTATTATAACTCAGATCATTTATTCACCAAATAGTGAGGGGTGGCTGGTAAAAACTCTGCTGACAGCTGGAAACTGAGGCACAAACTCTCCTGCCTGAGTAAGTCACACTGGACATCAGGAAGCTACAGGTAAAGCACAGGCCAGGTGTGGAGCAGGGCCGGGAAAGGGAAGCGGTGGATGCCAAGCAGGCAGGTGGTGTGGCTCAGGGACTCCCCAGATGGGCCCAGAGGGCCGCCTTCCAAGGAAGGCGTGGAGACACCAAAGACCTCAGCAAACAAAGACAGTCCAGCTGTGCCACCAATGGGGAGAGGAAGGCAGAAGAGGAGGTTTTAACCTGGCAAATAAAATGCTACTCTCCTGTCCCCCAGGGAGAAAAGGGGAGGGTCTGAGAGGCAGGGGTGCTGTGACTGTACAGGTGCTGAAGGACGCGGAGACAGTCAGTCAGAGTTCAAAGTGTTATGCTCAAAGGCTAAGGGTTTTCTTCCTCTAGTTTGTAACCAATTTTTCCCTTCCCTTCCCTTCAGACTTCTTGAAGAACCCCTTACATAACAGCGGGACCCATTAAGCTTCCAGAAACACATACCTAATCAGGTGCTAATTTCCTGCCTCTATTTTTCTCACATGGATCCCTCAGCCAAGAACCCCCTTCTCTACCATCACCTCCACAGAGCCTGCTATCGATTCAGCTGCACCTGGACTCCTAGGACACGGTGTGATCTGTACTTGCACCCAGCATATCACTATTTTTGTGCTGATAGTACCTGTTCCTGGAACGTCCGCTTCCTGGCGGCGGGATCTGTATCATCTTCGTTCTACAGTTTCAGTTCGCAGTGTGACTGGCACTGCACTTGGCACGAGAGTAACTGAACATGGGCCGCACACATTCACACATTCCTCTTCCTACTGCAAGTCTACCTCTCCAAGGTCATCTCAGGACGTATCTTCCCTCCCCTTCTCAAAACACAAACACCACCAGCCTCGCTCAAGACACAGGCACACTCACCCAACATCCTCCTCTGCCAGGAATGCACTTCCTCATCGTGAGCATTCAGCACGGATGCTCGCGGGCAGCAGCACTCCCCCCTCTGCCACCACGGGCACCATCACGTCAGGCGCGGCAGGACAGGGAGTCAGAGGTACTTCCCAACTGACAGGTGCACCCACAGACGCCAGGAACCAGTGACGCTCCCGTCCATCCTGCCACGGGGGCCGATGCTGGACCTCGAGCCAGAGTGGCTCAAGCAGTGTTCAGTGAACTGCTTTCCCCTCCAATAGTGAGACACACGGTGAAATGAAAGAAGATCACAGCCCAGAGGGCTGGACTGGTGGGGGGAGTTTGTCCCACTGCAACTATATGGTCAGACGCGTGCAGCGGATGCACACCTGTGAGGGTGGGTTCCGGACAAGCAGGGGTTGTTCTGGTTCCTGCCTCCAGATCAGGAAGAGGGCTGTGGGCTGGGGGCTGGCGGGGCGGGGGCGCCTAGCTGCCTCCTACAGACCCCTGAACACAGCAAGAGACTGGGGACGGCTCTCAGGGGAAGCTCTCGAGGCTCACGGTCAACAGGAGGCACGACTCCCCCGGCTCTGCACTCAGAAGAGGAAAGCATCTAGGAAGTCACCACCTCCACCTCAGCAGGATGACAGGAATTTACGAGCCACAGCAATTAAAACAAAAAAGGCAGAAAAATCGTGTTCACTCCTAAGACCAGTCAAAGCCAAAACCGCCTGGTCAACTGTCAACACTAGACGGTGTCTCCTGGGAAAAAGGCAGCTTGTTATCAGCCCTGTGAGCCAACCAGCTAGTTTTACTACTCCTAACGTCTGAGAAAAGCTGAAGAGTGTTTCACCCATATCTCTTAGCCGTCTATCACCTGTAACTGCAGTCTGGCCTGTGAGAGAGAAAGGGGCAGCACGTCTAGCTGATGCACAGGACCATCCTCTATCTCAATGCCGTGGTCCAGAAGTATTTGCTATTTTGTTTGTACTATGTAATATGAAGCGAATCCTCCTGAGGAGACAAAGTAAAGACCTTCTGGAGGTGGCACTGTCAATCCAGTCTGGGATTACTTTGATAGAAATGCTGATACAGAGAACACGCTGACAGCAGGGCTTTGATGGAGGTTCTCAAGGGCCTCTATCCTTAAATTGTTCCAACCAGTGCCCAGAGGAGTGGACAGGTACAAACAAAACAAAACAAAAAAGGAGTTAGAGATTTCTTCACACCCAAATCACTCCATTCTCCAGGCATAAAGTAGCTAAGAAATAAAATAACTGGGTCATGCCTGCAACAAAGCCCAAAGGAATAGAAACAGAACAGAACTAGAAAATACTTTCTAAATCAGCTGGAACAATGATATCCGTATTGTCAGGGGACATAGGGACCTAAATCTGCAAGCTGCCGTACAGAGCTTCACCTACACCGTACGCGTTAATCGAGCATTCTACTGCACTGCTGCTGAACAAGGAGAGAAGAGTACATTCGCTAAAGGTTGTTAAACTTGGGCCAGATTTTTCAGAAAAGCCAGGACATAACTCCTCCACCACTATCTCATTCATTACCCTGTTGGTGTAATGGAAATTCTCTTCCCTTTTACTTCCTTACCTATTTATTGGCTACTTCCCCAGTGTCAGAATGTAGGCTAGCTCTCTGAAGAACAGGCAGCTGGTCTTTCTCATTTCTAACTGTATCCTCGGCACCTGCGTGGTTCCTGAGGTCATCAGCGCTGTTCCCTCTTCTGGTTAAAAAGCACACCACGTTTGGGTTCACTGTTCCATAATCCGTTCAGAGGTGTTCTATGTGACTCCTAGAAATGTCTTAATGCAATGGCTAGAATGAAATTTACTCGCCTTCCTCATACTTCTGGTGGCTTTAAAATGCCCACCTGATCTGAGGGAACAGCAAGTGTGCTGAAAGCTGGTGCTCCACACCCATGGACCACTGCCAGGGTAGCACGACCTCAGCGGAGGGCAGAAATTTCCCCAGTTACACTTCAGAAAAGGAGGTTTCCTGAGGCCGGCTTTGGAAGAGTATGTTGTATTACATAAAAATTAAATATGGTTTATGTAAGCTGTGAAATGTCAGCCCGAGGCGCCTTCTATTCCCTAGGCTTGTAAGTTTTTCTTACTTTCTCTCCACTCAACCCCAGTGCTGGCTCTTCTAATGCTAGTTAACAAAAATGGCAAATTTTCAGATATTACTGTAAAAATACATGACAGTTTTGTGGAAAAAAATATATGGTCCGTATATGTAATAAATATGTGTATATATATTTATACATATAATTTATATAGATAATAAATGCATATTTATACATATACACATATAAATATAACTATACCATATGTATTTATATATTATGTAAAAATATAATGTGTATAAATATATATTAAAAAGGTCTTAAGTTTAAAAAAGGACAATCCACTCAACTGCAGTAACATGTTATTATTAATGAGGGTTCTGGAAGGAAAAGCTCTAAGCGAAAGCTACATCAACTGCAAGATACAACATTCTTCATAGTTTCCCCAGAGGTTCTTTTCTTCCTACTATAACTTCAATGATTTCATCATATTTGAAATCAGCTTGAATAAAAATTATATTTTATACCCACAGGCAGTATCCTCCTGGTTTAGATACTCTCTCAAGTTATTTTTTCCCCCTCACCTATAGCTAGAGACAATGCCAAAATCAACACAAGCTTGATCTTTTAAAAATTAAATTTCTTACCCATCTTGGAAAAGTAAAGCACACGAATACTATAATCACAAAGATGTGGGTTCGAATATCTCTTCTTTACCACATAACAGGGTTCCTGGAAAGGTACTTCACCTCTCTGAGCCTCACTCGCTATCTTCATCTAAGCAGCAGGTGAAATCATACCCTTTTCTGAGGGTTCTCTAAGGAAACCTAAGGAAAGTACCTGGCATATAGATACTTGGAGCTCAAGCATCATCACCCCATGTGAAGACGCTCACCTGAGACTTACCAAGCCAAAAACGGTAAGGTATTTCCAGAACACCTTCCCTATACCTGTGTATCACAAATCTCTGGGTAAAATGTATGTCCTGAATAGCTGGGGGCTGCTGAGAGGTGGCCAGAGAACAGCGGGGAGTAGGGCAGAAGCCAAGGCAAAGGAAAGTCCCCGTGCACGACGTCAGGGAGCGGGGCACCAGGTGAGAGATCACTAGTGATCCAGTCCGAGTTCCCGCAGAACCCTGAGCGTGAGGATTAGGTTTTGGTGAGGTAAGCAGCGGTGAGTGGTGAAGAAATAGACGGAGGACACTGTCCTCTCAAAAACAGCATGTCAGAGAAAAGAGAGGAGACAAGGAATTGAATGAAAGGGAGAACCACGGAAGATGAGGATTTATAAATGGGAAGAGACTTGAACAAGGTTGATATAGTGAAAGGAAGGAGCCAGCAGAGCAGTACTGACAGAAGAGAGACCAAAAGATGGGGCAACAACTGAAGCAAAATGTGACCAGGAGGCGGGAGGAGACTGCCTGCAGCCCCCCCCCCCCCCAGGGAGGGACAGGGACAGGCACGGAGCACGGAAAGGGACAGCAGGTGTGTGAGTAGGGTTCTCACCTGGATTACCTTGTCACCGTGCCGCCAACCAGTCTTTCCGGTAAAAGCACCACCCTGAAGCTTCCAGAGCAGGCAGCCATTAAAAGAGGAAATCTGATCACACTGGCCCACTTCATATCCTTTAACGTACTCTGCAGCAAAGGCTACCTGGCGCCAACTCCAGCGTCCATTCTACGTTTTCCTTCTTGGTAACAGCAGCTCACAGAGCTCCCGGCATAAAAAGCTACCTTCCCAACATTGCTTAGAGCCAGTGAATGGGTGAAAGTAAAATCGGCCCCATGAGATGGACCAGGTGGGACCTCTGAAGGCCTCTTTAAAGACAGCGGGCTCAGCAGAAAGGCCCCATCCTGCCTAACTCCTTTCCTGCCCCTTCGGGCTGCAACTAAGACGTCCTGGCTAAAGCCCCAGCAAGTGCCCTGGGCCACAGGTGTCTCTGGGGACGGAGCCTGTGCTGGAATGGTGGGCAGAGGAGAGCCAGGCTGTGGCCGTGAATGAGTCAGCCCTACTGGCCAAAGCCACCTACCTGTGAATGGCTTTCATGTAAGGAACTAAACCCCTTTAAGGTTACATTGCTGATCGGCTTTTCTTTTACTTTTCTTTCCTTCTTCCTTACTTTCTTTCTTTCATTTTGGGGAAGAATGGTTTCTCATACTGGAAGCTGAACTTCATATCAACTTCTTACAACGTGAAACACTGTGCAGAAGGGAACTCAAACGCCTTGCTTTCAGAGCTGCGTTATCCAGCACCAACTCCAGCATATCCCCACCGGACCGAGGAGCCTGTCCTGAGACGCTTGCACTCAGGAAGACAGGGCCCAATCCCCTCGTTGCTGGGCCGCTGGTTCAGGGGAACCCCGCACTGCCCAGCAGCAGGCTCTCCCAACTCTGAGACGACTCGGCCATCCTCTTTGCCACGTGCTGATTACACCCCACTTGCATATTTCCATCGTGAAATGCTTCACCCGGTCCGATAATCACGATTTAGTTTTCTGTCTCCCCCACCAGTACCCCAAGGACATGCACGGGGAATCGGTGCTGAAGGAATGACTGAGTCCGTCCACCACCTGCTGGAGGAGGGGCTGCGTGGTGGGGCGCATGGGCTGTGGAGGAACAAAAAGAGAGCAGGCCTGCACACCCGAGGGCGGTGGGCAAGCTGAGTAAGAGAGAAAGGAAGCCAGGAAATGGAGCCAGCTGACGCCTGGCTGCAGGGAGACACCGTCAACTTAGAAGAAACGGCTAGAATCCAAGAGGCCCACCTGTGAGGCCTCAGACCTCCAGCGCCTTCAGTGTTCCTTCCTATGTGCAAGGGACCCCAAGGAAAAAATGGAGAAAATCGTACCTAAAGCAATCCGAGGCAGGCAAACAGCTAACTCAATTGTGTGTATAGAAAAAGTCCTTACCTAAGGCTGGAAGAATTTAATAGGCCTTAATATTTTAAAAATTTTAGTGATAGCTTAAATGCTCAAGATAAAGCTTCTAAAAAACTTTAATGGAACTATTGATCTGCATTTTCATTTAACAAGTTCTAACAAAGTCAAAAGGAGAAGATCTGTCTTAATTGTTCTTTTCCTTTCAAGATATGATTCAGCTACCCCACAGGGGAAATTTCCTGAAGTCATCAAAATGTCACTTAATGTAATAAACATCAATTCTAAGACTTCAAATCAATATTCTCCTTGCCAACTATTTTTAAAAAACTGAAAATAAAAATCCAAATAAACTTTTCAGTTCTAGGTGTAAGGAACTAATAAATAGTGACAGAAAAAGAACAACAAACAGGTGTAGGAGTACAAAGAAGATGATGTAATTGAAATAGGCTCTCTCCCACCTCACATCCACTAGGATGGGGCTACTGTCAAAAAACCATAAGTACCAGTTCAGCGAGGATGTGAAGAAATCGGAATCCTTGTGCACTGTTGATGCGAAAGTAAAATGCCACAGCAGTATGAAGTTTCTTCAAAAAATTAAACATAGCATTACCATATGATCCAGAAATTCCACTCCTGGGTATATCCCAAAAGAATTCAAAGTAGGGTCTCAAATAGATATCTGTACACCCATAATGTACCAGCATTATTCGCAAGAGCCAAAAGGTAGAAGCAAATCAAGTTGCTATTGATGGATGAATGAATAAAAAAGTGTGGTCTCCACACACAATGGAATATTATTTGACCTTAAAAAGGAAGGAAATTCTGATGCAGGCTACGGCATGGATGAACCCTGAGGACACCATGCGAAGGGAAATAAGCCAGTCGCAGAAAGATGAAGGCTGTAGGACTCCCCTACATGCGGAAGGGACCTACAGTGGTCAAACTCACTGAGACAGAAAGCTGAATGCTGGCTGCCAGGGGCTGAGAGCCGGATCCTTTTCCTGTAAAGGAATGACTGGAACAGGAGAGAACCTGAACAGAGTCTCTGGACAAAGAACACGGGAGTTCTTTGGATGATTCTCAAGATGCTTCTCTAAGTTTGAAGTTATTTCAAAACAAAACGTCTAACAAAATGTTACTCAGAGTCGGGGGAGTGTGGAAATGGCCTCGTCCACCCTGTTCCTCAGCACAGGATGGGCAGTGTCCTCAGGACGCAGTGACGCAGGACAGCCGCTCACCTCCGTTGCCACCTGCGGAGCTGGGCACTGAGTGTTGACAAAGGCAGATCAGACATTTAAGCAGACACAGAGACGCTATATTTTGTTTGGGTGGAAATATGAGAATTCTTGATAAACACCTCTACCCAACCCCCACCCCATTCTCACCCCATAAACACCACAGAAGTAGATTTGAGATTGGCCTTCCTCAGACCAGAGAAGAATAAAGATAGTTCTTTAACGTTTAAAACTCGCATAAGGTTTCTAAAGAAAACAGAGCTTAATCAAACACCACCACACATTCAGCACTTCGGCCAACTGCCAGAGAGAGCAACTTTGAAGAGTATCACCTGTAACCTTGACAAATTATGGCTGAGATAAATGCAATGCAATGCATAGAGACAGTGAGCAGGGCGCGGTCTACGGGGCATGACTGGCTCTCTCTGCTTTGGGTCCTCCAAACTTGCGACGATGCCACGTAGCCAGGACACCAGACGCCTGGACCTTCATCAGCACAGAGCCCTGCGGAAAGGCCCTCACAGACCGCAAGTCCAAAAGGAGCCAAGTGCAGAAAGATGTTGTAAGTTCTGCAAAAGTAAAGCAACCTAATACTAAAAACCCAAAGAACAAATTCCTTCTGGTATTGAATGATAAGAAAAAGTTGTCTCTACCAGTGAGTGAGATGCAGCCTTAGATGAGAAAATAAAAATTCCGTATCCAAATACATTTGTATGTGTGTTCACATGTGCTTTTGCTGACAGGAATCTTCTTCGTGCTAAATTTAGTGCCAGTTACCCATCGTGTTCCATACTGGGTTCTTGCAAAAATGACTTCTCCTAAACACTTTCTAATTTTTAAAAATATTTCATTTTAAGTTCTTATGTGTTAGTTCTAGAAAATACACTAACATAAAAGAGACGGAAAAAGATACTGTGAGCTGATGCTACCAAGGTATGATGACATATTGATCAATATATAAAAACCTTCTCATTAACAAACAGAAGGGCAAAAGAGGACACGAGCGAGACCACACAGACGCAGCCCACTCTTCCAACTACACAATGGTGACAACCACGTTCCATTCACATTCAAACTAAAATAGGTTTTATTTTTAAACAATCTAAATAAATTTCAAAAACATATTAAAAACACTGAATAGCTTGTTAATCCTTGAAAAATAAATGACACATTTCTCAATTGAGACTTTCCAAAACAACACCAGTACCTATACTTTGTTTCAGTGAAGCAGCTCCTCCATAGTCAAAACACGGCTGCTGAACTGAGGATGGGTTATGTTCCGGCACAGTATCTGAAAAATACTGGGTTTGGGAGAGAAAATACACTCCTAGCCTCTGCCTTCACCCAAGCCACCTGCCCCCGCACGCCTTGACTTAACACACTTTGAGACCACTGCTCTCCCAGAAGATGGCGACCTTGATATCAACCACCATCATCCAGCTTCCATCTTGAGTTGTTTTCTTTACCACAACTTCCTCTACAGGAGTGATGCCCCATTCTAAGAACTCCCACCGTGGACTTCTGTTCAGAAGGCTAAATGGCATTCTAGGTCCTCATCTGTGGCTTAACAAAGCAGCGGAAAGATCAAGAGCTCTGTAACCAGAGTCACTTGGGTTCCAAGTCAAGGTGTGCCAACTACAGCTATGTGATTTTGCTGGCTCTCAACTTCCCTTGTAAGAGAGAAGAAGGGGTTACGGGTGAGATAAAATAGTGTACCTCTCAATGTCCGTTAGTTGATCAAGTAGTGTCCTTAACCACTTATTATTCCAGGAAACCAGCTAGTTGCCTAGCACTGCCCATTCCTCAGTTTAACTTAGTACTGAAATATAATTGTATTGATAGTCGACTCTTCTGCTGCTGAACCACATCACTGTGGCTGACGGCCTGCTCTGACAGGTCATCTGACCCCATAGCTGATGATAACTGACAAGTCTGGGCCCCCTGGGATGGAGACCCCCAAGTCTCCACTAGCACAGTGCTGCCAACAAATACTGGCCAGACATCAGGGGACGCCTCAACATACTGCCCACCTATCCTGCTCCAAGCCCTCTGGACGCCACTACCTGCCCTTCCCCTGCCAGGTGCAAACAAACTGCCCATTTATTCTGGGTGGCTGCAAGTAAATTGCTAAGTGTTACAGACAAATTCTGAAATACATAATTTCCTATAACATCTTCCCACTGTTTCCCTTATTCTAGAAAATCAATCCATTCACTCCTGAAAACAAACAAAAACAAACAAACAAAAACCCCTCCCCATCGTTAAGTCCATCATTTTCCTTATCCTTTCACTTACACTGAGAATGCCTACTTTCTTCTTTGCTAAACCCTACACCACCCTCCTTCAGTACCCAGTGCAAATGCCAATACTTTCATTCACACAAACTTTGTTCAACAATTATGTACTGAAGACTGCCACGTGCTAGGTTGTTCTAGACATCAGAGACAGAGCAACGAACAAAACATAGCAATGAATAAACCCCACAAAACACTTATAATCTAGCTGAATAGCCCCATTATCCAAACCGGGGTCCTCTTCTCACTGTTCCTGCAGAATGAAAGCAAACTAAAAAACAACAAAACGTAACGGTAAGGATAGTTCAGAAGGTAAGCATATTGGACTGTAAACTCTTCAGTGTCAAGTACCATGAATTTTATCCTTTATTATAACCCACGAAATTCAGCAGGGAGCAGGAACTCAAAAGCTCTCTTGTTTTGGAATATTCATAGAGAACTGATAGCTTTAGAACCACACACTACTGAGACAACTCTCAAAATTAAAATTCATGAGTAGAAAAATGATACTCCTTAAGGAAGTGTTTTAATATCTGATATTGTAATGAATAATTTAAAAGCAATGATTTTTTTTAAATGTCCTACTATGAGAAGCCACCACTGCATAATATTTGAGCTGGTCCTAGTAAACATTCTCACATTATCCCATTTTATGAACACGTCCAGGAGGTCAGAGCCTCTTAAGCAACATTAGGTGAACATCGCCAAGCAGAGGCACTGGGTATACTGTCCACGACACTGTGTGACTGTTCCTCAATCAGCGTCAGAGTACAAGAGCATCTGATAAGAACTCAAACAAAACCAACAACAGAAGACAAGCATGCCATCTGCCAAAGGATTAGTCAGACAGCCCTGTCTGTTCACCTGTCCCTAACATAGATGGCTAAAGGAGAGAGCCAGAAAATGAATACGGACGTCCTTAAAAGCAACCACATCTCCTATGGCTTGAGTATTATGGGAAACACAACAGAGCACGTATCTCTTAGCCACACTGTTAAACTTCCATATCCTTCCATTAGGAAGATCCAACCACTCCCACAGAATATACCTTGAAAATGAGAAGATTCTTAGAAGAAACAATAATGCTTTCCTTTACATAGAATTTTGTTCATGAAAATTATGTAAAGAAGGGCAAAACATAGCTTGGAATAATTGAGTTTCATCCCTGATAAAACAAGAACACCAAACGCATAGCATGAGCCCTTTTTACCCCAATACAAATATCTGCAGCTCTTTCTTGCAGGCCTATTGGCATTTTATACTCACTACTATTTCAATAATGAAGTTTACAGAGGCTCAAAATTCTGTGCACCTGACCAAGATGCTCTAACACTTCAGTTGAGGCTTCAGAATTTGTTGACATGTGGCACCACCTCTCAGGGAGGTGAAAGGCATGTCACAACCAAGCTGCGTTTCCAGCTGTGACATGTCTCGGTACAGAAGGGCAGGATGGAGATGGAGAGGGAGAGAAATTATTTCTTTTATCATTTATCAAGAGTCATGCCAAATTCCTGTAGTCTTTACTCACATTTAGTATTTTTTTTTCTGTTCAGTGGCCTTCATACAATGAAAAGTATGTTTTAAAGTCATATTATTGAAATGTATTGAATAATGACTGTCAAGGTTGGAAACTAGCCGCAAGAGTGAATGTTATCTGTTCCTCAGTCCTCCAGAGAGGGCCATAAATGCACGTGATATTCCTTGGTGCTGTATTTTGCATTCGGATTTCTGATTTAGACAAAATGTGTTTAAAAAAATGGGTAAGACGGCAGCTGCTGAATTAAAATACATCTGTGTGTAAAAGAAGTTTTGCTTATTTTAGTCAAAGCAAGGAAAGCGTTACAGTGAAAAAAATTCTTTTGATAACCTAAAAATAAATCTGCAAATAGCCATTCAATATGCAGAAGCAAAAATTCAAACTCAAACTGATAAACACATACTGAGGGCATATTATATATAAATAAAGTACAACATAAGAAATAAATACTACAATGTACAAGAGATAAAGATTAAAATGATAATGAAATGTAGTACATAAACTTCACTTCATTATCTACACGTTGGGAATTGAAGAACAACTCATGTTAATAAATCGAGTGTGGGAGAATCTGACCCAAAGAAAACAAGGCACAGGTTCAAGCCACAGAAAGCACGGCGCCACACCACAAGGGAGGGACATGTTCCCACGTTGTCACCACCGCCCAACCACCTGTGACTTCTGTGACCAACTCAGGAAGGAAACGTGGGCACAGTACGACCGACCATACACTGGGAGCGCAGGATGCAGACCCCACATATGCACTGAGGTCAAGCACCGTCTCACATTCCCAAGCTGGGTTAGTGTGACAAATTTACACACTGATAAATTATCATCTTATATAAGATTTCCCTGATACATTTAAAAACAAAAAAGAAATCTGAGAATGAAATTTTGAGCCAATACATAAACTGCCCAATTAAGCCACACAATATGATTGACACCATCCACTAGACTATAGATAGCCCACAATCCTATGTCTCTAAAATTCAGAGTAGCTGTAGAATCTACCACTGGCTTTTAAATTGTCTGTAAAAATACACTTCATGGTCACACTTAATATAATTCCTGCCCAACACTGCAGCTTCTTGGGAGTATTTACTACTTTTAAAATTATCTACACGTGCCCCAAAGCACTGTCACACGGGATTTTGAACACACAGGTTTTAATCAATGTTTACGTATGTATATACGTATGCATCTATTTTTAAAATACATATTTAATTTTAAAACGAATGTCTTGGGCTTCCCTGGTGGCGCAGTGGTTAAGAATCTGCCTGCCAGTGCAGGGGACACAGGTTCGAGCCCTGGTCTGAGAAGAGCCCGCATGCCACGGAGCAGCTAAGCCCGTGTGCCACAACCACTGAGCCTGCGCTCCAGAGCCCGCGAGCCACAGCTACTGAAGCCGACATGCCTAGAGCCTGTGCTCCACAACAAGAAGCCACCGCAATAAGAAGCCCGTGCACCGCAACGAAGAGTAGCCCCCGCTCGCCGCAACTAGAGAAAGCCTGCACGCAGCAACGAAGACCCAATGCAGCCAAAAATAAATAAATTAAAAAACAAACAAAAAAACAGATGTCTTAAATAGTGGCATAATTTTAATACTAATTTATAAGTAAATTCCATAAGGTACAAAAATGCACAATTTCGTTTGTATTTTGTACTTCATAAACAAAAATAACATAGCAAAAGTCACTCCTTCATACTCACCAATTATTATATGTATGCACATTAAAGATAGCTGATGTGATTTTTGGGAACAAATGCCAACCAAAGAACCAAGCAAGAGGAAGTGTGGGACCTATTTATAAAAGGAATTGAGAACATTAATTTCCACAAAGTAAGGGGAACTACAGTAATACGGAAACACTCTATGTTTTCTAACAAGTCACCATTCAGACACAGTATTAAAAAAACACTAAGACTACAAAAAAGGTGCCAAGGTTTAGTCCCGGCAGCTCTTCCTCAAAAAGAATCAGAAATCCAAATTGTTGAAAGGGGAGGGTAACACATGGGATGTGTCTCCCTGTGATACGTTTCTCCTTAGAGGACAGCGTGATCCATCTACATGAACTGAGATTCTGACTACTAATTGTACTAGTGACATATCAGCTAGCATGGTAACTGCAGTCTGAGTGCAGGTATTTGCTAGAATGTCTGAGTACACTCAGCCTTCAGAGCGATGAAAAATCAACCCTAAAAATAATTAACATATCAAAGCAATAGATTTTATTCAGAGATAGATTTTGGCACACAAACACATAAGAGAATCAATGAGGTCCTTAGTAAATTTAACAGAGAAAAGGTAAAGGAACATAACAGAATAAAGGTGTATAGAAAGCAATTCCTTACTTATTATCTAGTACATAAATTGTATACACAATTTTAGAATAGGCTTGTGTCTTTGACACAAATATTGACCAAAAGTCAAAATCATTAATATATTTGCATGTTAAAATGCAGAATACTTTCAGCAATTAGATTATGTACTTATTAGAATAATATTCTACTTATTGAGTTTTATGGATATAAATTTAACTGACAAATGCCATATCTGATCACATCACTATTGAGTTAAAAATACAAATGAAGTGTTTTTCATCTTGTATACCACCAAATTCAGGAATTAAATAAATCAAAGCCACCAAGCAAAAAGCCAACAAAATGTGGCATGATAACAAATGGAGGATTGATAACAACACCAAGATTAAGAATTATAAACATTTAGAAAGGATTTCAGACTCATTTGTTTGTAGAAATAGAATTGAGGGGGAAAAACAGAATGTTACCTATGCTGTTGCTATTTTATGGAAAAGACAACAATTAGTTACTACATTTTTATATCTAAAAATACTGTCATACACTTGGCACCTTAGGAAAAAATAACTTCTATATTGAGCTCGGCAAACATTATAAAAGCACAATTACATTTATTTTATTACTGTGCATTATCTAGAGAAAATATTTAGATGTTTCTCTTTGTGTATATTGTACTGATACTTGCATTTAGTAGAATTAGGAAAATATCATCACTTTTTGCAAAAAGATAGACTCTGAATTAACAGAAAAGTAATTTTTTAAATGTCTTATTTATCTGTGTGTAGGTACACCTAAGTTGGTAAGAAAAGACAGAAATAAACGTAAGCATGAGGAAATAAGAAGAAAGTTTTCAACAGAAAAGAATTAGATGAGGACGAAAGTGTGGGATGTGGAGAAAGTTCCACTCAGCCCTTCACAAGGTGAACCTGAGTCAGAGGTGGGCCATGAGATTCTCCTACTTCAACTCAACAACAGCCAAGTATCCATAAACATATCTGCAGAAGGGTTACCTAGAAGCCAAGAACTTCCTTTACTTGGGTGGATCAAGCCACAAAGTAGCAGAACAGCAACAGACCCAAAAATGTCCTTTCATACAATAGCTTCTAGTACAGTCTACAACTTCCAATTGAGAATGTGCATAATCATGAGCATAAAAAACCTCACATGTCAAATCCGAAGGATTTGTGTGGAAAAGTAAATGGAATTGGCATTTGGCTACATATTGTGCAGAGTGGGAACAACATATAAAGAACTCCAAAATGTTATTAGGAGGCATGGCACACTATTGCTTTGTTTGGTTTGTGTAGTAAGGAAGCAACAGTCATGCTTTGGCAATAATAATCTATGTACACAGTAAAGTAGAAAAAATCTAAAATATTAAAGTCATATCGTGACTTTACAGGAAGAGTTTGAAACAAGTGACAGGACTCAGGTTATGTACACTACCAAGAAGCAGGAGAGGATTCAGGGTTAGTTCACCACCAGGCAGCAGGAGAGGACTCAGGTTAGTACACCACCAGGCAGCAGGAGAGGACTCACGTTAGTACACCACCAGGCAGCCAGAGATAATAGCTAGAAACAGGCTCTAGACCTAGACTGACTTCATCTTCAACTTGATCCCAATATGTCCTAATTGTTTCAACTTAGCTAAATTATTAATTAATCTCTTTTATAGAGGACATCAATAATCATGGAAAATCAATGTTATTACTGATTAGTACTGTGAAAAAGAAAATCTTACAGTTTTAAACCTCAAAATACAATAGATTCCATATTTGCTTGTGTTTAAAACAAGAGAAGGATAAACCCAAAATACAAAATAAAATTGGCTTCTTACTGGCTATGGGGAGGGAATATGAGAGAGAAGACGGGATGAAAGCAGATAAGACGAATCCTACAGATGTTGAGCCTGAGTGGTCAGGGCACAGCGACCACAGTGCTCTGATTAATGTATCTGTATGTTCGAATTATTTTCACAATATGAAGTTAGAAAAATTTTTAAAAACAAAGTAAATGTGGATAATTTGCAAATGTGTGATATCCAGGAAGCTGTGGGAAGACCAGACAGTATCTAAATGAAGGAAGCATGAAAAGTCCTATAGAATAAACTGCTGATGGGGTATTTGAATCTCTTTAACAAAGATGCAAAAATAAAATTAAAAGTTTCACTAAATTACATAAGAATTATTTATGCAATCAGATGTCATTTTTAAAAGATATAAAAAAATCCTTTTTTTAAAAATTTATTTCCTAAAAATCCAGCTTCGTAATAAAAGTACTTTTTGTTTGTTTCTTTCTGGGTTTGTAATTATCCAGAATTACAATCAGACACTGTTAACTCTGATAGAGGATAAAATCTTATTGATTGTTCTTCAACAAATTGAACTACTACTTTCTACTTCACTGGGAATCTTACATTTAAGTTGATCAAATTTTAAAAATAGTTCAAATAAGCAAAATTTAGGATCTTTTAAAATTAATATCAACCATTAACAAAAAAGGATATAATTTGAATATGAATTTTTCTTAATGCTACTCAAACATGTTTCCAATAAAACAACTAGAAATGACATATTCCTGTATAAAGGGATGGCTGGGCACCACACAGCCAACGCAAAAAAGCAGCTGACGGAACACCTGCTCCATGCATCACTTTATTCCCTCACTCAGTTACTAAGAATTTTTGCAATACTATCTTAAAGGTTTATTAACTAATCACAGTTTCTAAGTTTTCTAAAAAATCATGGACTTCCACTCCCTGATAGGACTGGAGCAGCAACAGCCCCACTGCGACATCCAGAAAAGGCGGATTCATCACCACCACCTTGCCCCCTGTGACATCAAGGAAGCAGTGAACGACCAGACGTAGATGCACTGTCATTCCAGAGACAGGAAGCCCTTCCCAGCCAGGCTGTTGGTCAGAGGCCATCTCCTCCCCCAGAAGAATGGCAGCCCTCCTTCACCACTGGGTCTCAATCCGAAGCACAGCATGTCCACAGCTTAGGAAGAGGGCCAAACCCCGGGGGCGCCGAGAGCCGCCCGACGCACACACTCCCTTGTCGGGAGAGATGGTCACCCCTTCCCCCCTCCTGCCTAACAGGAGAGATGGTCCTCTCCCCATCACAGGAAACCATTTGGGCCTCTGTTCTCTCATACACCACACTGAGCACACAACTCAGAAATTACAAGAAATGCAAATGGATCAAAAATGCAGCCAATAATTCAGAGTAAAAATAAGCAAAGACTAAAATAAGTATGATCATCATGACCAATAAAATAGATAAAAACAGGAACAAAAATGGATGAAAAAATGGAGAACTGCAAGAGAAAACTGAAATCTATGTGAAAAAAATCAGATGAACATTTAACTAAGAAGTAAAATATCTTTCATTAAGCATCCACTGGATGACTTGAAAGAAAAGTCGACATGGCAAAGGACATGATTAGTGAATTCTCAGACAGTCAGCAGAAAATACCAAAACTGAAGAATAAGGAGAAGAAAAAATGGAAAGAACAGATCAGAGCATGGTAGGCACAAGGGACACAGCAGAAAGGCCCATCGTATAGGTAGTTGGAGTCCCAGAAGAAGAGGAGAGACAAAAGCAATATCCAAAGACATAGCAGCCACAAAATTCCAAAGCCGAAGACAGACATCAACCCCCACATTCAAGAGGCTCAGCAAACTCCAAGCAGAGTGAAAAAGCACATGTGCATATAGGCACACAGAGGTACACGCATGCATATACACGCAGGCACACGTCACATTATAATCAAAGTGCAAAAAACCAAAGACAAAAAGAAGAGCAGCTGGGGTGGAAGGAGGAGACACTGTCTTCAAAAGAACTATAGGTTATCTAGAAAAATAAAATGTAATATTGTGGGAAAATCAGGTTCTGGCTGTTCCATCATGGTATGGAGGGAAACGGGATTGAAGATGATAGATTTGAATCAGATAAAGACGGCCTTGTAGGCAATGTACTGAGTAGTTTGCTATGTAATAGAAAATTTATGACACATTTAAATTTCACAACTTTGTGAGATAAATATTATTACTTCCTTTTATACATAGAAAGTTTAAGCTACTTGCCAAAGGTCTCATAATTCCTAAGTGGCAGAGCTAAGACACAAATCCAGAACTGTCTGAAACAATGGTTGTGCTCTCAAATAGTCCTGTTTCATTCAAGAGAAGGAAACAAGAACATTGATTAAATGATATAAAGTTTATAAAAGAAAGTTAAGAGAATAACAAGCCAAAATTAAGGTCAATGAAATAAAGGGAAAATACCGCCATGGAGCAACACACAAAGGGAACCTCAAAACTACAGAACAGAAAATACATGCAACGAAACAAAATTAAAATTAAAGTGACCTGTAAAAACATAAAACTGCGAACTGCACTTGCCTGATACAATGGATGAGCTGAATGAAAACATGGTATTTGACTTAATCACACTAGGTATTTATTTTTCTCTCAGTCTGCTAATAGTTTAAGACTAAGAGCAAGATATAACTATATAATGATATTCAGCTTTAAAACACACATGGATTTCACAGCACAATCCTAATGCATTCTAAGAAGACAATTCAATATATCAACTGATAAGACTACTAATAGAAAAAAATATAAATCTTCTTTGATAATTAAGATATAAAACAATAGAATAACTATGACAGTTTCATCAACATCTCAAAATATATTAAAAAATACAAAACTATATACCGGAACTCTCATATTCAGAAATGAATAACTATAAAAGTTTATGACATGCAAAATACCAACCATGAAATGAGCATCTTTTAAAAATACAAAAATAGAAACAGAATAAATCATGGAGTAAAGGCCTCTCATTATTTTAATCTACCTCAGAACCATAAACATATAAAAACATATTTAGGAAAAAGACTAAAAAAATCACTCCCTAGGAGGATCCCAAAAGAGACCACCCAAGGGAAGTTATTTTGCAACCATGCGGCATCACTGTAACATCACTTCCATTAACTGAATACGACATTCTAACATGCGAGGGGGTGACAGTGAAGGTGATTCAGGATTTACTCACATCGTAACAATTCTCTTAAGAAAAAAGGAAACGGGGCTGGGACTGATTTACCTGAGTTTTCAGAATGACCTGTGGATAGTGTGGGCAATACAGAGTCCAGTCACAAGAGGAGGACAACTTCTGTTTTCTTACATCACCACCATTACCAGAAAAGCCCTTTTAACAAAGGCCCAGAGCCTGTCTTCAGAAGTAGGTCTGACATTACAGAACCCTAGGACTTGGGAAACGATGGAATCTCAAAAACCATCCAGTTCAGCAAACTCCAGTTTAGACTCAGGAAGAATCTGAATACCTAATTCTGTGTCTTGACGTCACAAATAATAATTTACCCAAATATCAAGTCCCTCCTTGAAGTACTTTTGTCACTTAGTGTTAAAGATGCCCACACTCCACTGTGTCCCCGACAAGCTACCCCGATTTGACGGCAGCTTTTTCCCCATCTTCCTGACCTCTAAGTGGACCACCAAAGGCTTGACCCTCTTCCCGCCTCTTCTCCACGCCACAACTGCAGTAGGAGATTATACCCAGTGTTGGCTTCAGACAACAGGTATAGGCCTCTCCTCCCAAAGGTGTCCTTTCAGACCTGGCCTCTGCCTTCACTTCTAGAACTACAGATATACCTTCCCAGTCACCATCTCCACTTGAACGTCTCACAGTACCGCACATCTAACTCTTGATTCCCAAATTCTCAATATGCTGCCCTTCCAGGCATCTGCACCTCAGTTGAAGGCATCATCACTGACACTATCCGTTCCAGCCTTGATCCCTCTCTCTTAACTTACATCAATCCTTCAGCAAGTGCCATTGGTCCCACCTTCAAATGTATCTCAAATCTGATACATCCTATCATGTTGATCCAAACCCCACTGTCCCTACCCTGAACTAACTCCTCTCAGTGTCCTCCGCTCACAGTCTATGCTCTATGCCATGAGCAGTCAGCTCCTTGCACTTGGAGGGCACACGGAAGAGGATATGAGTCCAGGCGGGGTAAAGGTATCGATTCCTGATCCCCGGCTCCGTTCATTCTCCTTCCATTTATTGATCTGCCGAGGAAAGCTCCTGAGGCAGAAACATGGGCCAGGGATTCTCAACCACATCTTATTCACAACAGCCCTTCTCTCACTGAGCAAAAGGAAGGCATCCTTCTCACCCACCCTGTCCTGTGCTCCAAAGTGGTAAAAAGTCACTGCGGAACCCAAGAAACTACTGTTATTGGAAAAGCCTTTTTTATAATCAAGGCACCATAATCCTGGAGGAGCTTCTGGGCTTTCCTTGTTTGTACATATTGCTATAAAAAGGGACACAGGACAGTTGGCCTAAATTCAAATGTTCTAAATTCAGGTATACTGTGGATGGGATGGTGACAGCGATGACAATTTTGCTTAGAGATCGTGCCTCATCGATCCTGAATTATTATCAGTGAAGGACATTACTTCTAAAGGAGGGAAAGCAAAAAGAGAACAGGTAAGAAACATTGAAGCGAGCAGAACTTTATTTCACTAAGGCAAAAATCCCACAGCAAAGATCCATGCCTTCCCTAGAATGGGACTGCCTCAGTTCTTGCTTTATTTTTAAAGAATCCTGGGAGGGCTTCCCTGGTGGCGCAGTGGTTGAGAGTCCGCCTGCCGATGCAGGGGACATGGGTTCGTGCCCCGGTCCGGGAAGATCCCACATGCCGCAGAGCGGCTGGGCCCGTGAGCCATGGCTGCTGAGCCTGCGCGTCCGGAGCCTGTGCTCCGCAACGGGAGAGGCCACAACGGTGAGAGGCCCGCGTACCTCAAAAAAAAAAAAAAAAAAGAAGAAGAACAAATATAAATTTTCTGACAGCTACAGAAGAACTTAGTCATGGATTGTTTAAGTGGATGACAGTGTGTATCAAATCACCATGGTATTAAGTCTGTTGGATATATTTTTAAGTGGCATAAATATTTTACAATGTCAATTTTTACTATACACTAGAAATTACATCCTGTACAACTATTTACACTTATGATGAAAATGTTGAGGTCCAGTTTAAAAATGGGGGGGGTCGAGAATTTTGAAAAATTACGCAGAGAAACCTTGAGCCTGTCCTGTAACACAACTAGGGTGTCCAAAGTGCTGCTTGCCCTTTCAAACCGTTTCCACGAATATCCACGGCACAAAGCACACAAAGCCTCACCGCGACTGCCAGAGTCCTGCGTGAGCAGACCGCTGCCTGGCTGTCCTCAGCACACGCACCTCTGTGGGCATGGGGCACAGCTCCGGGGACCCTGCTCAGCACACCCAAGGCCCCAAGTGTGTTCCCACTTCAGAGTCTGCACTCTATCCCCTCTGCCCAGTATGTGCTCTGACACAGTCCTTCTCATCGTTCAAGTTTCTGCTCAAACTGCCTCAGAAATGAGTCTTCGCTTCATTATCTTTATGTTAAAATACAGAGTAGTATTACTTGCAACTGCATGTGAGTTTACGATTATCTCAAAAATAGTTTTTACAAAATGCTTTGGGATGGCCTTACCTGAACAGTCTAATAATACTAACCCCTGCTCACCTGTCACTTCCTAGCCTCTCACCCCACTCATTCTTTCCATAGGACCCCCTGCTTTCTAAAATTATTTATTGGCTCGCACATTTTCTGACTCTTCCACAGGAACGTAAGCGCCAGAAGAACGCCTTTACCTCACTCACCACTCCACTCAAAACCAGATTGAGCATTGGTACATCTTGTCAAGTGAACATACACACCAGGTAAAGGTGACGCACATGAGCAGAGCACCTTCTCCATGTCAAACAATCGGCGACATCACTTACATACTGAACCTCGTCTAATTTACTCCTTTTGAAAATTTTGAAAGGAAACAGTTCCTCCCCGTATTTTTAGTTAAATAACCTGAGCATCAGAGGTTAAGTAACTTGGCTGAGGCTGCGTGAGTTACTAAAATGGCTGTGTTAGGATTAAAACCCAGGCACTAGATTTTAATAATCCTATGCTAGAGCTTTCTTCATTACAGCATGTTATTTTACTTCCCTCACAGTACCTGTCACGTATTATCTCACTGGATCCTCACAGTAGTCTACACCTTATCATATCAGCTTTACTGATAATGAAACTAAGACTCTGAGAGTCAGAGAGATTTGTCCAAGGAAATAAAGCTACTTATGGACACAGCCAGGACTCAAGTGCTGCAACCCCAGCTCTCACTTACTTCCTAGAATCCCACACATGAAAAGACTGAGACAGAGATTTAAAGTAATGTACACAAGGTCACACAGCTGGATAGAGAACAGACTGAATTAAAACTAGGTCAACCGGTTATTAAGCAAATGAACTTTCAGCATATCACATTGTGCCACTGTCAAATGCCTAGGAGTTTACAACTGTTCCAAACTTTCTGAGATATGATAAAGATTCTATTACGAACATTAGCCATGCTAATGAAACCGTAAGCGGTCCAAGGTAAGAGAGGCAGCTTGACTGGGATGTAGGTGCCTATGGTTCCAGCAGACCAGTGCTCACTCATTGCCCCAGAACACATACATGTTGGCTTTGGTCTCTACAAAGTATAATCTTACTTAAGAATATTTAGTATTTAATTTAGTAACATTTTCCTATGTCCTATTACCTATGAAGTAATAGGTCATAAAAAATAAGAATGAAAGATTTTAATGATTCCAGAAGAGTTACATCTTTAGAAAAAATACAGTGCATCAGAAAGCAAAGTCCTTTATTTTATTTTATTTTATTTTTTTGCGGTACGCGGGCCTCTCACTGTTGTGGCCTCTCCCGTTGCGGACCACAGGCTCCGGACGCGCAGGCTCAGCGGCCATGGCTCACGGGCCCAGCCGCTCCGCGGCACGTGGGATCCTCCCGGACCCGGGCACTGCATCGGCAGGCGGACTCTCAAGCACTGCGCCACCAGGAAAGCTCTAGCAAAGTCCTTTTTAATATATAAACTCATATGCTCTTCCATTAAACATGAAAGAATGAAAGAATTAAAAAGTTGAGAAATCAGGGAGAGATATTATGATTTTCTCACCAAAACAGCACACCACTTTGACATGCTTATACAATATTCACATATACCTTAAAATAATGAACAATTAAAAACTAAAAAACAATAATAAGTTCCAGCTAAAAGAGCAGCTACAATTTATATCTGATTCTTCTTTGTCTCTACCAGTATAAAGTAGAAACACTTAACACTGTTCAAACCTGGAGAGTAAAACTTTGGTTAAATAGTAGAAGTCAGGCCCCTACTCCAAAGCATCATAAATTTTAATGACATAAATTTTTGTATTTTCCTCCCCTCATTACATAAATGAAAAGTTGTGAGGAAAACTAAAGATAACTATGGTATTGAAAAATCCAATAATGCTAGATTTAACAGTATGCTTATGTTGCACTATGCTACTAAACAATTTGCACTGAAAATGTAAGTAAGGTATTTATCTCTATCACTACAACTATAAATAGGAAAGTATAAATCAGACCATTGTGACAGTTCAAGTGGAGAATTTAGGAGCAGAAAGCAGAAAGATTTTCAGCAATATATGACAAATTCAATTATTTTTTTAGGTTTAAATCTAGTGAAATGTAATGAAAAATTTTTAAATGCAATCAAAGCAGATTTCAAAATAGCACAAGAAGAAGATGAAAGACAAGATTATTTTCATTATAGACATTCTGATCGAAGAGCCTAAATAAAAAGAAAAAAAGAAACAACACCTTCATCATGGCGGGTGACTATGTCTAAAAGGGTCTTTCATCATACAAAAACGCAACTCCTGTAACATAACATAACTTTAACGTGGGGGAAAACAAGGTCAGTTTTTAAAGTAAACTGTTGTTATAAGGTAACTTTTAATTTGTGCACATAATGTAAATTGCTATGGTGAACGCACGTTGGGTCACGGAAACAACGGTAGCTGGATTCAGATGTGACCCAGCAGCCCAGGTGTTCAGGAAAAGTGCTGTTAACAGTGAGGATTGATGATCTAATCAAACTGTCACAGCCAGATCCTCGGCAGGGTGGCTGGAGGATAATATTCAGAAAGCAAGCACATGCTTAGTGTTACTTTAAATTGATGCTGACATTTTCAATTGTGAAAAGAAATTTTTTCCTAAGTAATATAGGAAACAACTCAGCTAACCTTCCGGAGGATATCAGATAATCATGGTAGGTTGCTGTGCAAAAGCTAACTTCTCAGAAATGTGAGCACATATGAAATACAAATAATAGGACATTTTAGAGATTTACTGTAGTAATCAACATTTTAATTACTTTCTGTTTTCTTGAATGTACAGTACTACTGCAATGAATATTCTCTCCACGCACAAACAAAGCAATATTTTGAGCCTGGTATTTGCATTTGGTGGCGAAAAATTCCCACAAGAGTACAAATAACCAAGAGTCACGTGCTGATTAATCTAAGACTCCTAAAGTCACGTGTTAATTAAAGTAATTAATATGATCTTTCCTGGTAATGCTAGGCATTGGTCACATGGCAAGCAGAGAAAAACTGTGATTGGATAGTCAGGTTTCAAAATAAGTCTAACCCCACAATATTAAGAGGTTCTTAAAAAATCTCTGATGAGGGCAATTCAATAAAAACTGAGTGTGTAATTATTAAAACAACAGTTCCTCTCAGAAAAGCACGAGACCAGTCTACAAATGTGGGATGACTTACAAATAACTCAAGTGTGCAACGAAGTATCCTCCACATAAAAGAAAGAAAGAAGACAATGGAGCGTTTGTGACTTCTGCTAAGTCAGTCCGCAGCCCCCCTTCCCGCTTGGGGTCACAGCAGCTCCCAGGAGCCCACGTGGGCTCTGACCCGCAGAGGCACTGCTGAGGTCCTGCTGCTCTGTATTCTTGGCAACGTCCTGAGTTCTCGAGATGCTGCCTTTCCTCGGCAGCCGAGGACAATCAAGTGGCTTGAACTGCTTCATGTTTTCAAGACACGTTATAAAGCATTCTCGTGAAAATTTTTTGCTCTGTCATTCCTGACCTTTTTGAAACGGTGCCCCAGTAAGTATTAATATTGATAAAAACCACATTATCTCTGCCATTCACTGCTGACATCCGGACCCAGGGTAACACAACACAGCTTCCCTGGTTCTTAGATAAATATGACTAAAGTAGAAATACCAAATTCTCTTTTTCATATGGAATGAGAACAAGTTATACGTTTTCTGGTAAGACTGACCCATTTCTTAAAATCTGCCCTTTTAAAGTTTCTGATAAAATCCAGTAAGATGTAAAAGAAACCACATAAAACATTTCAGAAAATCAATTTAAAAATTGTAACTATGTGTGAGGGAAATATTTTTCTCTCAAGAGGTAAACACTGTGCATCTTTCCTTGACAGTACAAAATGAATTTTGCCATGTTCAGTTCTAAATAAAGAGAAATCCCAAAGCCACATTCTAGATGGTCAGGCAAGTTTTCTCTGATAGGGAGTTCAAGTCTCACTGCCACGAGTGGCCCTGCAGCAGCAGTCATGAGCCACAGGGCTGGGGAAAAGGAGCCTTCCCGCCAAGGGCAAAGCCATCAGGAAGAGCAAACCCAGGACAACTGTAGCGCCAGGAAGGCCAGCACCAACTCCACACTGCAAAGAAGCACCGAGGGCCTCCGTTCAGTCTGTTAGCTCAAGGCTGGGGTAAAGCGTTTCAAGATGGGGCTTGGAAGGCTGAGTGCTTGCGGTACCGGCACGTTCATTTGACGTTTACAGGTAACAACATTCTCTAAGAATTACAGGGTGGTAAAGCTGGGGCTCGCTCTCACTATCTATCACCCAGTAAGAATCAGAAAAAGTCTCAGTTTTATTTAACAAAAAAAAAGGATCATCACATCCATTCCTTATCTGCCATTATTGAATTCTATATGGTATGATATCCTAAGATACCTTAGAATTCCTACACATTGGACAAGGAGAAAACTTCCACCAAGGGTTGGCTGATAGCTAACTCTATGTTAGAACACAGGCTGCCATATTTATCATTAACCTTTGACAATTACAAACTTAATTCTTAAAGCTTTCCTGGAATATCAAGCATTTGAGTATACATGTGTTCACATTAACTAGTAACATAAAAATATGAAATCTAAATTTAATATATTAAGCTTTATTATTTTCTTTCACTGGATAATCACTACTTGATATTTCAAACACCCAGAATATTTTTCAAGATCTTCTATCAAAATATTGTTAATAAAAGGGATGATGAAATGAGTACCAGAGGAATTTTAAAGCTGATCTAATGCAAAGCAAATAAGAATTTTCTTTGAAATCTCACATTTTGTATTTGGTTACATAAAACATGTAAAATAAAAATATCATTCTTCTCCATCCATCCAGTACACACAGTAAAATAACAACCATGCCTTGTTGGGAGAACAAGGTGGAAGACTTATCAAATGTAACAAAATATGGGTAACTTCAGTAGTTCCAGAATTTACACAAGAAAAATAATTTAATAACTTGAGAAAAGACTTACACACATTACTGTTCTCACGGTAAAGATATATATATATATATTTTTTGCGGTACGCGGGCCTTTCACTACCGTAGCCTCTCCCGTTGCGGAGCACAGGCTCCGGATGCGCAGGCCCAGTCGCTCCGCGGCATGTGGGATCTTCCCGGACCTTGGCACGAACCCGTGTCCCCTGCATCAGCAGGCGGACTCTCAACCACTGCGCCACCAGGGAAGCCCCACAGTAAAGATTTTGAAACATTACAAATGTCCATTAAATAGTAATATCATGATATGTATAAACAATAGATTATAAAGCCATTAAATTATAATTCAAATCTGTATTTATAAAGTTAGAGGATAATATCCATGACATATGAATGAAACAAAGGAAGTAGCAAAATATTATGATCAGTATGATTCTCATTTATACAAAATTCTATACATGCATTTATACACACACGAGAAGTGAGAAAACTTACTAATGAATAAGAGACATTAGCAAGAGCTAACAGTGGCAATGGTCTTGGAGTGATGAGATTTGTGATTCTATTTCTGCCCTCATATATGCTGACTGCATGTTTTAGCAAGCATAATTCACTTAATTAAGAAGTTCTTTTCAAAATAAAATGTTTTGTTCTTTAAAGAGATTCTGACATGAGATGAGAAGGGACAAGGAAATGGCTATACTTTTAAGGAAGAGCATTTTCTTCTAGCAAGGTCATGTGCACATTACCATTCTGTAAGGCCTATGTACTCTGAAGACTTTGGGAGTGTTTATTGTTAATACAAAGTAATTCACACTCTCATTCTGTCATTTCCACAACGAGTAGCATTAATTTAAGAGGTGACTGGAAGAGGTTAAAGGTGTTCACTGCTGCTACAGAGGAATGTTTTTCCATGTGAAGCTCATAAACTAGTACTGGCTTTCTATCTATTGCACTGCTATCATTGGCATCAAAAGCGAACCAACTAAGAGACATTGATGTGTACCTGCTCTCTGTTATGAAATTTTGGTCAAAATACCAAGTTGCATCTTAATTACAGGTTGAAGAGGTATGTGCTTATAAGTATAATACATTTAACTGCCTTTCATTTTCAAGATATAATTGAACACACTTAGAAAATACAAAATTTAACCATTTAAAGCTCTGACAAATGATATGAAAGAACATTCTACTTGATTCAGAATATCACTGATACCATTAAACTGTCGTTTTCATGGCCCACATTTGTAAATATATTTACAATGCAAATAGTAAATCTGGACTTCTACAAAAGCACATTGATAACAAAATGAAAGTATAAGGCAGTTTTATAAAATTAATCTCATATATATTGACCAAAGAATATTATGACATACTAAATATTCACCATGCTCAAGATAAAACAAGTTTAAAAAAAAGTTAATAATTGGTGATCAAGACAAGATTCATATAACATCAATATCATTTTCATTTCAAAGTGTCTCAAACAGGAATTATCATAGAACATCAACAAAAGTATGAGCTATTTTCTGAGTTATTTTAATAAAAGAACAAACAAGACCTAACAAAATGTTGAAGTATGGAAAAACACTTTACATTTTTAGGATGGCTTCTTGAAACATCAATAGAATTATATATATATATATATATATATATATATATATATATATATAGGCATGATGAATTTGAATGTTAACAAACTATGCTTGAGTTACAAATAATGGTCGTAATTATATAGTTCCTGAAATAATAAACTGAAATATTACATAAAAGTCTTCTTATCAGTGATAGAGTAAGTCATGGACAAAGGAAGTCAAATTATCTATCAATCGAGAAAAAAACATATTCAACAGAGAAACATTTACTGTGACGCTGGGCTTCCATTCTATGCAGGCAACAAATTAAGTTGTGCTGGTCAAAAATTTCAGTATTAAAATGATCTGAGTTGATGTACGCTTCCAACAAGAAATGATAAAGATTGGTTTTAGGGTTCTTTCTATCACAATAACATATATACATGTAGATATATATATGCACACACATATACATATGCATATACATTCATATTGTTCTTTTTGAACTGCTCACTTTCCTTTAAAACTTAAATAATTAATTAGGCCATAAAATAGTAAGAAAAACATGAATTTTCATTAAACAACACTACCAGAAAGCAAGCAGAAAAGATAAATGATCTCTACCACCAGAAAAGTTAGGGGATGGGGAGCAATGTGACTGAAGTTTTGCTTATTGGAAAATTCTGAGAATAAAAAAGTATTATAAGAACAAAGAAAATCACAGCTGAATTAAAACAGTAATAGAATACAAACTAATCAGCAGACTCAGAAGTCAGAAAGTATACAAAATTAGCGCAAGAATAACAAAATTACAATAGAAAAATGGTGTGTAGCACCGAGACCAAGTACTACATAAAGTAGACCAAATTCAGAAGTCACTCACACAACTTAGTTAATTTTATCTTTTGAGTAAATGTACTTTGTGCACAGGTAATGTCACATGAATATTTTTATTTGACTTAAGAAATGCAGGGAAAGACCATGTGTAGGTATCTGTGTGTACCTAAGGACATTCCTCTGACTCTACTTAATGATAGAAAATCTTCCATTGTTAGTAAAGTTATTGAAAGTCATGAGTAATCAAGGAAATGGGTGATTAAGTTAGACCATGACATTTTGAGCCAAAACTGAAGTGTAATCATAAAGTAATGGTATTGGTAGGCTTTGGCTAACAATCTAGTAAATAGATCAAAGACAAAGATTTTTGTCAAGAATGGCAACACTTTTGAAATAGAACCTCAAAGTGACAAATGCACCTAAAACTAATTTGAATATGTAAATTCATATTAAAAATTCATCCCAGTGCTACTTGCTGCATCTGGGCCCGTACGCGTGCGCACACAAGAAATCTTCAGTTAACAGATGAACGCTATACATTAATCCAAACAATTAAATTTGGACACAGAGTTGAAGCATACATTACATGAGCACATTATCACCGTCTCTATCTAGAGACATGAACAGCAATGAGAACATTTTAAACACTATTTTTTGGTACCAATGTGCAACTTACCCTTTTTAATGTTCTCAGGTTATACAATTCTCAGCATAACAAGTAATATCTAATATAAATCGATGTTACATGACTTTAATTGCATGTGAGTTTAAATATTAAAATTTGAAGTGCCACATATTAGGAATGAAACACAAATTTTAAAAATTTATGCTTTGAAGAATGAAATTTAGATAAAATTCAAAAGCAGTAATTCTCCCAAGTGATCATTTACTACAAAATTGATTCACATTAGTGGAAAGCTTTCCTGTACCCAGGGCTGGGAATGCTTTTGTCCTATGGGAAGCAGTTCATGCAAAACACTGAATTTACATATTTCACTATTAACTTCAGCTATTCTCCTCAGAAAGAGCCTCAAACCTCTGTGCTAAATTTAAAATGAATTACAATTTTGCTGAAGGTTTAATTGCTAAGTAATTTGATTGAACAGTTTAAACAATTTACAGTTTTAGTCAACATAAAAATTTGTGGGCAATCATATGGGAAAACTCATAAAATCACAGCTAAATTCCTAGTAATCAAAGTTTTATAGACTGAAATAGCCTTTAACAAATTATCATGATTTGATGTTAACTGCATTACCATATTTTAATTCATTTGAAAATGTAAGAAAAGACAGTAAACTATTAGATCAAGAGATTAAAATTATGTTAATTTTAAAGCGTCAACACTATTCTAAACACAAATTCCAAATTTTCTGTCATTCTTCTGGGAGTTCAGAGATCAAGTAGTTCTTATGTAAAAATGGAATTAAGATTGAAAGCAAGAAAAACTCCCTGATCGTGTTTCACAAGATATAAAATGATCCTATGGATATAAAATAAAAAGGTTTTTCTTCCAAAGAGATAGTATCTTTACTACTCAACCACATCCTGAACTTTGTCATAAACTAATAAACCCCTAAAACAAAACTGAGACGAAAAACTGGGTTCTAACTTACAGCTCCACAGTTAAACTCAAAAGATGAATTAAAAACAGTGCTTGCAAGAGTTCTCACATTTTAAGATTCATCTTTTTATTACATCTTCCCTAATTCAACCTCATACCACATCACTGAAAAAAAAAAAAAACAGTAAACTTTCATCGTTGCACAACAGGCTGTGAAAAGCCTCGCAAGTCAAACACAGATTGGTTATGTCCCTCACTTTAAATTATACTAAATATTTTCCTTCTTGCCTTTTTTCTCATTCCTTCATAACTTTAATAA
>NC_139006.1:84745866-84865866 GCF_964374135.1 Grampus griseus | reverse complement strand
ATATAATGAATATCTATGAATTTACTACTGAACTTGAAAACAAGAACATTACCTTCCAGGATTTTAATTTATCCCAACCTTACATCTCTAGCTAAGAATGATTACACTCTTACATTGTTTTCATTCTTTCTTTATTTTCATCAACTCCAGCAGTTGGATCTGTTTAGACTTTTGGTTTTAATCACTTCTTCAGAGGCACAGATACCTATGACAAGCAGAGCACAGTAAATAAAGCTGTACTGAGATCTAACACCAGCTAAGTCAAGGGCTCAGACTCAGCGGCACCTGAGCACATCAGATTCAAACTGGAATTTCCACAGAAATTTACATTATGTCTCATCACTTAGGGATCAACAGTATTATAAATGCTAAAGCTGCAGAAGTCAATGGCTTACTATACAAGTAAAAGAGCTCGACGTATAAAGAGATTCTGTTTAATCTGATGAGGAAGCCACAGCTTCTCTGAGATGCAGAGAAGGGGCCCCACCACTGACATGGTCTTTGGCCCAGCCCCCCTTGCAGCTTCAGACAGAGCACTTGGTTTTTACTGGTTTTACACAGCAGTGTTCTATGTAAGGTTTTTTTCCCTGTTTATTAAAAAGAGAAAACTCAGAAATTCACTGAGACTTTGAATATGTTCATATACTGCTATTACTATGAGTACTAATAAATGATAAGCATTGGGCTAGTTCTCTTGTTAAAAATTTTCCTGATCTTCAAGACATGATTATCATACAAACAATATTTTTTTAGAAAAAGGAAAGCGTATAAAATTTTAAAGACCTGATATCCAGCAACAAGACTGCCACTTTCTAGTTGCCAAAAATATATGGCATATCCATATTATGTAATTATCAATGTGAAATGAGAAAAAGACATTCTCCATATTATAATACACTGTGAGAAGGAAAGGGAAAATTATTGTTTTAATTAACTTGAAAGAAAATTTGGGTATAATTTAAATAAAAACTTCATTATATATATGTTCCGCTGAATCTGCTGTTTCCCATAATCCTTTTCTCCACCAGATTAGCATGAAAAAGGAGACACAGATATTGTTTAGACCTTAGCAACTAAAAATTTCTTTAACATGTTTTTATCTAAAAGTAAGCATTTTTAAAATTATAAGATGCTGTGTTTATCTATAGTATGATGTTTTTTGTACTTGTATAACTATAAATTCATGTCCATGTCACCATAACCCTGAAAAATGAGAACATGTGTCCTGGGCCTCCCAGGAGAAAGTGATAAAGCTACAGTGACTCAGGAAGAATGCACTTGAGGTTGACTCCATTAAGAGACAGGACATCGACAGTTACATACAACTACACTAGTTTGCACTGCCTTTTTAGAAATGTGACTATAAATCATATGTTAGACCAGCTAAGAAAAAGTCCATCCTGAAAAAGAAAAACTTCAATGAGGACTTTAGTATCTTAAATCTATCAACATTCACTGAATGTCAGTCACCTTTGAAAAAGCTGAGACAGAGAAGGAAAGTTGCCAACCACACCCTCAAGAAATTATCTCGTGTGGACCCACGGCATACACCCACTGTGTTTTAAACAAAAAAGAGAATCCAAATGGAAAGTGCTAAGTCGTACATCAGTCCTCTTAGTAGTAAGAAGCGATTACATAGAACGGAAATCCAGGGAAGGATTTTCACAGTGAGACAAAACCTGGGCCTTGAAATTGCAGCTGACACAGACCTAGAAGACCTGCAGACATGGCTTTCAGTGGACACTGAGTGGAAACAGTAAAAAAAAAAGTCTGCTGAGACAGCTTTCCTGTTATCCTGACCCAATTTCTGTATCATACTTACTGCACCACACTATGTCTAGGGAATCACTGTCTATAAAAAAAAGCAAGAACTGGATTACATTAAAACTCAGTGGAGGGGCTTCCCTGGTGGCGCAGTGGTTAAGAATCTGCCTGCCAATGCAGGGGACACGGGTTCGATCCCTGGTCCAGGAAGATCCCACATGCCGCGGAGCAACTAAGTCCATGAGCCACAACTACTGAAGCCCGCACACCTAGAGCCCGTGCTCCGCAACAAGAGAAACCACTGCAATGAGAAGCCTGCGCACCACAATGAAGAGTAGCCCCCGCTCGCCGCAACTAGAGAAAGCCCACGCACAGCAATGGAGACCCAACGCAGCCAAAAATAAATAAATAAAATTTAAAAAAAAAGAAGATTTTAAAACTCAATGGAAATGATTACTTCACTGAAAAGCAGATCTCTATATTGACATCATATGCTAGAAACAGTTCTAAATAGAATTAGGTTTGACTCAAATGAAATTGCCAATATTTGATGGTTTTTAACCTAAGTGTTAATTTCATATGATTCAACCTTAGGAGGTGCTAATATCTTAGAACGTATCAAATGACATCATGATTCTTTTGAAAGGGAATGAAGGACCTGCAGCAGCAGAAGACAGTCATTCTGTGGAACATCAGGACTACTACAAGATCGGCCAGTCTCTTACAGAACATCAATGCCTGCTTGTTTTCTCTGAGTACGAGGGCGAGAGCAGCACAGGGTTGGTGGAGAAGCCCTTTGTTTGAAGCTCACAGTGGATTATTCAAGTGACCCAAGGACTACGAACTGGGGGTGGGAGGAGATATCTTGGAGAATACCCTGTGTAAACCCTTGAGTTTTCCTATCAGAGTTCTGTGGCATAATGAAATGTAAACATCTTGTTTTTCATCTGTTAAAATGGATCATCATATTGCTTTGATCCAACTTTACAAAAATTACTTCAGAAAGGTTGTAAGTTTCCTGAAAATTCCTCAGGAAAAAATTTAAACTTGCACTTTTATAAGCAACTACCAAGACATCATGAATATAAAGAACATCTCACAAGAAGTCAGTACTGTATAATGAAACTGTATGAAAGTTGGTAATTAGGCCTAATTGAAGGCTGCAGTGAACATATAGGTCTTTGTTCTCTTTAATTCTGGCACTGATGGGGAATTAAGGATAAGAGCTTAAGGCATATTTTAATCAGAGTCCAGATGCATAAGCCCCAGTGTTCTAAAAGCAATTTAAGTGAAATAAAAGGAGAGAATAACCAAAAATATTCTAGATGCCTGCCAAGGGAAAACACCTATATTCTGAACATTTAACATATCTGATTGATCATATTTGGGATCACTTATTCACTGACTTCAAAAAGGGTTAAAACGGCAGATATTCTTATATCCAAGATCTGACTGAACTACTAAATGGTAGCAGAAAAAAAACAAAACCCTTAAAAAATTAACTTGTGACATTAAACAACAATGTATTATCACATGCAAAAGCAATTAGAACATTCATAGCAGAAAAGGTATAGTTCACTATCTCCACAGAATTCACTTTTATTTCTATATAGGAATGAAAGAGGAGGCAATAGAACAAAACAGATGTCATTTTAATAAAGGTTATCAGTACTAAACCATACATTTCTGGTCTAATAATTCAATGAGCTAGTACTAGATTAAATCATTATAACATATACAGTATCATTATAGCCTTTTGGGTTTCCACTTTGGGAGATGGAGAGAGAAATATATATACTTTATTCACCAAGGTTCCATAGGAATATGATGAAAAAAGCAAAATCATTTAGAGATGGAATACACAAGGAAGAAACTCAGACTGAAGCTTGAAATAAAATAATGATTTGGAATGATAACCAGGAAAGATGGAATGTAGTAGGAGTGTAATGAGGAATAGGAAGAACAAAAGTATAGAGAAAGGAAGAAATACGTTACGCAGTTGGGAACAGAATGTGTCTAACAAAATACAGGCAGACCTCGTAGACACTGCAGGTTCAGTTCCCAACCACCACACTAAAGCCAAGTGTCACAGAAAAGCCAGTAGCATGAATTTTTCGGTTTCCCAGTGCATATAAAAGTTACCTTTACACTATATTGTAGTCTGTTAAGTGTGCAATAGCATCATGTCTTAAAAAACAATATTCATACCTTAATTAAGAATACTTTATTGCTAAAAAATGCTAACCATCATCTGAGCCTTCAGAGTCGTAGTGAGAGCATCAAAGATCACTGATCAGAGGTCACCATAACAAATATAATAATAATAAAAAGTTTGAAATCTTGTGAGAATTACCAAATGTGACAAAGAGACAGGAAGTGAGCAAATGTTGCTGGGAAAATGGAGCTGATGGGCTTGCTTGATGCAGGGTTGGAACAAACCTTCGATCTGTAAAAAGTACAATATTTGCAAAGCACAATAAAACAAGGTCTGCCTGTAAAACCAATGCCTAAACGGCTTATTTGCAGGCAAGCTCCGCAACTGAATCAGGCAAGGTGACTGGCACTGAGGGAGAGAGGGAGCAGGCGAGGCAGGGAGAGCCGGTGAGGGTCTCCAGGAAATGCCGCTGTGACCGGCTAACCCACTTGCCCACACTGTCCCGGCCGGGGCTGAACTCCACTGACGGCTTGCTGGCTTCCTCTTCTGTACAGAGTAAGAGGTAAAGCCGGCACAGCATTCAAGGCTCTTTCCCAGCCGGATTCCGACTCAGTTGCCCAGGCCCACCCTCACCCGCCCCACGATCCCGCTAAAGGAAACACTGCCACGGGTGACCGTTTCCTAAACAGCGCACAGCTGGGGTCTTAGCTCTTCATCTCCCCCTCTGCCCTCCCCCAGCCCCAGGGCGCAGTGGGGCAGGACTCACCAAGCTCGCGCACGCCTCACCGGAGGCCTCTGACTGTGCTCTCTGCTGGGAGGGCTCCGAATCTACGCTTCACTTAAAATGCACCCCTTCAGAAAGGTCTTTCCTGAGCACTCATCCTAAAGCAACACCCGGCCCAGACACTCTCTGGAATAGCACCCTACTGTATTTTTGTCAGCGCCTCCTAATAAAATTCTCCTTTTCCTGTATGTGCGTATTATCCCTCTATCCTTAGCCTCAGTCCATCAACCCTAAATTGAAGGGGCGTGAGAACGGAGGGTGTATCATCTTCAAACACGACATGCCATTTCAGTTTTGGAACACAGCAGTAATTGTAAATAGCAGATGTAGTGAATGTTTATTGGGAGAATAAATTAATGAATAAATTAGATGTCTTCATTAGCATCCCCCATAATACCTCTTAAGCAAGATTAATTGTTCCCGCTTCTAAAACTTTCTTTTGTATCATTGTGTAGCTTTTCTTTTCACATGTTATGGATAACTGCATAACCTACAATATCTTCTAAAGAACAAGAATCATATAATATCCGTGTCTATTTAAATGCCCAGGAATAAAACACACAGAGATGAACGCTCAATAAAATACTAGCTTAAAATTTTAAAATGTTTAAGAAAACAATCTTACATTTCTGTAACACACACATACTTCTAACACTTAGACTTTCCCTACTGCTAACATGAAAATCTCCCCTAGAGTAGTAAACATGGAATTTTATCAGCACAACTGTGATGCGCTAAGAGCAGCAGTTACTTCTGATGGAGCAGAGAGCAAGGACCCTGCTATAAAAGTTAAGCAACCCTCCCTTCTTTGGCTGGGGACTACACACCATGTCTGCTCAGCACACTTTAGGAGCAAGCATTCCTCAAAATAAGATAATCTCAAAAAATAAAAAGCACCATTAAAGTGCACTAAATTTTCATACAACAGGGCAAGGACAATTAAAAACATGTCTCGTAACAGGGCTGCACACTGCTCGACACAATGCCCCCAAACCACAGGGCTGGAGACACATGTCCTCCCAGACAAATACTGACCCTACTCCACAAAAATTCTCATTGCAAAACTTCCCTTGAATTATGTGAGCTGTGATTTATGTGAGGTTGTTAAAATATACCACTCACATAAAATGGGAATTTCCCATAAGGGAAAAAAGGATGAAACTAGAAATAACAGTAGTAAATAAAATGCATTCCATGAAGTCCATCCTGATTTCTAGAGATGAATTACAATTTTGGCACTGAGCTTCCCAGCAGTAAACATGAAGAAGAAAACTCAATTATACTCACGATTTGCTAGTACTTAAGACCAAAATGACAAGTTGTTTCAGAAAGGCACAACTTTTCCTGGAAGAGAGACCAGAAAGACACTGCCCCCCCACCCCCAGGATCTCACCAGGAAAATATGACATGTGTTCAGGAGCTGCGCCCCTGAGCACGATCTTTACAATAAAGACATGCATTTTATAAGGTTACTTCTTAAAACATTCTGAAATTTAAGTCATTATCATAAAAACTAAGTACAAAATCAGTCAAAATGTTATTGGAGGAAGAAAACAAAACCAATGGGGGCAAAGGAAAGCAGCTCTCTAGGGATGGGACTGATTGAAGGGTAAAACTGAAAGCACATTGAGAAATGAGTAGAAAGAATATTTATTCAGAACAGCAAACTAAATTATAGGACAAATATACAGCATCCAGATATTCCACATAGCTTTGCACTACGCAACTGAAGTAGGAGCAGGGCTACCGTTGCTTCGTGGAAACTGAGGGCCCCAATGAAGTTATGAGCGTGAAAAGCGGGTTTTCTATCCCCTCAGAGATGAGTCATGAGAACCATTTGTAACTAGGTCCAAACACCTCCCCAAAAAGTAAGTTGGAAACTTCAACAAACAAATGAGGAGCTGAGATCCTGATATTCTCACCAATGATGCTAACTTTTGCTAACTTTCACCTGGAAAATTTATAAAGTAAGAATTAGAATATACCCATTTCAGTAAGAAAACATTTGTCATAAAGCAACCATAGAACATCCTAATTATCCATTTAATTTAGAAATACTACCCAAATGCTAACAAGATAACTTCAGTGGAAAATATATACTATCTCCTTATGTACCTTAATAAGTGGTCAGATTAAGTCAGTAAAATATAGAAGGGAGTTTTCTAAAAATAACAACCTTGGCTTTACATGAGTGATGTGACTTCTATCATTCCACATAGAAATAATTATTTAGCAGGGCTGTCTATTCAATCCAACTTTCTTATAATAAAATGATGTCAAATGATCATAGGATACTATTTATATACTAGATGCTGTCTACAGATGGAGAAATGGGAGAAGATGGCAGAAAGGGAGTCCTAAGCTCACGCAAAAGCAATAGTAAGTCACTGAAATATAACAACCTCCCACTCATTAAAATAAGCAATCCGAGATAGAATGAATTGAAATGTTTCTCCTCCATTTTGGCTCAACAGAGTCACTTCTTATATAAATATTTTTTAAAGCAGAAGGGAGCCCATAGACACTTTTTTTTCCCCAAAATTGGGCCTCATTAAAGAAAAAAAAGCACTAGCCATTGATTAAGAGAAGAACTGAGAGGGGAAACCGATAAGCGAAAAGCAATAAGCAGTGGTGACGGGACAGCAGACCTGAGCCAGAAAACACAACGTGACTGACAAGTGTTATAAAGAACACTCTTCAGAGACGAGGACACTCAACACGGAATGAAATATCTCAATGCATCCATGAGAATAAGCTACCTGTTTCAATGATAAAATAGAAAACAGAATTTACCTTACAGAAATTCACATGGAACAAATATTAAGGAAAATGGTTGATCCTTTAATAAAAGAAAATATAAGCAATAACAACTTAGCCAAAAGGCAAGTTACTTATCTAAAATGGACAATCAAGTGACAACAGCAGGAGCTGACCTCACATTATGAATATAATCTCTTCTAATAGGAAAAATTTGAGTCTACCTAAATGTATGTAATTCAGAGTTTTTAAAAAATGTATTATTCTCTCAATTAAAAGTAACCTAAGTTTCTAATGAACCCAAAGTATCACTGGCAAAGCTTCAATAACAACTGTGCATGTACACGTATATATGCTTTTCCCAGGAAATGTTTGGGTTTCGGATGACATTCTCATGCTTCAGTATGTATATGTGTAGCTGATTCACTTTGTTATGAAGCAGAAAGTAACACACCATTGTAAAGTAACTATACTCCAATAAAGATGTGAAAGAAAGAAAGGAAGGAAGGAAGGGGGGGGAGAGAGAGAGGGGGAGAGAGAGAGAGAGAGAGAGAGAGAGAGAGAGAAAGGAAGGAAGGAAGAAAGAAAGAAAAGAAAGAAGGAAGGAAGGAAGGAAGGAAGGAAGGAAGGAAGGAAGGAAAGAAAGAAAGAAAGAAAGAAAGAAAGAAAGAAAGAAAGAAAGAAAGAAAGAAAGAAAGAAAGAAAGAAAGAGAGAAAGAAAGAGAAAGAAAGAGAAAGAAAAAGGGTGAGGCTTACATCTAAACTGAGAGACAGAAAACAATGATGATGCCTTCACACAATTTTTACCATATAAATAAAAAAGTTCTTGGGCTTCCCTGGTGGCGCAGTGGTAGAGAGTCTGCCTGCTGATGCAGGGGACACGGGTTTGTGCCCCAGTCCAGGAAGATCCCACGTGCCGCAGAGCGGCTGGGCCCGTGAGCCACGGCCGCTGAGTCTGCGTGTCCGGAGCCTGTGCTCCGCAACGGGAGAGGCCACAACAGTGAGAGGCCCGCATACTGCTCAAAAAAAAAAGTTTTTGAGAAAGGAGATGAGATAGATTCCAAAAGACTTACACAACATCCTGTCCTATAGCAATTGCTCATAACAAATTAGAACCACTGTCAGGGCTGCCAGTATTTCTATCCCACACTCAGACTACATAATATCTGGTATATGTAAAAATGAGGGGAAAAGATTTTATTATCAATAAGTTCAAAGATACTGTTAAAAGTAAGATGCCCAATCACAAGTGACAAATGTCTGATAAAGGAGAGAAGCCAACAAAAACATCAGGGCTCAGGAATCTGAAGAAGGCCTGGGGGAAACCCATTCACTTGAACAAATTCACTGGCCAGCCCTGAGCCTGCCCCCAGGGGCCTGAAGATACCCCACAGCTAGGTTGACAATAGGGCACAATCTGAGACTTAGAATATTCACAGACTCCTGCAAAAATTGCTTCATTGAAAAAATACTACGGTTTTAATCTGGATATTCATTAATAACTTGAAAAACTAGGTACATTATTTAGCTCTTAGATTCTCAGATATACACATCCAACTTAAAATCCTTTACTGGTAAAACTGGCTTGGGGAGCACATCAGCCTTCCATAGATACTGCCAGTATAGACATTTCCTGATATTGTCCCAGACACCACAAAAGCAATGTATCAGATCAGAAATTCTGAGTGAATCATTTCCCCCTCCTCCTGTTTACACAGTCATTCAAAGCCCAGCTGATTTCCAAGCACTGAACTACAAATGCTATCTCTTTCTATTGTAATATGCACCTGGCTTTCACATAAGATATACTTATTATGGCTGTTTCAATTGTGATAATTGTGGATAAGCTCGTTTTCTAGATTTCTATTAGAGATTTCAGAGAGTCAGAAAGCTACTTTGGCTAACTATATTATAAAGAGAATTACTTACTTAAAATAAGGAATACTTTAGAATGAACTTGCAAATTAATTGGAGTTTATCATTTTGGAATGTGAACTGAATGTGGCTATATTTAGTTGTTTATATATAAGTGTACAAGACTTCTAAAATATAGTAATATACTACCTTAAAATAAGTTCATGCAAATTTAGGGACAAAAAAGTATGTTCTTACACAAGCCATCACTTCAGGTGTTCACAGAGTCAAAAAATATATATTTGAAATTATCTACTTTTCTGTTGCTAATGACAGTCATGCTGACAAAATTCACTAGTTCATCAAACTATAGTGCAAGAATATGATTTATTTGTAATAAATTATCATTTTTGCATATATCAGTCAAAGCACAAGGCCTAAATACTTGCAAACAAAATGCATTATTAATTTAATTGTCACAGCCTATTTAGCTAACTTCTATTACTATTTGCTATAATATGCAATGCATAAGAGGGGAGAATCAAATTCAAAACATAAAAAGAATAAACTGATTATATTGTCCTAGAGAAATTAAAATATAGCAAGCTTGCAAAACTATGGCCAAGGCATTAATGTTTTAAGTAGGTAAGAAAAAAATGTTTAACTTAATTTAGAGAACAGTTATGCCCAAAGTGATGGTTGAATATGCTGATAAAGAGTTTCTTTGTTTCCTAAGACTGTTAAAAGGCATCAATTCCCTCTCCAAGGAATGGAGGAAGGTGGCTGGAAGGAAGGAGCCTTTCGTATTTACCGTGCTAGATTTTGCTACTTAAATCTTAGCCTTCTCCAGCTATGGACGTCTACTGGGAAATTATGCTGCGGCTGAAGCCCTGGTATTCCAACTCAGTATTTCTATCAGGAAGAGAGGATGCCCTATCTATAAACAGATATCATAAACAAGAGGTCCTCTGAAACACAGAATTTTTGGTAGGAAAAGCAATTCAGTCGAATGCTGAACGTAGATGAACCCTGCACTTGGACTACTTAGAAGGTAATAACCCAGAAGATGAGGAGGACTTCCCCATTTGAGACTCATCTCCTCCTCTGAGGACAAAAATCATGTAAAAATTGCAGAAAAAGCTTACCATACCTCAAAGGCTAAAAAAGACATGCAATCTTCCTCTTGCCTCTTTTTAGCCTCTCTTTTTGTATTAGGGACTGAAATGAGTGAAAGCAACAGAGAGTTATCCTGGAACGCACAGGAAAAAGTAAATGGAAAATGGAAAAACCTAAGAATTTTCAAACTCCTAGCACCATATATAGGAGGTATCTACTGTTTTTAAGGTGCTTGGAGGATAAATATATGTTTAAGATGTTGAATTTTTCATTAATATGAAACCATATGAACAGACATACTCAAATTTTTAAAATTCCTAAATAAAAAGCAAAAATGATACATTTGAGTGCAAAATGTATACGAGTTATATAGTAGGGAAACATTTTATTTTTACTAATTATATGATCTAGATTGTTTTCATTCAAATTTATTGTGTGAATAAAACACCCTAAGTACCTATATGTAAAGATTTCAACGTGAGATAATATAATCAGTACACAGAAGAGCACCAGAATTAGGAAAATAACAATTCCAACACTTATTAATGATGAGATATTGAAGAAATTGTTGTATATTCCTGAATCTGTGTTTAGTTCTATAATAGAATAACAATGTACCACTGATAATGTCATATAATGATTAATGAGATAATGCAAATGAAAGCAACAAGAACACAATAACTACAAATGTTTTGTTTCTTAAATACTTACAAAATATAACTTTGACAGGTTCCAAATTACAATTTAAATAATACAAAATCTTTTGAATTTCAAGAATAATGCATTCAGGATCTGTTCAACACATAAATTTTGTCTCAAGTTAAATATAATGTTACAAAGAAAAGCATGAGAAACCAAAAGGCAGAAAGTAGGCATATGTAACATTCCAATATTCTGACACAGTAGTCATGTCCAAACTAAAATGCTAAAGAAAAACAATATGCCACCAATAGAAAAGTCAAGTTAAATTCCTTGTAAACACAGAACATATTGATGAGTATTTTAAATTTTTTAAAAATTTATTAAACATTTACAAACATGGCAGAAGAAGCCCTAGGCTATAGAATGATAGAATAAATTGCATCATGACTGACATTTTCAAATAGTATTTAAAACAAAAGTGTCTAGGAGTGTCTGCAGAATTTCAGATACCATCTTGGAGGATTTGGGGAAAGCTGAAAACCTACCAGGTCTTTGAAGGAGGTGAGAGTGCTTGCACTAGTGCTGAGGGAGCTGCACATTTTAAAGATTTAGAGTTTCAGAAGTAGCCAGGCTCACCTGGTAGCTGACATTGCTGTATTTCAGTTCACCTAATATAATTAAGTCTATGTGATGAAGCTAATTATGATACAGTAGCAAGAAAAAAGAAAACCTGGCAGTTGATGACACAGTAATTGTAGTGTTATTTTTCATGACATGGCAACCGTAGTATTATTTGGAGGATGACACAAGATGTATTTCTTTTTTAACATCAGCAATGTTTAATTCTACAGTAAGAATTCAAAAAATGTTATTTTAAAACCTCAAAATAAAAATACACAAAGTTCAAATGAAAATAGTTTGGTTTTACATATTTATTTTAGCTCATTCTGATGCATTTGCAGAGGTCAATTCCCTCTAATTTAACTCTTCTACTGTTTCAAGGTTGTTTCACAAATTCAAATCCCTCAAATCTTTTCAAATATTCTTAGATTGAATTTTCTACAATTAAAATGCAACATTAAATTCTTATTGGAAAAGACGCAGATGAAGAGAACGGACTTGAGGACACAGGGAGGGGGAAGGGTAAGCTGGGACGAAGTGAGAGAATGGCATGGACATATATACACTACAAAATGTAAAATAGATAGCTAGTGGGAAGCAGCCGCATAGCACAGGGAGATCAGCTAGGTGCTTTGTGACCGCCTAGAGGGATGGGATAGGGAAGGTGGGAGGGAGACGCAAGAGGGAGGAAATATGGGGATATATGTATGCATATAGATGATTCACTTTGTTATACAGCAGAAACTAACACAACACTGTAAAGCAATTATACTCCAATAAAGTTGTTAAAAAAAATTCTTATGGGAGAATGGCATAAAATATGATATTCAACAACAGAGTACCACTAATGTAGAACATGACAAACTGACTTGATAAAGTTCTAGGAGTCACCCCACTAAACAAAATCTAAAATGAAAACATAATTATATTAGTTAAATTTTTTAAAAATGGATGAAAATTACCTTTCTTTTGGTGTGCCAACTCCATGTTTTCCCAGTAGATGAGTATTTAGGTGTTTCTTCATTACAAAAGCAACCCTAAAAAAAAAAAAAAAAAAAAAAAAGTTATTATAGAACTAAAACTTAACTCTCTGCTAGAAATACATACTAAATTTTTAAAAAATAGACATGGATTTTATATATAAATATATATATGTAACATGAATATATATCTATAACATGAAAATGCACATTACAATGGCACTAAATTCTAAGCAGAAAGCTTGCATACAGATTAATATACTGCAATACCTGAAAACCAGAAGAAATAGCTGCATTTAAATTCACTGGTTCATTTTCTCACTTGAGTAGACGAACAGGGACCAAACCAATGATTTTAGTTCTCTAGTCACTGTCTTCACTGTCAGTTAGTAAGAAAGATAAAGCAACACCTCAGTATCACATTCCCTGCCCCTTAGTTGATCCCACACTGCAATCATGAAATGAGTTTGAGGAAATGTCATTTTATTAAACATTTAAGGGACTGTAAAAGAGAAAATGAATAGCCTTCATGAAGCTTCCTTAAAAACATGGTAATTATTTGGAGAGGTTTTTTAAAAATGATATGTTTACCATGTCTGCAATACAAGCAAAAAAAAAAAAAAATGTACTTAAGTGCCCAGAAGGTATCAATAACTAAAACAAGCAAAAAGTATTACCTGACATGCTATCTTATTTTACATACAAATCAGATCACTTAATTCAATTTTGTTGACATAGATATGAAATGGACAGGAATCAGGAGCCAGTGCATAGTGCACCATTCTTCTGCATATATAGAGTACAACACAATTTAATTACGTCGTGTGAGTATTTAAAACAATTTAGATCTCATTCAGAAGCATCAGACTAAAATGGCTCTCTTGATAAGCAAAAAAATTTTACTATTGTAACTTTAAGTGTAAAAGGGGCTTGCAAACATTTTTGTTAATTACGTATTACAGCTGTCCTTCATAAAGTTACTAATAGCTGAAAGGCAACAGAATCTATTTGCATATATACATGAAAGGCATGGCATGTGCAAAAATATGATTTTAATTAGCATTCTATGATATGAAGGGCTACAAATCAAATTGGCATGTTATAAGATTCTTACCATTAAACACTGAATTCATCTGGACGTGTTTGCACAAACAGGCAACACAAGACTATAAAGTACTGTGGCCTTATGGAAGAGACGTGTGTCAAAAGCCAAGACAAAAATGTGAATGCTCCTTTTCATGTCTGGTCTATTTTGGTTATTTTCATATAATATTAGGGAACCTCAGTTTTGAGGCTAAAATAATATGTTTGTATTTTTTTAATGACTGAGTCCATTATTCAAGTAATGCATTTGTATAACACTAAAAATAGCATTCATTCTTTTCTCTACACTGAGTAACAATTATGGACAACACATGCTTTACAACTATAAATAACCAATCATACCACCAATCCATAAAATGAAAAAATGATTATTACATACAAAGAATCAAACTGTGATGATGTTAAGTGCTTAACAAAAATTACAGTATAAGATATTCTATATTTGTTTCTGTTTGATTTGAACAAAATAAATAATATTTTTCATTTCCTTAAAAAAGAATACAGCAATAACAACAGTCCATTGAAGTCATAACTTCCCTACTGTCCTCTATTTTCCTATAATTAAAAAAACATAAAGCTAATAGCAAAGAGCAAAGGTTAAGAACCCAGAGTTGCAAAGCACAGCTTATTTATATGACCAAGTATAATTTAAGAGATCTGAGCTTAGAAACCACAGTGTAGCTTTTAAAAGACAAAAATTTTATTAATTAAAATGTTTCAGGTTTAAGAAGTAAAACAAAAATATTACACTGCACAGGGGAACAAACTAAAGTACACAGAGAAGGAAAGCTTCTTCTTATAATTTAACATTCTGACATAATCTGCTGGATGTCTATAATACTAAATTATCTACAGGAATAACAATTTTTTATTATTATGGGGAAGAATTTACAATACTAAAACACAGCTCAATTGTAGTCAAATGCAAAATATTTATTCATCCAAAACCCGACATAAAGTAACTATAAATTCTTTTAATTTGGTCTAACTGAAGTATGTGTAGTGTAAAAGTCTCAACATCATCTGCAGTGAAACAATATAAGCCAAGCATGACCGACTAAAATAAACTTCCCAACCTCCATGGATAATAAGATTGCCAGTAATTTGTGTTTACTGAACGGAGACTATCCTTCACTGCCACCATAAGAGTATTAATATTTTAACATAATAATGGTTGTTTTGGAAAGTTTATAATCTAGATACCACCAGAAATAAAACAAAAATAATCCTGAATCTGAAAAGCTATACAACTGAAATGCCTTGCTCCCAATGAGCACACGTGACTTAACACTTTGCTTGTTTCCATTCATTCACTGGTGACTATGTACCAGCCATGGGCAGGTTCTGCATGTAGGATGCAAAATCAGACGGTTAAAGTCGCGTCTTCACGGAGCCTCCCTTCTATAACCTGTGGCTTCTCATCAGGACGAAGCAGCAGCACTCAGCCTGCCACGCTCCCGCACAGACTCCCCTAATCATGTGTACACAAGCTAATGCGTATGCTAAAAGCAGGACCTACCCTAGACAGGAACGGTCTAGGCAACTGTGGTACACAGGTGATCAAACAAAGAGAAGTCCCTGCCTCGGAAACCGTAAAACCTAGTGAGGGAAACAGATGACAAGAACAAAAGCTACAATACAGAGCATCTTAAAGAGTGAAGAAAAGTGGTGGGAGAAAAAACAAAATAGATAAGGAAGAGCTGAAACCTCAGCAGGGGATCAGCATTTTACATTTGGGTGGCTCAGGACTGCAGTGGCGAGCTGGGTATTCCACCAAGCAGGGGGCAGCAGGCCACAGAAGGAAGGGCAGCCACGGAGCCCTGGGGCACGAGCCCGTGGGGCCGTCCGCAGTGGAATGCGGACGGGACGAGGAGGGACGAGGTGGTGGCCGGGCACTGGGGGAGGTACCAAGCTCCTAGGCCACACAGTCTGGGCTGGCACTGAGTGAGAAGGAAAGCGTCGCAGGCGTCTGAACGGAGGACAGATGTGCGGGACTCGCGTTTTAATAGAGTCCTCTAGCTGTTCTGTTTAGCACAGACTGCGGGGGCAGGGGAAGGGGGCGGTGCGGGGACACAGAGAGAGGGAGGAACTAACTGGCCCTTGCAATAATCCAGGCAGAGGTGACAGTGCTTTGGACCGAGGGCCGGCGGTAGAGAAGAGATCTGGTCAAATTCTAGACACGTATTTGTGATTAGAACCAAACATTTCCCTAGGGACTGCACATGGAGTCTGGAGGAGAGGAGTCAAAGACAACATCAAAGATTTCAGCCCGGGAAAAACTGAGCTGGTCTGAAGGAGAACATCATTTTAGGACATGTTCAATGAGGAAGCCCACTGACATCCAAGACGGGTCTCTAACAGGAGGCTGAATCTACTGGTCTTGAGTTCAAGGGCAAGATTCACGCTAGAAATATATACTCCAAAGCTATCCATCTGGCAAGTGCCTAACAATCTAAAGGAACACCTTGAAATAATAAAAAGTAGTGCTGTTTAAAGTATGATTGATTTCCAAGTATCTATAACTGCCTCAAACAGCATCATTTGAAACTGGTTTTGGTGTCAAAAGAACAACACAACAGTAGCATTTGCAAACTAGCTACAGATTTCTACTTTTTAGTACAAACATTTCAGATTTGAACTCCTAATTTTAAAATAATTTTTCTTACACTATATGGAGACAGAATACAAACCTCTTCCTTCAGCCCCTCAGATTTTCTCACTGCAGAATTATTTCACTTGTGAGTCACGAAAGATTATCTGACTCACCTATGAAAGCAAATACAATACAAAACCGTGACTACAGAGAACAGGATGTGAAAAGCAGGAGACACCCAGAGCCACAGCACCCTTGCACTCCCGCCTCACACAGTGCAAGGCAGGGTGCTCAACTCAGGGGCCAAAAGTCAGGTTTGCACAGGCTGTGCTTCTCCTGAACTCAAGGCAAGAGAAGCAGCAGCAGCAACAGCAGCTTCCCTGAATTTTTATGTTGTTTGTTTCCCTCATCTGTCGAATAAGGTCAGATGCTCCTGAAAGACAGGCCTATAAGATACAATATCCAACTCCTCAAAAATTTCTGATGATCAGGTCCATGTAGGCACTATAGGTTACAGGAAAGAAAGTGCATTTGCTGCTAAGAAGTTAAAATCTAAACACAATAAGTTAAAAGAAAATTTCTAAGAACTCATTACTATCTGACTATGATGCGTGCACAGTCACTTATCCTTTTAGTCTTAATGAGGGATCTGTAGTAATCCACCCATTTCTCCCAGCTGGTCCCCCTCTACACCAGTGCCACACACCTCGCAAACAGCTTGTCAGAGCACAGGGGCCACACAGTGAAAAGCTGAATGGACCAAACAAGAATATAATTGACAGTTTTTCATCACTGCTGAAGAAGCAGAAAATTTTAAAAAACAACAGCAAGCTGCAAGGTTAGCCGGCCAAGGCTACCTGAGGAACAAGAAACAAAGCCCTCGCAAGCAGACGCTTGTGGCCGTGTTCTTGGTCAAGGCTGGTTAACTCCTCAGGTTGGGTTGACCATGCAGCATTTGTCCCCCTGGTAGCACTTCAAGTACAAGTGAGAACAGGTGACTCCTGTCAGGGCTCTGCCATTTACGGCTCCTGTAACTTTGAGAATTTTAAGAACACTCTCCGAGTAGCAGTTTCCTCAGTTGAAACATGAGGAAAGCAATACTTCATAGGAGTTTTGTGAGAGTTAAATAAAACAACATAAACACAATGTGGCATAAGGAGCAGATAAAGACAACTTAATAAATAATAGCTAATATTAGTACTGCTATTTTTAGAATAGTGTCCGTGACACAGTTACATCTAGAAAAAAATAGTTTAAGGATTTCAACTCTGAAAGCCTCCATTCCTTTGAGCCAGTTCAGATAGCATCTTAACTGATATGCAGAACAACTTAAATGAAATTTCAGCAGATGCAGCAAGACTACCTAGAAAATCAAGATGCAAAGATCTGACAAGTCTACCACGTCAAACAACAGTGCCTACCTATGTGAAAGCCACTGACCCGAGATGTAAATTCGATACCCATTTCTGTTTACACTAATCCCCAAGAAGGCGGCTGGGGCCAGGAAAGAATAATGCACTCCACAACTGAGCGATAGCAACAAGCAAAGAATAATGGACCATCACACACATCCAAATGTCCAGCAACCCAAGGTTCTGTTTTGTCCCTCTTGATAGTTTTGAATTTGAATGGTAAAAATAAAAATTTTAACTAACTTGGAGAAAAAAATGGCCTGAATGAGTGAAAACTCTAAACTTTGAATTTTGATATATCTTTAAAAGAAACTCATATTTGGTTTTTTCAAAGTGTTTATACATATATTCTAAATCCTAGAATCTCATAAGAAAGCAAATCTACACAAAAACTGCATCACCAATAATCCTGTGTCTGCTGTCAGAACTTCAGAGACAGCCCTATAAAAGAGCCCACCGTTCTGAGCTTTGCGTAACCAAGTCACGCTTTGGACCTACTCCTCCACCACAATCCCTTCACTTTCCCTTCTGGCCTCTACAAAAGGCCCTCACCTTCCTACCAGGTGCAGAACTCAGGGTTCCTAGTAATCCTCCAGGTGCTAATATAGATGCAGCAGACACTCGGGAAGAATACCTCACAGGTGATACCCAACCTTCTTCCCTCTGAAGTAAGATGGAGCCAAGATGGTATTGACAGTTAAGGAGTATAACTCTGGAAATAAACTCCCTGGGTTTCCATCCCTGGGCCACCATTAATTCTCTCTGTAAACTGAGACCTGTTATTTAACGAGGTGCCTTTGGTTCCTTCTCACATAAGATGGAATGGTGGTCGTGAGGGTTACATGATTAATGCCTGGTGCCTGACACACTCTTAGCCTCATATAAACCTTTGCCACTTTTAGCGATTGAGCACCCCAGGCTCGAAGGTTCAAGAAATAATGAACACCCCCAATATTCTACCTCATTCCCACTGGCCAGTGACTCTCGAGTACTGGGCACCACGTTAGCAGGAAGAGCATGCCTACCCTTCTGTGAATCTGTATAGGAACACTATGTTCACAGGAACTACAATGCCATTCAGTGTGATTCAATTCAAACACTAATTAAAAGATTCACATGTTTTAATAAGCAAGCACCAGGGACCCAAAAATAAATAGCATTCAGACCTAACCAAGGAACAGACAGGAGAAGGATGAACGACGATAGAACAGCGTCAGGCGCAATGACTGAGGTAGCAGGTACGGAGAGAGCAAACAGCAGGAGCTTCTAGAAAAGTTCCAACGAAGTCTGGGAGCAGAATGGTTAAACTGGCTTGTGGGCACAGATTCCAGGCGCATGGAACAGGACGTACAGTTTGGAACAAAATAACAGAGAAAGGTCAAGAAACACTGCTAGAGAATTAAGTGAAAATTTGAGACAACAAAGAAAACAAGCAGAATTCTCATTGTGAAGGGTCTTATAAATCATGCCAAAAACTTCAGATTTTATCCAGATTCTCAACATTGCCAAATATCCTACAGATGACTGTTCCGCAGAATGTTAACAGGGATGTTACCCAAAGACGTAGGGATGGGGGGTGGTATGGAATAAGACTGGACAGGCCCAGATCAGAGGAGTAAACACTGCAGACTTCAAGTCAGGGCGGCGCTGGTGAGCGCTGGGCACCAAGCGAGGGAGGAGGACTGGACCACTTTCTCTACACCTGCTCACAACTAAGTACCTTCCTCAGAGCAGATCTATGCACATCTCCTAGAACTGCGTCTTCAGGATTTAGAAAATGCCGCCGTAGAGTCAGAGGAATTTTGAGACTGGGACATAAAAATGACTGGCTCACACTTCATAAGGCACAGGTTTTGCAGTCAAGCAGCACTGAGATCAGATCCTGAGTCTACCACTTACCATATGGGTGATCCTGCACAATTCTTTAAATCACACGAATCCTCTGCTCCCTAATTTGTAGTGTGATCATCACACTTACCTCAGAAAGTTATAAAAATGCATTACTTGGCACAGTGGCTGTTACACGGTCATCATTCAAGTTTTAGATACACAAAAATATATTATCTATAATGTGATTTGACTTTTGGAGCAAATGCCCCTTGTTATTAAAAATATATAGAAATTGCTACCATTTTGCTTGATATGTCTGTTTTATGATTAATAAGGTATTACCACTCTGAAAACGTCCTTAAATGAATAGATTATTTTTATACTATAGTTTTACAATAATTTCAATTATTTAATGGTATCGGTATAAAAGAGAGATGAATTATAGATTTTCAGTATTGCAGTAAGTGTGCATTTCTCCTACTGACTCTACATCACAAGAGCAATGGCTTCTGAAAGATGTCCACCTCCACATCTCGTGAAACCTGTTAGGTTACGTGGCATGCAAATGGAACTACGGTCACTGAACAGCTGGCTTTAAAATAAGAAAACTATTCTGGAGTATCTGGGTGGACTCAATGTAATCTGTGTCCTTAGAAGTGTAAGAGGCAGACAGAAGAAAGGAGGCAGAGAAAGGGGGATGACTCTGAGGGCAGGGTCACAGAGATGCTATGCTGCTCAGCTGGAAGGTGAAGAATTGGACCAGGAGCCAAGGAATGCACGTGGCCGCTAGAAGCGGACACTGTGTGAATATCCTGCTTCCTAACAACCAGCTCCCAGCGGCTGTGGGGCTCACTGACGAAGCTTACCCATCTCAGTGATTACAAGGAGTGCTGCAGGATGGCAGTGTTCTAATTCTATCACGCCTTCGACATTTATTAGCTGGCATTCTTCTATAAAGAACCTCAGGATTTTGCCCTTGTCTGTCCCATCTGCTCTCTCTAGCTCTCTTTCAAGAGCACTTTAAATGGACTCTGGGATTTTCACTTTTATGCCATGCTTCATAATCAATTATCATAACTATGCTTTGTAATTCTCATACTATCCCCAAATTGGCCACTGGAAGCCCCTTAAAGCTGGCTTCTATGTCCTTTTGACATCACTCCTCTTAGCGTTCAGGCTCTTCCTTACTTTCTAGCAGAAGATGTTCCAGGCTCACCATGTCCTTCCCCTGCTGTAGACCTGGATCAGCCCTGGTTTCTTAGAGTAAGGAGTGGTATTTACAAGGCAAGACCTAGATGCTAGCTATGACAGCTGCTGTTTGGAATATCACTGGGTCCAAGCCCTCTCAATATACAAAGGTAGGAAATAAATCAACGAACACAAATAAATAACCATATGGCAGGCAGGAAAGGAAACAGAGAGGATCTCAACTGTAATGGCCACACTTGGTACATGAGCATTCGTCGTAACAATCAATCATATCTTTTCATTATTCTACAATACTTTGTAGTATATTTTCAAGTGGTATACAAATACATTTCTGTAAACAAATCATATTTTATCCATAGAAGCAAAACTTTCTATCCAGATAATTCTTTTCTGTGAGTCATTAAGGTGTAAACGTACTGCTCACTATTACTTTCTTAAACTCTAATAACTTGGCTTCTGGTGCGAGTTCTTCTAACCCATTTCTGAGCACTTCCTGCTTCTCACTGTTGTCGATTCTGGTTCCTCCTCTCATCCTCTTATGGTGACACTTTTATTCGTATACAGTCTTATTTCAAAGGTATAGTTCAATTCCTGGGCTTCAGTGCATAACCTCTTTTTGAGTGACGGACATCTCCACCCACGGCCTTTGCAAGGGCCCTTCTTCTTGTCTGAATTGCTGATACCTTAAAACATATCCAACACTCAGTCATGATTTTCCCTCACTAAGGGGCTGCTCCAGACCTCCCTAATTCTACCAACTGTACCAGCTTCCCAATTTAATAATCATATTCTCGTGTTTATAAGTCATCAACTGCTTCTTCACAACTGCTCCCTCTCAAGACCGTACTTCTCTCTCTACTATAATTACGCTAGACCAAACCATTTTATTGAAGTGCTATAGCTTCAAGATGCTCTCCATTACAGTTCACCCTATATACCGCCATCACCCAATCTTCCTATAAGTATGTTCCTACTGCAGCTTAGCTCATAAACACTTTATGCTTCCCTGTCTGAACTGAATGAAGCACCAAGCATACATAAAATAAAATACATTATATATCATCGTCAACATATTTGAAAGCAGCTTCCAATTACACTGTTCAACCATGACTTCATGGAAAAATTTTTCTCATCCACTTATCTTACCTATAAATGAGCACATTAACTTACAGGAACACAGAAAAACCTGAAGTTCAAATGAATTCTAATCTGTCCAAAAATTTACCTTGCAAATAAAGGAAAAATCTACAATTCCGTGATATTTGTTTACTCCAAATTCAGAAGTTAACAGGTATTAAATAATACTTAAAAACTACATTTCTCAAACTCTTTCACCAAATCATTGCTAGGCCAGACCAAGTATGTCTTCCATTGTTTCTGAAGTATCTTAAGGCATAATTTCTCAGAATGCTATTGCCTTTTTTGGTTATAATCACCACATAGAACCGACTATTTCCACATTTGAAATGTTTATCCTTGTAATTTTACATAAAGAAACTCCCTTCAAAAACAAATTATCAACATCCCAAAATTTAGAATTACCAAGAATCCTTTAAAATTATAATTTTAATTTTCCTATATGGCTCTGCTTCTCCATGAAAATAAATGCTATTATGTTTATTGAAAATCCCCATGGAGAAACAAAACTTGGACATTTTTGTTCATTCACAAGAAACAAAAACTTTTCTAAGTGTCACATGTCTCCTGAGAGTAAGCATTCTGTGTCCAAAAACTAGCAGTGAGCTTTTAGATTTTACAAAATGTTAGCGAGAGCAATCAGAAACAGGCTTCTGAGAAAACTATGAGGTAGTGGCACAAACACAAACACACTCACACACCATTTCCTGCACTACAAAAAGGAGGAAGGGGAGACCTTCAGCAAGTTACTACTCCTTATTTCTAGAGCTGATCTTGTCAATTAATGCAATTATTAGCATTGTCAGAACTATAAATATTACACCCCCAAAACCTTAATATTACATTGTAGACTTCCAAATATTAACTACATTCTTAACAATAATGAAAGCAATCACATATTCAGGTATTTTTTTTGTTTTGCTTGTTTGTACAGAGGGAGATTGCCAACCTCTGTTCTGAGTGTTTACATCTACCAACTTAGTTAACCCTTAAAACAACCTAACTGATGGATGAAAAGCATGAGGAGCTTTAAATATACTTTAAGTAACTTAATCTACTTTAAGCAACTCCTCTGAGGTTGCACAGCTAGTGAATGGCAGAGCTGTGATCTGAACACAGGTTGTCTGATCAGAGCCCATATACCGTACTTGATCACTAAATCGTTCTTTCACTCTTCACCTTATAAATTATAATTAAGGTATTAGGCCTTATTTCAGGTGTCTGCTGCATTAGTTTGTTTGCTTTTTTAACTAAAAAGTCTCCTGCCAAAACAAGTAAGGAAATAAATAATGTAAGTGTATTTTATTTCTGAGTTCAAGAAACAACACGGGTTAAGCAGGATATTTTTTAAATGCTGAAATGGAGAGGCAAAAAGCTGGTCTAATCTAGGGTCTGAAATTAACAGTAACTTGACCTTGGTTCAGATCATAACAATGAAACATAAGGCAAAATGAAATCACTGATACCTAAATTTTGAAAAAAGATACAATGAGTTTAGTAAACAACTGTATTAGTGACAAACTACAGAATAAGGATTTCCATAACCAGTGAAATGATACGTAGAAGGGGAAGCAAAAATTAACACTGTTAGACATGTTCAAACGGTCCCAGTGTGACAAGGAAGGAAGGAAGGAAGGAAGAGGTGAGACAGAAGACTCTGAACGTGAGCTATATGCACTGAAAACCTTCCCAAGGAGCCCTTTACCTGGAGCTACCTAAACCCCTCTGAAGGTGGCAAACAAGGGTGGGAGCTCCGGTTACTGTTAGATATAATCCTGGGAAAGGAAACTGTTAATACGGTCAACAGAAATCCGAATACATGCAGCACCCTAGGGAAAAGTGCAGTCCAAGGCCCAGAGTGCAGCCTGGGGCTGAGTCCAGCCATACCGTGACCGGATGAGGACACCACCTCTCCTCCCCAGGGCTGCTGTGACATGACATGACAGGAAGTGTGGCAGGGCTTCTGGGAGTGCCAGGAGCAAGCGAGCCCTCAGGAACTGTCAGCTGACTTTACAGTGATGATGAAGACTAGGGTTCCTCCTAGAACAGGAGGAAGAAGAGGACCTAGCACAAGCACTGGAGCTTTGCACGGTGCATGGGACTCCCTGAATCCTCAGGTCTTCCTTCTAGGATGTGAAGATTTCCTCATAGGGCTATGCAAGGGGTAAAAAATAAAAACTAAGAAAGTATACCATTTTGGAGAGTGAATACTACGTGTCAAATAGAGTAATAAACATTTGCCAAGGATTATCAGATATATGGCATTACTGACCTCACTTTCCAAATAAGAAATTGGGGTATAATGAAATTGAATACAGCAATGGAAATATTTCTGTAAAACAGTATATAGAAACCTATAGTAAAGTACCTAGATACTGCAAGAAATGCAGTAAGTCTCAATAAATGATTGCTATTAATAAATTAAGAGTCTCTTCCTATCCAAGCATATAATTCTGGTATTGTCTTTATTGATTAAATGTGCAAGAGCTATAATACACGAGGGTGTTTATGTCAAGGAGTAAAACAGCAATCAATAAATTCACTGAAAAAGGGATTTCCATTTTTACATGTGATTTGTCTTCAAATTTCTTCCGGGATATTTTGTGTAAACTGACAATACAATAACATGAAATTCAGGCACGTCAGGGAGCGGGTGGTGACCACTCCCTGGTTCCTGTCCTGTCCGAGAGGAAACTGGAAATGGCTGAGCCCACAGGGGCCAGCAGTTGCTTCAAAGCCTCACACATGATCTAACACTCAGTAAGAAATATTCTTTGGTAATTTCCATTAGAGAAGGAGCCCGTGTGAAGTGCTAAACTGTCCAAAAGCACTATTTCCAAGACTTCGTAAAGGCACTTGTGGTTTAATGGCAATTTTGAGTTGGGGGACTTTTGAATGTATTACTTTCAAAATATTATTTGGCTAACAAGAATATTCAAGTTGCAATTTGTGTGAAAATGAATTGAAACTAGTCATACCAATTCAATATGTTTACCCAAACCAATGTTTTTTGAGCTATTTATAAATAAGAGCCAAAAACTGAGATCTCAGAATGATATAATCTACTTTTGAACTCACTTGGCATGAACACACCATCATGAGAAATGTGCAGATAAGGGTAATCTGTATCTTACATCAAGGTTCACACATAGTTAAGATAAATATTTTGAGGAACATAATTAAACAAAAAATTAGAACACAATAGAATGCATTTAATAATAAAATTTTATAGAACAGAATTTAATCTTTATTTAATGATTCATCAAGCATATCAAAAACATGGAGTGTTTCAGGGAGATAATCATCATCATCAATTACTGCTGCATTGAAGAGATGCAGAAGTGTCAATTAATAAGAGTTCTGGGTGACTTACTTTCCCATAACAATTTATAATAAAATGAACTAAGTGAACCAACTGAAATAAGAAACACTCAGAAATTTTTTAAATAATAATAAATTCAGGATTATTTCCTTTCCCTTTTTTAATCTCCTTATCTAAAATAAGATGTGTTAACAATGTTACTTTTACAACTCATTATTTCAGCCACAGACAGCAAAGAGAAAATGTGAATTAGACAGAAGAAGAATGAATATCCCTCAAAGATGAAAACTGGCTTGTGTGTCCTCTGCAAGGGATGGGTCAAGGTTGACTGTCTACTGGATTGTGCATCACATTAGGTAGAAGCAGAGCATCCTTTCTGTCTAGATGAGATATTAAATGCAGGTGAAGACGATGTACAGTGGTGCAAATTCGGCAAGGGTAGGGTCCTGGGGCTCTGCAACATGATGACACGGATAGACCAAACCACACTTCCCGGAATTCCATGCCCGAGAGGTACCCATGTGGGGACTGCCAGGAGAGAGTCTGGTGAGACATACAGAGGGCAGAAGTGGAGCCACGGCTCATGGGTATTGTCATTTATCCCCAGGATCACCTGACTGTCGTAAGGCAACAACAAACTCTACTCCCCACAACCAGGGGCCTCGTCAGCCTCCCTGACTCCTGGTACAGCTGCATATGCTTAAGCAACAGAGAAAGAGGCCAGCTGCTGCAAAAACCACCACCAGCCCTCCTGGCCCCCAACGTCAGAGACAGGGAAAACATTCAGGGGATTCCATCTGTCCTCCAGAGCTCCAGCTCATGCTTGTGGGTTCCATCTTACTCTTGTTCCCCCTAATGTACATGCTTCCTCACTTCTCAACAGCCTACCCTGTACATTTCAACCTCCAACATCAGATGCAATGACAACACCTTACAGAGACTGGTTGAAAAGCTCCCATTGAGGTGTAAGACCAAATCTCTGTAAGGAATCCCTTAACTTTATTCACAACACACACACACACACACACACACACACAGTAATATACATCACAGTGATTCCAAATGCCTGACTGATCAGAAGTTACAAGACGGAGTGATAGAGATTTACCCTTCCCCAAGTGAAACAACTAAAAAATTAACAACATACATTAAATAACAATTTTTAAGACACAGGACATCAGGCCAAGAAAGTGTAACGAGGTGGGGGAAGGCAGCTGGAGAGAAGCAGAGTCCCTGACTTGATACGAAATGAGACGGCATAAAAACCAAGCAGCTGGAATTCACAGGACAGAGTACAGAGAAGAGAGACCCTACACATACAGAGAACTGAAGATCTGCAGGGGGAAGGCGTGGAGCATTCAGCTAATTATTGATCAAGCTGATGTATGAAGAAACTACACAATGGCAATGTAGGAACACACAGAAAAGATCAGAAGGAACAGCACACCTCAGTGCTTACACAGAAGCACTTTCTGCAAGCCTGTGCAGAAAGGTCAGCCTCAGTAGTAGAGAACAATTAGCCACAAACTAAGCACTGTTAGAATCTGCTCAAAAGTAAAGCACAAAATGTGAAACTTTTTTCAGCTGAGTTAACTGCATCCCAGAACGAGGTTCAAGAATATGTACTGAAACGCAAAATAAATATTAGCAACAGAGTAAAATTCGTAACAACTAGAATAAAATGAAAACTTACCACTCAGGGAAGTAAGAAAATATGACTCACATAAGGAGAAAAATTAATCAACTACAACCAACCCGAAACAGACAGGATGTTAAAATTAGCAGACAAGGATATTAAAACTTACTATAGATGAATAACAAATGATCAAAAAGATAAGAGAGATGGAAGTCATAAAAAATGCAAAGCAAACATCTAAAGCTAAAACCTATAATGGGAGAGATGTATTCACTAGATGAGAATAATAACAGTTTTGACATGCAGAATAGAGGACAAGAAGAAATCAGGATAGAAATTTTTTTAAAAATTAAAGCACAGAGAAAAAGAATTTTTAAAAAATGAAAACAGAATTAGTTGTCAATTTTAAGCAACGTAACTGCAATGTCTAAAAATGCAACTGGAAGAGAGAAATAATTTTAGGAATCGTGACCAAAAATCTTCCAAATTAAATGAAAATTATAAACCCACAGGTACAAACAGCTCAACAAACTACAAATAAAGCAAACATAAAGAAAACCAATGATAAAGAGAAAATCTTAACAGTAGCCAGAGAAAAAGAAACATAATATATACAGAGGACCAAAGGATAACAGTAGATTTACAGACACAATGCGAGTAAAGAATGAAGACCAAAAGAAATGGTAATAATTTTCATTTAATACCTTACAGCATTTACAAAGAACATCTCACAGTGCATTACAAGTCTAAATGTAAAATCTAAAACTATAACTCTTCTGGGGGAAAATACAAAAGAAAATCTTTGTGACCTTGAACTATGTAGGCAAAGATTTCTTTTTTTTTTCTTTACAAATAAAAGGGAAACCATGATTTGACTAAATATGCTTTATTTTAGTATTTACGTCTATTCTTTTTTAATTTTATTTATTTTTATTTATTTACTTTTTATCCAACATTTCTTGGATATTACAGTTAAAGCAAAATCCAAAAAAGAAGAAATATATGAATTTAATAATATCAAAATATTAAAATTCTCCTCTTCTAAAGAGAATAAAGCCACAGACGGGGAAAAAAATATTTGCATACCACATATTTGATAAAGGACTTGTATATTAAAACACAAAAATTGAAAAAGTCAACATGGCACCCTGATTATTAAGTAAAAAAATTTTTTTTAATAAAATAATTTCTATTTCAACATAGAAGCTGTTGGATAGTAATACACTGGAAGTAGTACAGCACTGAAATTAAGTTGGTAAGATGGCGGAAGAGTAAGACGCAGAGATCACCTTCCTCCCCACAGATACACCAGAAATACATCTACACCTAGAACAACTCCTACAGAACACCTACTGAATGCTGGCAGAAGACCTCAGATCTCCCAAAAGGCAAGAAAGTCCTCATATACCTGGGTAGGGCAAAAGAAAAAAGAATAAACAGAGACAAAAGGATAGGAACGGGACCTGCACCAGTGGGAGGGAGCTGTGAAGGAGGAAAGGTTTCCACACACGAGGAAGCCCCTTCGCGGGTGGAGACTGCGGATGGCGGAGGGGGTAAAATTCGGAGCCGCGGAGGAGAGCACAGCAACAGGGGTGCGGGGGACAAAGCGGGGAGATTCCCGCACAGAGGATCGGTGCCGACCGGCACTCACCAGCCCGAGAGGCTTGTCTGCTCACCCGCCGGAGCGGGCGGGGCTGCGAGCTGAGGCTCGGGCTTTGGTCGGAGCGCAGGGAGAGGACTGGCGGCATGAACACAGCCTGCAGGGGGATAGTGCTCCACGGCTGGCCGGGAGGGAGTCCGGGGAAAAGTCTGGATCTGCCGAAGAGGCAAGAGACTTTTTCTTCCCTCTTTGTTTCCTGGTGTCCGAGGAGAGGGGATTAAGAGCGCTGCTTAAAGGAGCCCCAGAGGTGGGCGCGAGCCGCGGCTAAAACCGCGGACCCCAGAGACGGGCATGAGACTCTAAGGCTGCTGCTGCTGCCGCCACCAAGAAGCCTGTGTGCGAGCACAGGTCACTCTCCACACCTCCCCTGTGCAGCCCGCCACTGCCAGGGTCCCGGGATCCAGGGACAACTTCCCCGGGAGAACGCACGGTGCACCTCAGGCTGGTGAAACGTCACGCCGGCCTCTGCCGTCGCACGCTCGCCACGCACTCCATGTCCCTCCCTCCCCCCGGCCTGAGTGAGCCAGAGCCCCCGAGTCAGCGGCTCCTTTAACTCCGTCCTTTCTGAGCGAACAACAGATGCCCTCCAGCGACCTACACGCAGAAGTGGGGCCAAATCCAAAGCTGAGCCCCGGGAGCTGTGAGAACAAAGAAGAGAAAGGGAAATCTCTCCCAGAAGCCTCAGGAGCAGCGGATTAAAGCTCCACAATCAACTTGATGCACCCGCATCTGTGGAATACCTGAAGAGACAACGAATCATACCAAATTGAGGAGGTGGACTTTGAGACCAAGATTTATGATTTTTTCCCCTTTTCCTCTTTTTGTGAGTGTGTATGTGTATGCTTCTGTGTGAGATTTTGTCTGTATAGCTTTGCTTCCACCATCTGTCCTAGGGTTCTATCCGACTGTTTTTTTTATTGTTTTCTTCTTATTTCTTTAAAAAATTTTTTTTTCTTAATAATTTTTTATCTTAATAACTTTATTTTATTTTATCTTACTTTATTTTATTTTATCTTCTTTTTTCTTTCCTTCCTTCCCTCCCTCTCAGCCTCCCTCCCTTCTTTCCTTCTTCCTTTCTTCCTTCCTTCCTTCCTTCCTTTTCTTTCTTTCTTTCCTTCCTTCCTTCCTTCCTTTCTTTCCTTTCTTTCTCTCTTTCTTTCTAATTTTTCTCCCTTTTATTCTGAGTTGTGTGGATGAAAGGCTCTTGGTGCTGCAGCCAGGAGCACTGCTGTGCCTCTGAGGTGGAAGAGCCAACTTCAGGACACTGGTCCACAAGAGACCTCCCAGCTCCACGTAATATCAAACGGCGAAAATCTCCCAGAGATCTCCATCTCAACACCAGCACCCAGCTTCACTCAACGACCAGCAAGCTACAGTGCTGGACACCCTATGCCAAACAACTAGCAAGACAGGAACACAACCCCACCCATTAGCAGAGAGGCTGCCTAAAATCATAGTAAGTCCATAGACACCCCAAAACACACCACCAGACGTGGACCTGCCCACCAGAAAGACAAGATCCAGCCTCATCCACCAGAACACAGGCACTAGTCCCCTCCATCAGGAAGCCTACACAACCCACTGAACCAACTATAGCCACTGGGGACAGGCACCAAAAACTACGGGAACTACGAACCTGCAGCCTGCAAAAAGGAGACCCCAAACACAGTAAGATAAGCAAAATGAGAAGACAGAAAAACACACGGCAGATGAAGAAGCAAGATAAAAACCCACCAGACATAACAAATGAAGAGGAAATAGGCAGTCTACCTGAAAAAGAATTCAGAATAATGATAGTAAAGATGATCAAACATCGTGGAAACAGAATGGAGAAAATACAAGAAATGTTTAACAAGGACCTAGAACTAAAGAGCACACAAACAATCATGAACAACAAAATAAATGAAATTAAAAATTCTCTAGAAGGGATCAATAGCAGAATAACTGAGGCAGAAGAACGGATAAATGACCTGGAAGATAAAATAGTGGAAATAACTACCGCAGAGCAGAATAAAGAAAAAAGAATGAAAAGAATTGAGGACAGTCTCAGAGACCTCTGAGACAATATTAAACGTACCAACATTTGAATTATAGGGGTCCCAGAAGAAGAAGAGAAAAAAAAGTGACTGAGAAAATATTTGAAGAGATTATAGTTGAAAACTTCCCTAATATGGGAAGGGAAATAGTTAATCAAGTCAAGGAAGCGCAGAGAGTCCCATACAGGGTACATACAAGGGGAAACATGCCAAGACACATATTAATCAAACTATCAAAAATTAAATACAAAGAAAACATATTAAAAGCAGCAAGGAAAAAACAACAAATAACACACAAGGGAATCCTCATAAGGTTAACAGCTGATCTTTCAGCAGAAACTCTGCAAGCCAGAAGGGACTGGCAGGACATATTTAAAGTGATGAAGGAGAAAAACCTGCAACCAAGATTACTCTACCCAGCAAGGATCTCATTCAGATTTGATGGAGAAATTAAAACCTTTACAGACAAGCAAAAGCTGAGAGAGTTCAGTACCACCAAACCAGCTTTACAACAAATGCTAAAGGAACTTCTCTAAGCAAGAAACACAAGAGAAGGAAAAGACCTACAATAATGAACCCAAAACAATTAAGAAAATGGGAATAGGAACATACATATCAATAATTACCTTAAATGTAAATGGACTAAATGCTCCCACCAAAAGACACAGACTGGCTGAATGGATACAAAAACAAGACCCATATATATGCTGTCTACAAGAGACCCACTTCAGACCTAGAGACACATACAGACTGAACATAAGGGGATGGAAAAAGATATTCCATGCAAATGGAAACCGAAAGAAAGCTGGAGTAGCAATTCTCATGTCAGAAAAAATACACTTTAAAATAAAGACTATTAGAAGAGACAAAGAAGGACACTACATAATGATCAAGGGATCTATCCAAGAAGACGACATAACAATTGTAAGTATTTATGCACCCAACATAGGAGCACCTCAATACATAAGGAAAATACTAACAGCCATAAAAGGGGAAATCGACAGTAACACATTCACAGTAGGGGACTTTAACACCCCACCTTCACCCATGGACAGATCATCCAAAATGAAAATAAATAAGGAAACAGAAGCTTTAAATGATACATTAAACAAGATGGACTTAATTGATATTTACAGGACATTCCATCCAAAAACAACAGAATACACATTTTTCTCAAGTGCTCATGGATCATTCTCCAGGATACATCATATCTTGGGTCACAAATCAAGCCTTGGTAAATTTAAGAAAATTGAAATTGTATCAAGTATCTTTTCCGACCACAACACTATGAGACGAGATATCAATGACAGGAAAAGATCTGTTAAAAATACAAACACATGGAGGCTAAACAATAGACTACTTAATAATGAAGTGATCACTGAAGAAATCAAAGAGGAAATAAAAAAATACCTAGAAACAAATGACAGTGGAGACACGACGACCCAAAACCTATGGGATGCAGCAAAAGTAGTTCTAAGAGGGAAGTTTATAGCAATAAAATCCTACCTTAAGAAACAGGAAACATCTCAAATAAACAACCTAACCTTGCACCTAAAGCAATTAGAGAAAGAACAAAAAACCCCCAAAGTTAGCAGAAGGAAAGAAATCATAAAGATCAGATCAGAAATAAATGAAAAAGGAATGAAGGAAACGATAGCAAACATCAATAAAACTAAAAGCTGGTTCTTTGAGAAGATAAACAAAATTGATAAACCATTAGCCAGACTCATCAAGAAAAAAAGGGAGAAGACTCAAATCAACAGAATTAGAAAAGAAAAAGGAGAAGTAACAACTGACACTGCAGAAATACAAAGGATCATGAGAGATCACTACAAGCAACTCTATGCCAGTAAAATGGACAACCTGGAAGAAATGGACAGATTCTCAGAAATGCACAACCTGCCAAGAGTGAATCAGGAAGAAATAGAAAATATGAACAGACCAATCACAAGCACTGAAATTGAAACTGTGATTAAAACTCTTCCAACAAACAAAAGCCCAGGACCAGATGGCTTCACAGGAGAATTCTATCGAACATTTAGAGAAGAGCTAACACCTATCCTTCTCAAACTCTTCCAAAATATAGCAGAGGGAGGAACACTCCCAAACTCATTCTACGAGGCCACCATCACCTTGATACCAAAACCAGACAAGGATGTCACAAAGAGAGAAAACTACAGGCCAATATCACTGATGAACATAGATGCAAAAATCCTCAACATAATACTAGCAAACAGAATCCAACAGCACATTAAAAGGATCATACACCATGATCAAGTGGGGTTTATTCCAGGAATGCAAGGATTCTTCAATATACGCAAATCAATCAACATGATACACCATATTAACAAATTGAAGGAGAAAAACCATATGATCATCTCAATACATGCAGAGAAAGCTTTCGACAAAATTCAACACCCATTTATGATAAAAACGCTGCAGAATGTAGGCATAGAGGGAACTTTCCTCAACATAATAAAGGCCATACATGACAAACCCACAGCCAACATCGTCCCCAATGGTGAAAAACTGAAAGCATTTCCACTAAGATCAGGAACAAGACAAGGTTGCCCACTCTCATCACTCTTATTCAACATCGTTTTGGAAGTTTTAGCCACAGCAATCCGAGAAGAAAAGGAATCCAAATCGGAAAAGAAGAAGTAAAGCTGTCACTGTTTGCAGATGACATGATACTATACATAGAGAATCCTAAAGATGCTACCAGAAAAACTACTAGAGCTAATCAATGAATTTGGTAAAGTAGCAGGATACAAAATTAATGCACAGAAATCTCTGGCATTCCTATACACTAATGATGAAAAATCTGAAAGTGAAATCAAGAAAACACTCCCATTTACCATTGCAACACAAAGAAGAAAATATCTAGGAATAAACCTACCTAAGGAGGCAAAAGACCTGTATGCTGAAAATTATAAGACACTGATGAAAGAAATTAAAGATGATACAAACAGATGGAGAGATATACCATGTTCTTGGATTGGAAGAATCAACATTGTAAAAATGACTATACTACCCAAAGCAATCTACAGATTCAGTGCAATCCCTATCAAACTACCACTGGCATTTTTCACAGAACTAGAACAAAACCTTTCACAATTTGTATGGAAACAAAAAAGACCCCAAATAGCCAAAGCAATCTTGAGAACGAAAAACGGAGCTGGAGGAATCAGACTCCCTGACTTCAGACTATACTACAAAGCTACAGTAATCAAGACAGTATGGTACTGGCACAGAAACAGAAATATAGATCAATGGAACAGGATAGAAATCCCAGAGGTAAACCCAGGCACATATGGTCACCTTATCTTTGATAAAGGAGGCAGGAATGTACAGTGGAGAAAGGACAGCCTCTTCAATAAGTGGTGCTGGGAAAACTGGACAGCTACATGTAAAAGTATGAGATTAGATCACTCCCTAACCCCTACACAAAAATAGGCTCAAAATGGATTAAAGACCTAAATGTAAGGCCAGAAACTATCAAACTCTTAGAGGAAAACATAGGCAGAACACTCTATGACATAAATCACAGCAGGATCCTTGTTGACCCACCTCCTAGATAAATGGAAATGAAAACAAAACTAAACAAATGGGATCTCATGAAACTTAAAAGCTTTTGCACAGCACAGGAAACCATAAACAAGACCAAAAGACAACCCTCAGAATGGGAGGAAATATTTGCAAATGAAGCAACTGACAAAGGATTAATCTCCAAAATTTATAAGCAGCTCATGCAGCTCAGTAACAAAGAAACAAACAACCCAATCCAAAAATGGACAGAAGAACTAAATAGACATTTCTCCGAAGAAGATATACAGACTGCCAACAAACACATGAAAGAATGCTCAACATCATTAATCATTAGAGAAATGCAAATCAAAACTACAATGAGATATCATCTCACACCAGTCAGAATGGCCATCATCCAAAAATCTAGAAACAATAAATGCTGGAGAGGGTGTGGAGAAAAGGGAACACTCTTGCACTGCTGGTGGGAATGTGAATTGGTACAGCCACTATGGAGAACAGTATGGAGGTTCCTTAAGAAACTACAAATAGAACTACCATATGACCCAGCAATCCCACTACTGGGCATATACCCTGAGAAAACCATAATTCAAAAAGAGTCACATACCAAAATGTTTATTGCAGCTCTATTTACAATAGCCAGGAGATGGAAACAACCTAAATGTCCATCGTCAGATGAATGGATAAACAAGATATGGCACATATATACAATGGAATATTACTCAGCCATAAAAAGAAACGAAATTGAGGTATTTGTAATGAGGTGGATAGACCTAGAGTCTGTCATACAGAGTGAAGTAAGTCAGAAAGAGAAAGACAAATACCGTATACTAACACACATATATGGAATTTAAGGGAAAAAAATGTCATGAAGAACCTAGGGGTAAGACAGAAATAAAGACACAGACCTATTATACAGTGGACTTGAGGATATGGGGAGGGGGAAGGGTAAGCTGTGAGAAAGTGAGAGAGTGGCATGGACATATATACACTACCAAACGTAAAATAGATAGCTAGTGGGAAGCAGCTGCATAGCACAGGGAGATCAGCTCAGTGCCTTGTGACCACCTAGAGGGGTGGGATAGGGAGGGTGGGAGGGAGGGAGACGCAAGAGGGAAGAGATATGGGAACATATGTATAACTGATTCACTTTGTTATAAAGCAGAAACTAACACACCATTGTAAAGCAATTATACTCCAATAAAGATGTAAAAAAAAAAAAGTAAAGAAATTAAGTTGGTATTCATCAAAACTAGATTGTTTTAACTTGAGATACTAATTCTCAACTACAAGGTAAATATACATATATGTGTGTATACATATATGAATAAATATAATAGTTATATATGTTACATACTATACATACACACACAATTAATATATGTGTGCAAAGAAGGTATGCATGCAAGTAAACTCAAACGTGTTACATGTATACATATATTATATGTATGTATGCATACAGAAAAGGAATTAAAAGGGTAAACAGGAAAATACTTAACACAAAAAAGATAGCATTAATGGTGAAACAGTGGAGCAGAAATGAAATAAGGTCATGGAGAACTCAAACAGCAAAACGGCAGATGTAAATTCTACCTTACCAGTAATCACATCATATATAAATGGACTAAATGCTCCAATCGAAAGGCAGAGACTGGCAAAGTGGGTTTTCAAAACATGATCCAACTATATGCTGCCAAAAGACAAACTTGAAATTCAAAGACTTAAGTAAATTAAAGGCAAAAGTATGAAAAAAATATACCATGCAATCGGTAACCAGAAAAAAAAAAAAAGCTGCAGTGGCTAGACTACTATCAGACAAAATGGATTTTAAAACAAAGATTGCTACTGGAGGGAATAAAAGGACATTTTTATAATGATAATAATGTCCATCCATTAGGAAGACGTAACTATTATGAACATATACACACCTAACAACAGAGCCCGAAACTACATCCAGTAAAACCTGACAGAATTAAAGGGAAAAAGAGGAAAATTTTTAAATGTGAGTTGAAGACATTAAATCCCACTTTCAATAATGGAAACAACTAGATAGAAGATAAAAAAAGAAAGAGAATATTAGAATAAAAACATAAATCAACTACAGGCATACCTCATTTTATCGTGCTTTGCTTTACTGCATTTAGCAGATAATGCCTTTTTTACACACTGAAGCTTTGTGGCAACCCTGCAATGAGCCAGTCTATCCTTTCCATTTTTCCAACTGCCTTTGCTCACTTCATGTCTCTGTGTGCAAGTTTCGTAATTCTGGCAATATTTCAAACTTTTTCGTTATTATTATATTTGTTATGGTGACCTGCGATCAGAGATCTTTGATGTCTCTACTACAGTTCACTGAAGGATCAGTTAATGGTTAGCATTTGTTAGAAATAAAAATTTTTAATTAAGGTATGTACACTGTGTTTTTAAACGTAATGCTACTGCACAATTATCTCACAGTATAGTGTAAATATAACTTTCATATGCATTAGGAAACCAAGAGATTTGTGCTGACTCTCTTTATTGCAATGTTTGCTTTACAGCAATATCTCCAAGGTATGCCTGCCGAACTAATGTATATGTATACAATATGTCACATAATAAAAACAATCTCAAGTGTACATGGAATATTCTCCAGGATTTTCCATATGTTGGGACGTAAAACAAGTCTCCATACATTTTCCCAAAGTTAAATCATAAATACAATACTTTTATTTCCTTTAACCATATGTAATGACATTGGAAATCTATATACCAAAAGGAAATTTGGGAATAAACAAATGTGTAAGTGTAAATAACATACTATTACATGAGCAATGGATCAAGGAAGAGAAGAGAAAAGAAATTTAAAAATACTTTGAGATGAATGAAAACAAAAACAGAACATACCAAAAGTTATAAGCAGCTAAAGCAGTGGTGAGAGGAGAATTTATAGCTATAAATATCTGTATTTAAAAAGAAGAAATATCTCAAATCAACAACCTAACTATCCATGTTAAGAAACTAGAAAAAGAAGAGCAAACAAAACCCAGTACAAGCAGATAGAAGGAAATAAAAACTGTGGCATAAAAAATGAAGAAAAATAGCCAAAATCAAGAAACCTGAAAGTTGGTTATTTGAGAAGATCATCAAAACTAAAGGTCAGCTACAAAAAAAAAAAAAAAAAAAAATCGCAACTAATATGGTACTTAATGGTGAACAAATGAAATTCACCACTCTAGGTTCAGGAACAAAGCTAGGATTTATGCTCTTATCACTTCTATTCAACACTGTAGCCCAGGGAAGTTGGGCAAGGAAAACGAGATAAGAAGTAATCCAGATTGGAAGGAAAGAAGGATAAATATTCACAGTTGACACAATTATGTACATAGAAGATCCTAAAAAATCCACCAAAAAACTACCAAAACTAATAAACAACTGTAGCAATTTTGCAGGATACATTATCAATATTCAACAAATCAGTGGTATTCTATGCACTAACAATAAAGAAAAATAAAATTATGAAAATATTTTAAATACTCAGAAATAATTTTAACCAAAAAAGTGCAAGATATACACTTAATGTGGTAAAACATCATAAAAGGAAACTAAAGACTTAAGTTAATTGATAGATATACCATGTTCATGGACTGGAACACAATATAGTTAAAAAATACAATGAACACATTTCCCGGCAATTCCACTCCTAAGTATGTACCCTAGGGAATTGAAAAATCTATGTCCATACAAAACCTGTGCATGAATATTCAGAGCAGCATTAGCCATAACAGCCAAAAAGTAGAAATAATCCAGATGCCCACACGATGATGAATGGATAGAGAAAATGTGCTGTATTCATATCATGCAATATTATCCAGCCATAAAAAGGAATGAAGTACTGATACATGCTATAGCATAGATGAATCTTGAAAACATGTCACAAGAATGAAGTCAGGCACAGAAGGCCTCATATTATATGATTCAATCTGAATAAGCAAATCCACAGAGACAGAAAGTAGATTATGTGCAGATGAATCAAGCTGAACAGTGAATGACTTTCTCTCTGCTCACAAACAGCACAGTACACCACTCATTTAGGTATTCATTCTAAGTTTTCACATATTACGTATCAGTAAAAAGAGAGATACAAACATTTAACTAGAATGTCATTTTGTATCTTCTATTTTGACAGGCCAAAAATATTGTAAAATGATTAAGTAGGTGAGATTTAGTAATGCCTGAAAGAATTCTGGATACTTTCAAAAGAGTAAAACATAAAGATAACTAGAATTTTCTTTGCGAAGGCAGTTTCTGGCAGAAAGAAATTATGAGAAAAGGTAAACCCATGTGCAAACATCAGGACTGTGTCTAGGCTACAGCATGGATGTAGGCAAAGTGAGGCTGGAAGGTATTTCACAGACAAATTTATAATAAAGGAACTGGAAAACGATGGTATGGATTTTAAATAGTATTCAATGTGTTTATTATTATTTTTGTAAGAACAGAGCTGTAAATGGAAAATATGTTTTAGTAAACAATCCTGCAGGAAATTTAAAAAGTCTGCTCACTGAAAAAAAATTCCAAAACCAGTGAACTCACCTAGCACCCAGGCTTAAGAAATACAATTCTTCATTAAAAGAATCTAGCACTCTTGGCAAAAAAGCTGATCCCAGGCCTGGGATATCTTGCTGTGCCAGAAATAAGAAAATGCTCAAAGAATGACAGGCTGTATCAAAAGGACGCAGAAGACAACGTGAACAGGCTCCCGTGTGAGCCCCAAAGATAATAATTATGGAAATGATTCATAAATTTAAAAAAAATCCCCGTGTGTCCACTGACATACAAAAAACAAACCAAAAAAAAACAAACAAAAAAACTATTCCAACTAATACAGGAGTAACAGACATGCTACAAAATAACTAGAATTAATCTTCTTCAAATGTTAAACTATCTGTTGTATTTCTCCTCTTAATAAGCACAAACAGAATTGATTCTATATTAACAATATTTTTCTTTGCTGAATGAGTTCTGGCCTCTGTTTGCTTTAGAAATTTTCGAAAGAAAGGTGACAGAATTTCACAGTTATCTAACTTTTATAGTTGGCAATAAGATGCCTTGTTTCTCCAGTTTCTTATTCTCAAACTAATTTAATTTCCTTTCCCTACAGTATTAAAGGAAAAATAATGGTTTCTATTATTTAGAGTTTTTACTCCCCAAATAAGATATTAAAACTTGGGACTGCTTGTTGTACTTTCAACCATAACAATATGCTCAAATGTTCACGAACCCACTTATTATTAAAACAACACTATGCTTTACTTCCTAAACTGAAATTACTCAGGAAAGTAAATTCTGAAATGTATGGTACAGCCACCTCGAACAATAAATCCATGAAAAATTTTTTGGACATCACTGCTTTGTTTCTTCTGTTTCTTTCATTAAGTTCGACTTTCTTCACAGGGGATGACAAGGATAGTATGAAATCCAAAAGGAGTGGGATCTCATTTTACCATCATTTATAAAGTAAACATCCCCAAATACTAAATAATTGCAGCACTTGGGCAAGGACGGCACCATTATTAAAAATTTCAAATAGATTATGGGAATAATACAGGCCATACTCAACATGACTTGATAAAGTAATGCTTTCCAGCAAAAAGGTGAGGGAGAGTGAAGGCAAGATAAAGTCGAGTGACGTAAGGTCAGACCAGAGTGGACCAGAGGCAGGTGAAGGCAGGAGATGTGCGTACGCAGGGCTTGAGCGTCCCTTCGGCTATGTATAATATTTTGCAAAGTAAAATTGACTGAGATGGAAGCTATTTTGCATGGTACAGTGGCGATGGCTAACAAATGAGAGTTCTGTGGGCTGCATGTTAGTCCCCTGCCTCATCTGCCACCCCTAATGACAGCAGCCACCTGCTGTTTTATTGTCACAGCTGGAGCCAGTTCATACTCCTTGGTGCTGAGCTCTGCCCATGAGCACCAAGCTCTCTCCTCGCCTCATTACTTTGATGAACTTTTTATGGTCAGCACCCATGAAGACATCATCTAGGACTATGCGACACAGGCTGGCTTCAGGGATTACTTCCAGTTACATGAGGTGATAACACAGTGACACAAGAGCTGCCTGTGTCTGTCAGCTGGTGCAGAAGGAACCGCACTACACTTTTGACACTACAGGGCCCAGGACAGGTAAAAATGCCATGAAATCCTCATGCTTAATAATGTTCTTTCCTCCTCATTGCCATGTAAAGATCATAAGATACTGCCATAATGAAGCCTTTTAATGGTACATGTTATTATAGAAAACCTAATGTACTGTTTATGATTACCACCATAACGTTAAAATTCTTTTCATTTTCTATAGATTGAAAGTCATAGGAAAAAGTTTTTCCCTTAGCTTTTAAAAAAAAAGGGATAAAAACTGAAGCAGAATCAAAATCTTATTTGTATCAATAAGCTATTTTAAAATAAAACTTTGTGAGCTGTTTTTTTAATGTTTCTTAGTTTAAAAAAATGCAGCAATGATACATCAGCTGATTTTAAACTAAACTGTCATGTGTAATTTTTTTTTTTTTTTTTTTTTTTTTTGCGGTATGCGGGCCTCTCACTGCTGTGGCCTCTCCCGCTGCGGAGCACAGGCTCCGGACGCACAAGCCCAGAGGCCATGGCTCACCGGCCCAGCGCTCTGCGGCACGTGGGATCCTCCCGGACCGGGGCACAAACCCGCGTCCCCTGCATCGGCAGGCGGACTCTCAACCACTGCGCCACCAGGGAAGCCCTGTCATGTGTAATTTTGATGGAAGAAAATCTGTTTGAATACTGATGTCTTGAATACCAAAAGACTGCATAAGCTTTTTCTGATAATTGCTGGCCAAACATATACAGAAGTCACTGAAGAGTAAGGTTTTTTTTGGCCCATGAAGAAATTAGAAATTTTTAGCTCCTTTTGTCCAAATCAGACAAATTACCATCTAATGGCTTACTTTCTCTTACACCATTAAAATAACTTATAAATATCCATGAAGACATAAATAGTGATTCGTATAATGCTAGGAGTTTTTCATTCACCTCAACAGGGGTACATTTATGACTCTCCACAAGTGCCATAGCCTGAAAGTGTGTCCTATGCTGAAACCTAACCTCCAATGTGGTGTCAGGAGGTGGGGATGTTGAGAGTTGATTAGGTCATGAGGGTGGAGCCCCACTGAATAGGATTAGCGAACTTAGAAGAGACCTCACCCCACAGGGCTCCCTCACCTCTGAAGCCACGTGGGAACACAGGAGGACGGCCGTCTATCAACCAGGAAGCAGGTCCTCATCAGACACCAAATCTGTAGGCACCTGGACCTTGGACTTCCAGCCTCTAGAACTATGAGAAATAAGTATCTGCTGTTTATAAGCTGCCCAGTGGAATCCTGTTATAGCAGCCCAAATGGACTAAGACAACAAAGTAATTGAAACTGTTCTTAAAAAATGTGTTCTTTAAATAATATTTGGCATCAACCAAAGAACACATATAACTGCTAGGTAAGAATGAAGTAGAACATAAAGCAACCTGTGTGCCTTTTTTCCTCATCTCATCTCACTGCCTACTCTGAAAAACAACTACATGAAGAATCACTTTATCATTCCTTTACTTGATTTTATAGTTTTACCACATATGTACACATCCTTAAATAATATAATAAATATTATGTGATTTTAATATAATTGTAATATAATAATGTAGTATTTTATAATGTTATAAAATAATATATTGCTTAGTTTGGCTTATTTTTGAGTTTTTCAAAAATGGTATATTGTGGTAGTAATGAACATTTGGGTTGTTTCCAATTTTTTGTGATTACTGGACACAACTTAAGTTTTTTTTTAATCGTTTCTATTGCAGCAAAAATTTCTGTGTGAAATTTATCAACTTCCAAGTGCTTTGGTCTTGCCCTGTTCTCATTTTCTCCCCTAAGAAAACCTCCTATAAGTTTAAATATAAGACCAGTAAATGTGTTTCCATTATTCCAAAATTAAAAATATATTTACAAACAATGGGTAGCATATCTACAACCAGTGAAACTAAATAATATTATCTAAAATTCCATTTAAGCCTTTCACAAGTAATGACTCTTCCCATCCCAAAAACGGTACTGAACACACGGTGAGAAGAGACCACTGTAGTCCAAACGACAGTGTGTGGTCCAACCGAAACCAGTGGTCTCCATGTGTGGGAAAAACTGACCTTCACCACTCCTCAGCTGGGCATCCATAGATCACGGCCCGCACTAACACACACAAGATGACCGAGTGCTGGAAGGCAGGAGCAACTGATGTTTCCCCAGGGAACTTGGATAAAAGGAATATAACAGCAATTCAAGCAGTAATTATACTAACACACCAGCAACACCAGAAGAGCTAAGAATCAATCTTACAAACTACACTTTTCCTCAAAACCCTACTCAAGTCCAAAATCCAAAATTTAAAAGGAAGTAACTCTTCTATAAACAATTCCAGCCTCTCCTTTACAACCCCCAGGTCTGCTTTCAAAAGGAGAAACCTAACATTCAAACTTTCAATGTCATAACCTTAATATAATAATGCAATTATATATGATGGCATTTGTCAATATAATGGCCTTAGGTACAGTCGGTTCTAACTAGTTAAGCATTACAACTGTGGGTATTCAGAACACAACTTCTGTTTCAAATTTTAGATTAAAAGGAGTGGAAAAAGTAAAACTAGAATTCCCTCAAAAGAGAAAAATGAACCCTTACTATTCATTCGGTACTCTGTGGTAAGAAAAATCAACATTTTCCAATCCATCAAGGAGTAAAAAGCATAGAAGTAATTTCAATGTGCCTTCTAAAATTAGGAAAAGTCATACTCACACACATCCTGTGAGACAGACTCCCATACTTCTACATATAGTTATAATAATTCTCACTGCTACATTTCTATGAAAAAAGTGTTATTGTCCTTTGCAATGTAACTGGAAAAATGTACACGCATTAATATTTTTTAAACATAACTAGTTTTAGTGAAAGAAAAACCGTGCCAAACATAAACCTATATTCTCACAATGGATTGACTTAGTTAGAAGGACCGCGATTTAGATCTATTTTTTGGGTTTAAATGAAAGATAAGTTAGAAATCTACAATAAAGAATATATCAATACACCATTTAGTTAAAGAGAACTAACGAGAAACATTTTAGAATAATTTAGAAAAAATCATTGTTTTCAATTTCATGTCATACGTAAATGTAAACGAAATAGATAATTTAATAAATAAAATAAATATATACAGACAATTAAAAATTCACCATGGTTAGCTCTGTGCAGTAATATTAAGCTAGAATTTTTATTTAGAATTTTCTGTAATTTCAGAATATTCTATAATTAATGCCTTATTTAATAATCTAAAAATATAACAGAGGCAAATTAATTTTTCTTGATATCCCTGCCAACACCCTCATGCTATTTAAAAAGAAAAACATCCAAACCAGCTACAAAATACCTCGTACTGACTACAGAGGTAGAGCTCCACCGAGTCCATAGACATCCTGGACTATCACAAAGAAAAGCCGATGCTGGGCCACGGTCAGGTCAGAGCTTGTGAGCCCGTCCACCACCCCACTTGCGTTCCCATGTTCAGTATGCGCCACATCGTGATGCTAGCCTGGAGATACAAAGATGAATGAAAACGTCCCAAACCCTGGGGAGCTCAGAGCTTCCCCAGGGGCGTGAAAACATAACAAATGCTTTATGTTTTTTTTAAACAAATGTTTTAATCATTTCCCTAAGTAGGTGACCAATAAAAGAGCAGATTTGGGGACAAATATTGAGTTCATTAACCAATTCTCCGGGTTAATCTGTTGCCTGAAGGTCAGGAAAACCAGTGTTTCCAGCCAGAGATTAAACACTACACTCCACAATATGAAATAACTGGAGAGCCCAAATTGGAATCAACTAATCAAAGGGCCCGTGACGACATTGAACCGCTTGTGCGGTGCATTACAATAATGTGTTGTACAGTGTTTACTTCATTCTGATTCTGAATATCAATTTTGAGATAGACAAATGACTTAATAACATCCCATTCCAAAGGTGAAAAAGTACCACCATATTTATGCCCTAATTAACTCAAAACAAATCACAATTTCAAAAATGTTAAAATATGAAAAAACATGTGTCTTATAAGCAGGAAGCAGGTAATAAACCATAATATACCTGTTCTTTTAGAGGCAACAGACACAACATATAAACATCTAAGAAAACAAAATGTTCCAGATAAAGGCAGAAGGAGTGTAGTAAAATTTCTTTCACAACATTTTAGACTGCAAGAGGTTATTTCCATTAAAAATACCTGTATGAATACCAATTAGGGAACTTCACAATCTTAAAACTGTGACAACTCATTAGGATTTTATCACTACTTATCCTAAAAGGGAATATCGTATACTTCAAATAAACCTTACAATGGTCCTTATCTGATTTAGTAATTTAAAATCACGGAGAATCTCTTATTTTATAAATACGAAAGCTTCACATTATCGGCATATTACCTTACATCTATCTAAAGAAGAACCAAAACATTAAAGGAGAATTGGGGTATCTTATACACACACACAGTCACACATACACACGCACACAGATCTGACAGGACAGGATAAATCCTAACCAACCACATTCTTGTCCCTTCTAGCTGAGTAGCAAAGAGAAAAGAAAATTTGTCCTACCATTTTTTTTAATATATATATTTTTCTATCTGGTCATTATCACTCACTTCCATAGTTCCAGCGGCTATATAAGGATGATTCTTAACTATCTTTTTGCTTGTATCCACATACAAACAGGCATACATATTTGAAGTCTGAATGTCTCTTTCAAGCTCTAAACTCTGATTTCCGGCTACCTAGTACATATCCCCACCTGAATAATCTATGGTCACCTTAAATTGTGCACAACTAAAACTAAACGTGTCATCTTTCCTCCCACACTGTAATCCCTAATCCCTGCCACGTGCTCCCTCTCCAGGGTTCTCTACCTTGGTTAAGAGATCACCACTTTCTAGCTAGTCGTCCAGGTTCCAAACCTAAAGCCACCCTTCACCACGCCAGTCACCCTCCTACATCTCCTGAATCTGTCCTCTACTCTCCACCCTTCCTTGTTTCCTTTCTTAGTGGTTTCTGAACAATGAAAATATGGGTCCTAACTGGCCTAAATGTCTATAATTACTCTAAATTCAGTCATTAACTACACTGAAAACACACTATATAAAAAATGAACATATTAGTTTTTATCTAAACCATAGCACTTACGATAGGAAGAGGGGCTGACCAGACAAGATGCTAAGACAACAGGGGTGGAGCTTCTCTGCACTTTAGTAGAAAAGTCTGTGAGGACAGACACTGTGAGCTATTGTAGCTACATTGTACAAGTAAGGAAGAAACAAAAGAAAAAAATTGTTTAAATACCCTATCACTTCCTAAAACAATATGAGTCTACCAAAAAATGGTAACTTTCATTTTTGAGTTCTGATTTTACTTTAAACAAAATAGCAAAGAGCAGAGTTGAGTGCTTTATTAACAAATATTCAAAATAGAACAAAGCATGATTTAGGCTATCTCCGAAAAGTATTAGGTTGAACTAAACAGAAAAAAAGGCAGTCAAAATCAGCAATTTCTCATGTCTCAATCTAATTAAGGTAGTGGGCTCATCTCTCTTTAGTTTTCACTACATATTTAAGAAGGACAAATATTTAACAGTTCTTTCAGGCTGTTAATTTCTAAACTGTATTCTTTCTATACTTAAGAAAGTATGTCCTCTTAACATATTCCTTATGCAATAGTTCTCATGGAAAACCTGTTCTCTGCTAATATTCTCAATTCTCTCTATTATAACTCGTGCAACTTTCTCATCTGCTAAACCAACTATAGAGCATAGGAAACGTGAAGAATCAAAAGCAAAGCTTAGATTACCATACCTGGCTAATATGCTAAAAATATTAACACCAGGGCTTCCCTGGTGGCGCAGTGGTTGAGAGTCCGCCTGCCAGTACAGGGGACAAGGGTTCGTGTCCTGGTCTGGGAAGATCCCACATGACGCAGAGCGGCTGGGCCTGTGACCCATGGCCGCTGAGCCTGCACGTCCGGAGCCTGTGCTCCGCAACGGGTGAGGCCACAACAGTGAGAGGCCCGCGTACCGCAAAAAAAATAAATAAAAAATAACACCAAAGAATCATCCCAGAATGTAATTTACAACTAAAAAGTACTTCAGGAACTCTTTTCATTGGTATCTGGCCTTTCCCAACTGATGCAGAATTCCAGACAAGAACCATACTGTTCTTCCTTTGTAAACTTTTCCTCATCCCAGGTTTCCACTTCCAACTCTATAGAAGGTGATCATTGTAAAATTCAGCTGGGCACTTTACTCAGAGGGAATGACAGATTCTAGAGAGCACCTACTCTGGGTTTGCAGCCTCTGTCATTGATATAAGAGAGGATGTTTTCATGCCAGGGAGTATCCTTCACTGTTACAAAGACTTATGTGTGTACCTCTGACAACCAAGGGAAATTGCTATCATTTGAGAGATATGGATCCGAAATGGAAAATATATATAATATATTTTGGATGAATACAGATATAAATTAACGAATTTAAAGATAAAGTCAACATCGGAGAACATCTCTAGTCTAAGAACATATCTTCACCTCTGGGGTCCTAATAATGTGACTTCACAGTGTGTTTACATTTGGTCAAATGATTAAAGATAACCCAAATTAAAACAAAACAAAAACAGATGAATAAATCAGAATACTATTATGTTTAGATAAAAATCATGAAAAAATACTAAATAAACCAGAATGCTTATACTGATTGACTAGCATGATTTATCACCTGTTTAAAAGGCCACATGGGAAGTCAAGTTATAATTAAAAGGTTGATTCACTGAGGATGCAGAATGAAGAGCTAGCTTCCTTATTAAGATGATAAAACTACCCAAAATGAGGGTTCTCTTCCCTACACTGTCCTAATAAATGCTCTTACAATTCTTGCTTCTTGGCTTACTTGGTTTTAACTTTGACATAGACTGCCATCCTTTTATTAACCTGATTCTTATCCAGAGAGGTAACAGTATAAATCATTTAGGTTACCGCCATCTTTCATCACACTCTAGTCCAGGTGAGATAAAACAGTCACTTTAATTAAATTCCAAAGGTTATTTTAGGCTAATTTAGAAGCACTTATATGCCTATGCCAATTGTTTGTTGTACATATGTATGTTTACTTGTGTATATTTGCATATACATACCTTACATATACATTTTATATATACACATACACATGTGTATGTGGGCATGTGTGTATACAAAATTTTCCCAATCTAATTATAGAAACTCTTAATGATTTATCTTACCTAAATTTTTCTCAGTTGATTTACTACCTACAATTTTACACATTATCCATTGAATGATTTCCCTAAATCACCTCATACACAACAGTCGCTCTTTTTCACATCACTTGACCAGTGATGGTCTCAAGCTTCCTATGATGAAGCTGCCTGCCATCTATGCTAATGAGAAAAGAGACTGGTTCTCTGCCAAGATTCCCCAAGCAAAGTGAGTGACGGGGACAGTCTGGTACAGATCGGACTGGAGAGTCTCAGCAACGACCACATTTGCACAGAGCACAAGAAGCCAAAAGAGACATCACCTGGTTACTACTTCAGTACTGCGGGGCGGACTAGATTGAGAAGGGACGCCTCCAGAGTCTGCACTAGTAACTATGTACCTCCCTGCAGGGGCATCTAAAGATCTGTCTGTGGTGAAGCATCAGGGACCAGAAGAAGAGTTAAGAGAGCAAAAAGATAGGGTTACCTGGACCAATTTCCCAAAAGCCCCTCTCCCCAAAATCGCTATCCCTTACCCCTGAACTGCAACCCTGCAGTCGGACACAGGCACCAGTGAAGCTGTCCTTAACCCAATCGCCACGTTCCCCTATGGATGTGAGAGATGAGGGCCTGCACCCTATCTTCCTAGTTCCTTGGACTGAACCCACACGGGACAAATGGCTAGTTAGCAATACCTAAACGAAGAGCATGTGCACATCATAAAGGGCAGAGGGGTCACCCTCAAAGACAGCAGGTCTGCATCCCTTCACCCTGTAAACAAACGTTACCTAACATGAAAAGGGGTCTTTGCAGATGTTATTAAGTAAGAATCTAAAGATGGGAAGATCTGGACTTCCCTGGCGGTTCAGTGGTTAAGACTCCACTGGACGGAGCGTGGGTACGATCTCTGGTCGGTAAGTTCCACATGCTGTGTGGTGTGGCAAAACAAACAAAGTAAAGATGGGAAGGTTTACCCAGGTTATCCTCCTGGGCCCAAGTCGCAACCACAAGTGTCCTCCTAAGGCAGGCAGAAAGAGATGTGACTGACGGAGAGAAGAAAGCAAGAGTCCCAGTGACGGGGCCACAGTGAGGACTTCCAGAAGGCCCAGAGGGAACACAGCCAGGCCGACATGTTGATTTTGGTCCAGTGATGCCAATGCCAGACTCGTGGCTTCCAAAACTGAGAGAAAATAAATTTCTGTTGTGTGAAGCCACCAGATATGTGGTAATTTGATACAGTAGCCACAGGAAACTAACATAGCATATTTCATATTCTGCCCAGAATATTTACATGGTAACTTCTAAACTGAAGCTCTATAAAAAGTAGCAAAATATCAAGTAAAAAAATAAATAAAGTCCTTAATAATGTTCTGGGCATATACATAGTTTTATATGTATATTTAATTCAATGGTCAGAATACTATAAAAGCGTTTTTTCACAACACTTTCACATTCCGCTTTGTTTCATTTTTATTTTTAAATAAACATATATTTTTTGACCCTAGAAAATGAAAACAGGCAAGGTCATTTTATAAAGGTTTATAATTGGCATGAGTCCCCCTTCAGAGTGTATTCTGGAGGCGATTAAGCTCCGTGCATATTCTTACTATCACCTCCTCCCTTCCAGGGATACTAACCCTTCAAAAAGAGTTGTCTGGAGCCTGTTCTCCCTCTAAGTTAAGCTGGAGGTGGTTAAAAAAAGGCAGAGTCCAAGAGTCAGAACATCCTCTGAAAGAAAGGCACCTGTTTCAGAAAGCACCTACATTTCAGGCGCTGACAACAGAAACATGTGCTTCAATGCATGACTTCTATCCGCTGATCCTCCAGTAACTGGAGCTGAGAAGCAAGGTCTCAGACCTCAGCCCTCTAACGTCTGTCCCCTCCCCCCGACACCGACCCCCCCCCGCCCCCCGCCGCCCTGGCTTCCAGCTTCCACCTGGTGGGAGGAAGGCACGCTGGGGAGTGGAGGAGACATCATTAATAAGGAAAAATTAAAGTCCTAAGCCTTCCTTTCTCGGTAATCCTAAATTCCAATATCCAAACCAATAATCTAATGTATGCCATAGCTTTAGAGAGATTAGCTCTTCAGCAATAGTAAATGTTAATCAGAGAAATCATACACTTTATGGTGAGAAAAAACTTATTTGGCACTAAAGAAATGAGAAGCAAACAGCTCCAAACAGTGACATATAAAAATGCTTTCGGGCTTCCCTGGTGCCGCAGCGGTTGAGAGTCCGCCTGCTGATGCAGGGGACACAGGTTCGTGTCCCGGTCCGGGAAGATCCCACATGCCGCGGAGCGGCTGGGCCCGTGAGCCATGGCCGCTGAGCCTGTGCGTCCGGAGCCTGTGCTCTGCAACGGGAGAGGCCACAGCAGTGAGAAGCCCCCGTACCGCAAAAAAAAAAAGCTTTCCACTTAACAGTAAGTCAGACTTTCTATTAATCTCACTGAAATGCAGAAAAAGTCTTTATGATACCAGAACCAGGATAAAATATCATGTTAAAGATCAATAACATAATTAAACATCATATATGATTTTCATTTGGTCTACAGTAAATCAAAGTAAGTTCAACGAATCATATGCCATATACCAAAATTACAAGGATGGATGTCTCACAATTCAAGTAACTTATTCTCATGTAAAAAGTGCCATGCAAATACTAGGGACTTTTATATTATAACTTGACTAAGAGATAAGTAACTCAAGACATCAAATATTTTACTTAACTTCAGAAAAGTTCACATATCTTTTCAAGTCTCCTTAAACTGATTTACAATTTCTATGACACACGTGAAATCAGCTTTAGAAATTCCAGTATTCACCTTCCAGTGTTCATTCAGGCAGAACAAATTCTGCACTGTTCTATTCATATTATGAGAATTGTACAGGAAACAATGCCTGAATTCAAGACCTGTACAAGACATGGTTACCTTTGTGCAGTGTCTGATTTTCAATCCATCCCCATATTTCAATTTTATACTGCACTGTAACACTTATCATCATAATTTCAACTAGTTTTTACAGAAATCCAACAAAGTATCATAAAATTCAACACCTTCAGAGATTTTGAAATAAATTCGTCTTTGCTTTAGAAAGCCACCATTGCATTTTAAATAAACATTTAAATGCTCTCAAATATAGCAACATACAGCAAAAGATCCTCTCTCTCTCTCTCTCTATATATATATATATGCATAATTAGTATTATAAATGACTATAATTAATTTTACTATAATTGTTTTAAATCTAGGCTATGTAACACCCCCCCACGAATTTAAAAATCAGCATTACTCCAAATTATAATATAAAACAAAAAACTATCTGTGATTCTCTGAAAATATATACCTAAACGCATGTGTGCACACATGTACATGTGTGCACACACACACACACTCATACACACACCATACACACACACCTGTGGTTCTTTGTTGAAACTGTATACCTAGAGGTATACATGAGAAAGTATGGTAGTCATCTATGGCACTAACCAACAACCAATTAATTTTTCATCTTTACAGATAACAAGTAATCATGATCGCTTAATACATATGTACATATAAATGTATAATTATGTATTGATTAGTTTAGCTTTTAGCAAGACACAAGAATATACTGCACTTCTCCAGAGTAAGATAGTATTTTTTTAAATTACACCAACAGACCATTAGCATTGAGTGAATTTATTTTCCCCAACAATGCTAAAAATATGCAAAATTTTCATTCTTTAGAGTTGCACAGTAAATGATTAACACCAGCTCTGCTCATTATCTCCCTCAACAAAACTTCTCTAAAAACAAATAAATCAACAATGCCTCCAACATTCATGAATAAATAAATTACAAACCTATTCAGTGGCAGCAATGATATTTTAAAAAGCTGGTGCAAGCTCACTGTACAATTTTATTACAAAACCGCATTTGATAAAAGAAAAAACTGTCTACTTTTTCCAATCTCTACACAGTTTTACTCAGAGGAATGGCTTCTCAAAGATGAAGAAACTTTGTAACAGCAACGTATCTAGGAAGTGTTAACCCTGTGTTCCAACAGATTATATAGGCACTGCTAATTAGGAGCTGATACTTCTCATAAAGTTACTTTTAGGAGCCAAGAGTATTTTTCTCTCATAATGAGAATGTAAGGATAATGGCAGCTAACAGGAGCCATCACTACACGATCAGACACCATAAATGAGAACATCTGTACAACGGGAAACATAATTCTTGACTTTAAAGGCATGTATTCAGGCAGGGCTGCAGAACAGTACCCTTGTTTTATTTCTACATAACCCCCGCCCCCCCCCCTTTTGCACTGAACAAATGCCATGGAAACAACTGGCATAGGCATCTAGTGCGTCCTGGCTTCCAGCAAAAGTAGGCATTATATAATGGCTGTGCCTACACTTTGTATTTTTTTTTAATCTCAGTAAAAATAGTACTAATTAAGCATAACTGGTAAAAGGAAAAAATTAATGAAGTGATGAAACTGCATTGTTTTAAAGTGAAAATCAATGCATTCTAGGATGCAATAAAGCTCACTAGGTAATAAGTGTACAGCACACTGAAGACTGTAAGCTAAAATCTAAAATAAAGCTCTGATGAGTTAACCTGCATTTTATTCAAACAACCACTAAAAACCATTTTCTTTTATGACTGACAAAAGTTATAACACTACAAAATCTAATGTAGAAAAAGCTTTGTCGTTCATCTTACCATTAAAAATAGGCTTCAAAGTAATTCTACCTAAAACATTTTTGCTATTTCAAAAAGCACACACACATAAACTATTTCAGTTCAAAACACAATATGCTCCTCTACTGCCGTAACCTAAAAGATTGTTCTTGGAATTAAAAAAAAAAAGTGCATGTAAATTAAGGTGACTGAAACATGCTTTCATCTAGCAGAGTAATATGGTAGCTATTCATCACCTGAAGTCATAAAACACTAGGTCTCGTCCTTAGCATATTCTAATGAAGCCTATCATGCAAATGAGAGTGACCTTTTCCTTGCATTCTGCAAGTTCACATTTATTCCAGGAGTACATAGAGTTTGCCAATACAAACTAGCCAAAGACTGGTAATTACTGTAATCAATTAGTAGTTAGTGTCGTTCTGCTCATTTTCAGCTAATGTCAACTAAGCCATTTTTGAGAGAGCCACCCTTGACAACAGCTTTTCTGTTGTTGTTTTTAAAATGGGGAAAAGAAGAAAATAAAAAGACAAAACATTCCAACTTTCCAATATGGCCGCAAGGTCGCCTCCCTCCAAGTGATGTGAAGACCCAAGACAAGGCCCTAAAGTTAATAACAGACAAAGACTCCCGGTAAAGTTAGGTATCCTTAAAATGACATTGAAGTTTTCTGCCTCTACAATTAAACATTAATATTTAAATATTTAAATGAAGGGCGCTCTCCCGCGCAGAAGTCCAGACTTGGTGGGACTTGGGCACTCTTCGCAACGGCTGAGTAAACAGGCCGTACCCTCTGCTCGGGAACAGTCCATTCCGTCGACAGTTATGGATAGGAAACATTACGGCAGCCGGTAATTAAAGTAAAAACTAATACTGTCTCAGAGATGGGGAATTTTGTAAAGGAAAATCATTTATCATGGCTTACAGTTCTCACAACTGAAATGAATTATCTTCTCCTGTGGCACACATCCATTTGAAGCTGGTGTATTTACTAAACTAAAGTGAGGTCCCCTGGCCCATCTTAACTGCATTAGCTCATGAGCACAGAACAGAAACATAACAGGTCTTAGAAAATATTCTACATGGATTACACAACATAAAACCTTAGAATTTAAGAAGTGGGCATCAAAAACAACAACAATAACTTACATTAAAGGCTGTTGCATCACAAGAAAACCAGACAATTAACGATAAAGGTGTTTTCCCTTAGTATGGTTGTTTATTAAATTTATAAAAAGGACTGAAGAAAAAGATCTTTGTGGTTGCGACTTGCTGAAGAGAAATGTTAATTTCATATCAACTAATGTCCTATCAGTGGACCCGGCCAACATGTGAAGGACAATATATTCAACACTCACTTATGAAAATTTATGAGAGAAAAAAAGAAACTAGAAAAGAAAATGAATCTGTGATATCTTAGACGCTATCTAAAAAAGAGAAAATACTTACAATGTTGAGATGAGCAATTTCACTGAGATTCCTGAACTCAAACAAACAGCAGAACTAAATGCCAGCCTTGTTTGTACAGGTCAAACTGAGACACCCAAAGTCATGTTTTCCTTGAATCTGTACAATCCTGGGCCTTTTATAAACTGAACTCTGCCTACTAAGGAATTACTGATTTTAAACAAAGAGAATCTACTTGAGAGGAGTATTACAAGGGTAAATCAATACAAATATATAAAATACACTGACACATGAATGTGTGTGTGTACTTTTATTCTCTCCAAAAAAGGTAAGGAATTGAAAACCAAAATGGTAAACATTAAAAAAAATTAAAAAGCACAAAGTCATACACATATACCAAGTGAGGACTTTCAGTTTCTTTATTTCCTGCTGCCTGAAAATATCATTCTTAGATGTCTGAAAATATCCAAAAACTGCAGCCACTTTTGAAAAATTAAAAACATCTATAAAAGATTAAGTGCCTGTGGAAAAGAAAACCATCACACTAAAGATAATTTTTTCTGTAATCTGTAAGCACTCATAGAAACACCTTTCCAAAACAAAAAGCCAAAAAATGGCAAAATGAAACTGAAATACTAAAATGTCACAGGTGTCCACATGTATTTCCTGACAACCTTTGAAGGTCAACCTTTTCAAGTCCCCGCCTAACTGTGGGGCTGGGGGGAGCCCTTGTTCTGAAGTGTCCATTTCCACGGCGCCATCAGGGTAGAAAGAGCAATCAAGTGGCAGTAAGCAGAGTGACGGTGCAGATTTATTGGCTGACTTCTGGGACTGCTGGAACCAGTCACCTCACGTGGCTTCAGACGTGTTGATCCTGACACAGAGCCAAACAGCGGGACGATGGCGCCTTCCAGTCCTGTCAGAAGAACCAACCCATGTGGGTCCTGACAGTTACGGAGAGGGGACATGAGCAGACACGATGAGCACGGAGGGGAAAAAACAGCCAGGAAACTTGAAAGGCCTAAGGCTTCGCACAAAAATGACACCGGGCACGGAGCAAGGAGCAGTCGCCTGACTTGTCGCCAAGAAAAGGCTAACGGGAACCACTTCCCCAGAGGACCCAGGCCCGGGACGTGGCTGCTCCCGCGCAAGATGAGGTCTTTACGGTAAACACTTCCGACAACTGGTGACCCAAGTCCTGTTACGACACTAATTGTCCATGAAAGCTGACCCGCAGCAAAGCAGCACCGTTCAGTTCCCATAGCCCGGGCTCAGGCGCGTGAACATGATTGCAGGCGACAAAAGACATTCACATGTCACAGAGGACCCCAAACGCGTGATGTCCGCCCAGCACGCCCTGAAAGGGGGCACTGCTCAGACTCTACGCCTCCTGAATGGAAATAACCAGACCCCAGTACAACACCCTCAATTTTCTAATTTTTTTTTTAGTATAGCTCCTGTTATTCTAATGATGAGAAGCAGATAAAATAGAGTGGTAATAATATTTTTTAATTAGATGTTGTTACTTTATAAATAAGAAATCTTATGATGAAAAAAAGTGAAGAATAATATTAAGTTTCTGTTCCATGAATGATTTAATGTTGCTAAAGTGTTGCAATTTGTTAAGAGTGCTTAGTATAGAAAGCGGTTTGGGCATGTATTACATATTATAATTTACAATTATTGCAGCATTTCAGTTTTCCCATAAGCTAATGAAGTGCATAAAGCACCTTTCTAATGCAGTAATTTAAAACTACATTAGGTAACTTTAAATTACCTTGCTTATTATATCTTATAAAAAAGTCACAGAGATAAAAACTAGTATTTTAATTGATAATTTAACAGTTAAACATTTTTTACTTGAAGCAGAAAACTGTTGAATAAAACCATAAGCCTATGTGTAACTCCTATATTTAAATCAAAGTACAGTGAATCTTATTTAACTTTGGAACTGTTCCAATGTTTGGATTGATCTACATATAAAAAGTATAGAAAATTAAATTGATTAAAAATTGAATTCATTTAGTTATTCAGTGGATTTCAAAGTTACCTATTTTATATATTGCGTAGATTTCTAAACATAATATACTGCAAACACTGGGATTTTTTTAAAGAGGGAAAACATGGCTTAAAAACAAGTAGAGAAAAGTGAACACTGTGACGGCAAAGTAAACCACCAGACGGATTTACTTTTTATTAACTTTGAAAAAAAAAGAGTAATCATTTATATGGATATTTAAGACAAAATTAAAATGTTTGCTACTAATTCGGGGAAATTCTATGAGAATTATAATGCATTTTACACTCATTTCTTGACTATCCACTGAAGGATAACCTGAACAGGTGCTTATCCTAGGTAAATCTTGCTTTCTAATTTGACAATTAGCATCAACACACTTTCTTTAATTATTTGTTTTGTGGAGACAGGAAAGGATGTCCACAAGATGGTTTCATTCTTTAGATCTAAGTTAATTCCCAGATATTACGCATCTATATTCCCATGGAGCTAACTATGAAAGCCTCAAGGGAAGCACTTGAAAGGTTCTGACACAGCTGGAGCCCTACAGGTCTGGCACTAGCCACCTGGGTTACTCTGTCGACGATATTTGCCTTTTTACCTCTGTGAGCTTCAGCATCTCTCTCTGTAAAGTGAAACCCTGACATTAAGTGACCTTGAAGATTTCTTCCTCTCTGAGATCTAGTACTGGTTCTGCACTATCTATATACCCTGGGAATCTCTGGATCACCAGCATCCAAAAGACCTATGCTTATGAAAAAGGGACGTTTTCGGACCCAGCCGCCGACCTCCTGGACCATGGAGACAAGGAGGAGGCCCGTCTCACCAGCCCCCCGACGACGCTCCCGCACACCTCAGATGGACAGTCACTCACCTACTGCTCTGCTGCCTCCAAGCGTATGGATAGTAAACCTCCAACCATGAGGGATAAAAACTGCCTGACAGAAACAGTACGGGAGAAAAATAACTTGAAAACTAATTAGTGCTGCTTAGTACACTTTTTCCGAAATGCAGGATATGCCAAAATTAAAGTTTTCTGACTTCATTACTCCTCCTGAATAGTAACTGAAAATGTTTTCCCCTCATAAGTGGATTTAACCTCAACAGGCTTAGAAATTTCACTCTAAGGAATCAGGACTTGTTTTTGCTCCGTTATTAGAAATAGGTGAAATATTTCATTTAACTTTAATGAAACATGATAAACTTACCTAAGAAAAACTCATGAACTGACCAATTTATAGAATTATCAGATCACATAACTAAAAGATTTTTAAGTTCATTATTTGTGTATATGGCTTTGTACACCACAGTGACACTTTATTAATGTATTAATATGTATCTTATTAATGGCTTTATTTAATCCATATCTCCATAGTACCTAACATATTTTATACATACTGGGTACTCGCCTAAAATATTTTAATAACTTCATACTAAATGAATGAATGAGAAAAACAATGAACATGCAAGAAAAAAGAAAAAAAAAACACATTTCACCTTTCCTTTGTGGAGCATCTGAAACAGAAGAATCCATACTGTTCAAACCATTCCTCTGGTTAGGGAAAGGCACTATAGAAAAATCAATTCATGGGCATCAAGAATAACAGAGACACCAGCTGACTATGTGAGGGACCGAGACAGTGCCCAGGTAACTCCTCTTCTTCCACGGAAGGCCCTCCTCATTGCTAATAGCTAGCACTTCTCCCCAAGTACGGGGCGGATGTTCAGTAAACACTACCTAACAGCAAATAGTACCAAACTGTGGTTGTGCTCTTCCTCTGGCTGTCCCTCCACAATAGCTCCACACCCTCATTCCAGGAGAGGCAATGGATTACCTCTAAAGTAAACACTGGGCTCTGACCATGAAACTGAGGTACCAATGGCTACTGTAATGAACCGGCAGCTGGAATTAGAGTCTATATTCCAATCGAAACCTGTCCTGGCACCCACATGGGAAAACACCAAATGTACCACCTTCTGAAGCAACATGGAGGAAAAAAAATGAACAGAAACTGTTGACAGAGGAGTGAAAAGCAGCGCGTTGGAAATACAGGACCAACTAAGAGGCCTGAGGAGAACCCCTCTTCCTTTTCTGATTCTTTTTTTTAGGTCCTCATTGCTCAACACTGCTGGCCTCAAAATTCTCGGCCCTGAACTGAGAATTTGTCTTTCCCATCCTCACTCCTCTGCCTCTACCCCACACGCTCTATGTGACTAGCCTCCCAAGCCCTGACCACAAACTCTGCTTCTCACACCACGTTTTCCACCTGCACAAGCACGTTCACTTCAGCCGCCACGTCTAGGAGACAAGAACTGAGCTCACTGTCCAGGTCCCAACCTTTCAGACAAACCACAAAGGCCTTCCCAGCCACGACAAGCACATCATCCCCTGAATAGAGATGGCTGGTCCATCAACTCCTCAAACTGAATGTTTATAAAACTGAACTCCCATTAAGAGGACTCTTAGAGAGTATGTCGTAATTCTTAAGGTGAGAAAACTAAGTAAGAAGCAGACAAAAGCAGTCCTTGAGAGGGCGGGGGCTCAACCCAGACTAGCCCCCAGACTAACCCCCTTTCCATGGCTCTGCACGGCCAGCATCCATCCTTCATTCCTGGAGACCAGGCAGCACACAGTCCGTCTCACAGAACGTTGCTCTTCCTTCCTCCAGCTTTCCAAACCTGACACCTTCATCTCCTCAGCCCTAACTTCTTATACATTCTCCTGATCATTCACTTTGAACTTTAGGACTAACCTTCAATGTGCTCTCTCCCTTACTTCCACCTCAGCCATCCCCTCCTGGAGCTTCTTCCAGTGTTTTAAGGGCCTCTTCTCGGTCTACCCTCACCACTGTACTCGATCCAGTCCTTCATTATCTCCCCAACACATGGCAGTAAAAGTCTAGCTGGCATCTCCATCTCGTTTTCCTGTCCAAATCCAGGCAGCATACCACAGGCATCGTTAAGTCTTTACAGAAAAGTCCTGCTTGAGCCCTTCTCCTCCTTTGCTCATAAGCCTTTCATGAGTCCATCCTCTAATCGTGTCCTACGAGCCATCAGACAGGACAGTACTCTCAGGGACTCCCACTCACCTGCAGGAGGAAGTCCAAGAGGCTTCCCTGCCCCATTCATGACTTGCTATCTGTCTCCATGTCCACTTCTGTCTCCCTTCCAATGCATATTCAGGGAAGGCTCACAATCCCTCATCCAAAATTCTGAAACCAGAAAAGTAATGAAAACTGAAAGTTTCATTTTTTAAAATCATTGGGTGGGAAACCAGACTTGAACTGACATGTGGCTATTTAGGGACTTCATCTGATCTACAGCAATAGTCTTAGCACCCAGCTCAGTGCTTGGCACATAGAGAAAGTTAACATTCATAGAGCAGAACTGAGCAAATCCATCTTAACTGTGATGACTGAGTTTAGTAAATGATCCTTATTTCCTAATGAGACATGTAGAAAATGTACAAAGTCCTAGGTTTCTCTATCGATTGACTGTTACCTTACAAAATGACTAGAACTTCTACTCACCTCCAAAAAGAGGGACTGAAATACCACAAATGCTAAGGAACATGTAAAACACTCAAAACTGATACTTCCTCTAAGGCATGGTTAAATTCCAGTATTACATACGTGGAATCTAGAATTTAGAGATTTCTGCAGGATTAAAATGTGAATATTGGGCTTCCCTGGTGGCGCAGTGGTTGAGAGTCCGCCTGCCGATGCAGGGGACGCGGGTTCGTGCCCCGGTCTGGGAAGATCCCACATGCCGCGGAGCGGCTGGGCCCGTGAGCCATGGCTGCTGAGCCTGCGCGTCTGGAGCCTGTGCTCCACAACGGGAGAGGCCACAACTGTGAGAGGCCCGCGTACCGCAAAAAAAAAAAGGAAAATGTGAATATTTCTCTATGAATATGAAAATTATTGTGCATTAATTAAACAGCCGATGATTTATAAGTCAAGGTTCAGCCAAATTAGGATCTCTTAGTGGGTCATGTTTTAACTCCATGTATAGGATACACCGTAAGTGACAATACCCTGACCAAAAGGGTCGTTGGTAGCAAAACTAGGCATGTTAATGAAATGCTGTTATGAGTAAATTAAAGTCAATATATACACACATTTACCAAAATTCTTTCTCAATTCATTGCTGTTTCCTTTTTCTATGGAATTTGGTTTATACATCTTAATATTTTGTTCTGCTTTACAATTTTATTTTAAAAAATAGAGTTATTCTTTCCACGCACAGTATCCTCAGGCTTAGACATAAATTATTAGCTCCAATGATTCAGACTTGGTGGTCAGACTTATACAATTCTCCATACAGCAAATATATTGTGTGAGGTATTAGTTGGAATCACTCTTATTTAATGAAATGATCCATCATGGTGCCTTATAACTAAATACACTCATAGCCATGATTCTTGGACACAAAAAGCACAGTAGCAGACAGTGTGGGCTCAAGAGGCTGAGCTGCCACGAACTCCCAGGGGGTGCCGAGTGCAAGTGGACAGTCGACTGGAGAGAGGAACAGACGTCTCAATTCACGTCACTGAACCAGAGCTCGACGTAAAAACACACAGTATATAACACATTACCATTACTTCACCACCACTGCCCACATGGCTGAGCACAAACTGTCTGCAAAAGAACCGAAAACGCCCCCAGCCTCCCCCAAATCCCCAAGGAAATGTCCAAAACAATGTACAGCCATAGCAAAACCCAAAGAAAACTCAACACCCAATTAGAGTCTCAAGAGACTGTCCACAGAAGAAACTGCCTCTTATAGAAAACACGCATCAATTTTGTATTATTAACAAATCATATTTTCACCAAAAAGCTAATGAACATTACCTGAAATATTCTGTTTTTCAGTTACATAACACCGCCTACTCAAATACGAAACTGAATATGAAAACATTAAAATGAAAAGTAATTTTTCACATTTCATAAGAGTGAAAAAATGATCTCTCTAAACCCTAAATAAAAAGTTATAAGAGGCTGAAACTGCTTTTAAGTTTCAATCCAAGTCCAATTATATATATATTTTTAATTAGGTTCTGTTAGGTACAGTCCATCAGGTTTGACACACTTTGGATTACCAGGTAGAGGAAATGACAGCACAAACATGAAGAGACTCAAGGAGATGATCAAAAAAGAAATGCTACACTGAAGAAATTATTTTCATGGTTGATAAGTATTATAGGTAGGAAATTAGGTTCTGTCTCACCTATCATTAAAAGAGCTTTAAAAGCAGTTAAACAAGTAGAATGAAACATATATTTAATAGGCATAGAACATGAACAGATTTTTAAAACAGGGAGAAGTAAATTTTTTTAATTGTATAAAAAAATTCGGCCAAAATAGTTAACAAAAACTGCCAAAAACAGATGAGTGTTCCCATCTATCACATGAGAAAATATCAAGGATCTAATGCTCACGGTTGGAAGGTGCCGTAAGCTGCACACACTCACAGGTGTTAAATGGATCATACTTTCTGAAAAGCAATTTAGTTGCATGTAAGAACACTTTAAAATCATTATTCACTTTGAAATCCAATATTTCTACTTTTGGGCATCTATCCTAACCGAATATTATGAAAAGGGCACAATAATGTATACACAAAGATGTCCACCACATGGTCATACATAAAAGTAAAAAACTGTGAACAATTACTGTGAGAAGCATTAAGAAATGGTCACATAAATCATTATATGTACACATACGGAATGTTATACTACCATAAAAGTATCTGCCAAGAATATTTAATGGCATGAAATAACACTCCTTGTGTAATTTTAAGCAAAAACATATCTTTTTAAATTTTATGTACATCACATTCCGTTGTGTCATATCAAAAGAATTTTATCAAAACGTTAAAGTGGGTTAAAGGTGATTTTTTTTTTTCATATTTGTTGCAATTTATTAGCCTCTCCCAATTTCCCACAATGAGCATATAATATGTTGAGAATAAAATTTAGAACCATTTTTTAAAATAAGAGGGTTTTTTTTTAACTTCATATACTTCTGGTATGAAGTAATAAGCTTCTAATAATAAACTGAACCTCTCGCAAATAACAGCTGTAAAATCTGAACAAAATATTTTTAAAAAGTATCTGATATTTCTGGAAACTAAACAAAAGCTGGAAATTTTTAGAGTGGTTTTAGAGTGGAGTCAAGGCATGATGCAAACAGTAAAAGGTAAATCCAGCCCTCCTCCCTTTTTGATGGCTTCACCCTAGAAAGAGAGGCAGCTAAAATCACAATGGAAAAATCAGCTGTATTTCTGGATCAGAGGGAAAGTGTCCCAGGGCAACGACAGCCACAGAAAGAGTAAGAAGTAAATACCATAAAAGACAGAGCCAAAGGAACGTCTGATTTACGAATAAACACAGAATACATAAACCACGTATGAATCAGGAGGCGTGAAAGCAGACTGCAATTAAAGCTTAAATATCAAAAATGAGATATAAGTGCCTGACTACAGCAGACATGACAGATGCTATCTGATGGTAATCAAGTTAACTACCTGCTAAAAATGAAAACACCAAGAGTATTTGAAGCTATACAACAAAATCCACAGACCATACAACATAAAATTCAAAATGTCCAAAATCCAATCCAAAATAACTTGACGTAGAAAGAGTCAGAAAAATGTGAGCAAATCTCAAGCAAAACGTTATGTGGTAAAAACTAGATGACCAAAATGCTGGAATTATTTTAAAGGACTTCAGAGTAGCTATTATAACCATACTATGTGAAATAAAGGAAATATGCTTGGAACAAATGAAAAGAAAGGAAATTTCAGCAAAGAAATAAGATTTATTTTTTAAAAAGCCAAATGGAAATTTCAGGAGCAAAAGATAAAATGGTTAGAATTAGAAATGTGCTTAACAGGAAAATGGAGATGACAGAGTAAAGAATCAGTGAATTTGAGGACAGATCAATAGCAATCATCCAACATGAAGAACAGAGAGGGAAAGAGACTGAATTAAGAAAGAAAATAGTAAAGAGACCCTCAGGGATCTACCTGAGAAATAATTACAAAGGGTTTAACATACAGCTAATTAACTAGAGTCCGAGAAGGGAAAGAGAGAGAGGAAGAAAATGGGGTACAAGAAACTTCTGAGGAAATATTAACTCACTCAGGAACATCCAGCTTTGGCAATATACAGAGGTCAGTGAATCTTCTCCTCGAAAACAAATAAAACCATGTAAAATTGTCAAAAGGCAACAATTTCATGATTCTAAAAATCAAATTCAGGCAACAAGGGGAAAGGCACTTTGTCTGGAGCTTTGGGTAGGTGGTGGAGAGAGGAGCACTTGCCTGGGATGCTACCATTGCCTACACCCATCCCCGGACTTGGTGAGGGACCATCAGAGCTTTATTAACATATGATTAGCACAAAAAAAAAAAAAAAAAAGGAGAGCTCTCAGCCAAGGTGGTGGAGGGGAAAGCTATTTGGGGCAGGGAACAAACGCTATATCTTTGTCAGCTGAAAGTGAAAAACTTGGTAGGAAGTAAATCAGGAAATCTAACAACATTGCTGCACAATGTTGTGAACCCAGTTTCGGCAACTGGCAGACTAGTAAGAAATTCAGCAAGGAGACACTATAAACAAAGGACCAGTAAAAGGACTAGATGAGTCTCCCACCACATTCCTGGCTGACTAAGCAGGGGTGCAAAGGAAGCCCAGGGAAGGCATCAGACAGAGCCCCAGAAGGTAACTTGCTTGACAACTACCTGAAACTCTGAATGTGCCCCTGGTGCAGGCACAAATAGCAGGCAGATAGCAGACACAAACTCTTCCCAACTCATTGTTTTTGACCATACAGTCTTACATTCACAGGGAAAATACCCAGAAAGTCAAGGTAAAACAAATGAATCAATAAGCATTTAAAAACAGAACAGAAACACTGGAGGCTATACACCACAAACAGGTAAAATTCCACGCTCTCAAGTCAATGCAAGTGAAAGGAAAAAAGACACTCCTTGAAAAGTGAATCAAAATCCAAACTTTCCATACCATATTATATAAAATGTCCTATTTTCAACAACAACAAAAAGAAATCATAAGATGCATTTTTTTAAAAATGTAAACTATGATCCAGATTCAGGAAGAAAAAAAAGTCAAGAGAAAAATAGAAATTTGGCCCAGATGTCAGCATAGCAGAAAAAGTTCAGTAGCTACTTAAAAGATGTACCACTAATTCTTTTAAATGTTCAAAAATTAAAGAAAAATATGTCGCTGATTCAGCAAACGGGGAATATGAATAAGGAAATAGGAATTATACAAAAGAGATGCTAGAGATGAAAAGTACAGCATTTCAGAAATAAAAAATCCCTACATGGGAAAGAAGTAGATTTGAGAAGACAAAGGAAAGAATCAGTGAAACTGAAGACAGAAGGACATTAATTACCTAATCAGAAGAAATAAATTTTTAACAAAATTGAACAGCATCTCACAGACCTATGGGACAATTTGAATTATTTCAACAAATGTGCTGTATGAATCCCAATAAGAGAGAAAAGAGAGAAAGGGGTAGAAAAAATATTTTTTAGAATAATGGCTAAAAACTTTCCAAATCTGATGAAATACATTAATCTACAGATACAAGGAGTTCAACAAACATCAAGAAGTATAAACACTAAGAAATTCACACCTGGAAACGTCACAGTCAAACTAAAAAGAAAAAGACAATAAAGAAAATCTTGAAAGCAACAAGAGAAATAGTCATCACATACAGGGAACAGCTACATGTTTAACAGCTGCTTTTGCAGGAGAAAAAAAATACAAATAAGAGCCAACTTATCAGAAACAATAGAGGCCAAAAGTCAAAAGAACTGTATAGACAAAGTAGTGAAAGAAAATCTATCAATCAAGACATCTATATTCAGCAAAACTATACTTCGATAATGAAGGGACGTAAAGACATTCCCAGATAAACAAAAGCTGATAGGATTCACATCAATGCCAAATAAGGCAGTAAAAGAGAAAGAGATGAAGAAAAACACCTGAGACATAGAATAACAAAGAGCAAAACAGAAAGCATAAACCCAACCAACATTATTAACATTAAATGTTAATAAATACTACAGTTAAAAAGAATATATTATTAGAATGTATTAAAAGATCAAAATTATGCGCTAACCATAAGAGACATACTTAACATTGAAAGAGATAAATGTATTCAAACCATAAAAACTGGAAAAGATATTCCATGCAATCAGTAACCACAAGACAGCTAAAGTGAGTATATTAATGTCAGACCTAATAGATTTTAAGACAATTATTACTAAAAAAGAAGAGGGACAAAAAAGTGAAGGCATAAATATTGAATAAATACAAGTAAAACTATTTCTATGCAAAGAAGATGTGATTGTTTACATAGAAAACCCTCAGGATCTAAAAATATATATGTATATATTGGAACAAGTAAGTGAACTTAGGAAATTCACAGGATAAAAGGTTAATATACAAAAATCAATCACACTTTTAAACATTAACAGCATGCAATTCCATTTAAAATAGTGCAAAAAATGTCTAAGGCCCTCACACTAAAGACTGCAGAACACGGCTGAGAGAAATTAAAGAAGACCTCGATGGCAGTTTCCAAAAAAGTTAAGCACAGAGTCATCACACACCCCAGTCGTTTCCCTCCTAGGTAATTACCCCAGAGAAATGAAAACATATGTCCACACAAAGCTTTACACAAGAGTACATACTACATGATAGAGAGAATTAGTTTACAGTGACAAAAAGCAGGTCACTGGTTCCCTGTGGCAGGCAGGAAGGGGTGGTGGGCTGCACACAGGCACAGGAATATTTAGGGGGTGATAGAAACGTTCTTTTATCTTGATGCTGTCGCTGGCTTCAGAAGTGTATAGAACTGTCAAAACCCATCAAATGGTACACTTTAAATGGACGCTGGTAACTGTATTGAAATTATTCTGCAATAATGTTGTTGAAAAAAATAAACAAATAGAGTTAAGCGAATGAACAAAGGTTTTAAAGTAAATAAGCCTTACACACCTGTTTAAAACAAAATAAAAGTTAAATGGTGAGAAAACTTTGTAAACATAAACAAGTTACACTCTTCAATAGATCTCTAGTTTTGTTTCTTTAATTTGTTTGTTTTGAACCTCAAATCTCTGTTGGGTATAAGGGAATAAAACCTTTACAGGTTTTACTATAAAAACCGGTCATATAAACAAATTATTTAACTATGGCTCTATAAGGAAAATGATCTCATATCTCATAGATTATTTTCAGATCTGTACACATAATTCAGTTTTATTATTGAAAGCAGCACCAGTTATCACACAGAAAATAAGTAAATTTTATTGTTTGATTCATCTTGAATATATCATGTCTGTGTACTCCAAAGAAGCACAGAATGCAAAGCTATTATAAAACTTCAGTGGAAAAAGAAGTGTCACTATGTGACAGACTCAGGAATACTGTCTAGACTCACAATCTTTCTGTCCAAAGCAATGCTGATGAAAACAGACTCTTCCTTAATAGGAACTGTCGCAATAAGTAATTGCACTATGAAACAGAATGACTGCATTTTTTTTTTTTTTTTTTTTTTTTTTTGCGGTACGCAGGCCTCTCACTGTTGTGGCCTCTCCCATTGTGGAGCACAGGCTCCGGACGCGCAGGCTCAGCGGCCATGGCTCACGGGCCCAGCCGCTCCGCGGCATGTGGGATCTTCCCGGACCGGGGCACAAACCCGCGTCCCCTGCATCGGCAGGCGGACTCTCAACCACTGTGCCACCAGGGAAGCCCATGACTGTATTTTTATTGGCATTTTTATACAGAATTTTTACATACCTAAAATTCTGGCAAAAATAGTTACATTAGAATCACCTGGGCCAATGTGGAAATGCTAAAAGATATGCATGTACACACACACACACACACACACACGCTTTCTCTCTCTCTCTCAAACATGTGTGTGTATATTTGTTTTTAAAAGGTAAAGATAATACCATTAATAACAACAGATAGTATGTCTCTATATTTAATATAGATGTGTCTATATTTAAATGTAGGTACATACGGTATATGTATGATACTGTCCTAGTGTTGCTTTACCGCCAATAAATTGAGTGTCACTGATTCCTAAACTTATCATTCATGAACCTGATTCCATTAATAAATGAAATTAATAATGAATAAATACAACTGATATACCTAAATTTAGTCAAAATTGATCAAAAATTTTTAAATGCCTGCTGTCACAATATAATTGAAATAAGGCATTTAAGAACAAATGGATAAAATAAGACTTGTCTATTAATTCTTAAAACATAAACCAACCAAAAGTATTCACGCAGTAAGATAAAACAGGTTAGACCATGTCAAGAGAGCAATGAAAAGAAAATAAGCTGAATAGTGACAGAGGGAAACATTAACACCTCGGCTATCAAAAACTCACAAAACAAAACAAAAAAACCCTCAGGACTTCCCTGGTGGTGCAGTAGTTAAGAATCCGCCTGCAAATGCAGGGGACAAGGGTTCAATCCCCGGCCCGGGAAGATCCCACATGCCGTGGAGCAACTAAGCCCGTGAGCCACAACCACTGAGCCTGCGCTCTAGAGCCCACGAACCACAACTACTGAGCCCACGTGCTATAACTACTGTGCCTAGAGTTCGTACTCCGCAACAAGAGAAGCCACCGCAATGAGAAGCCCACGCACCGCAACGAAAAGTAGCCCCCACTCGCCGCAACTAGAGAAAGCCCACACGCAGCAACGAAGACCCAATGCAGCCAAAAATAATAAATAAATAAATAAATAAATAAATTTATGGGGGAAAAAAGGTAGTCAGGGAACTAGGGGTACTACAAGCACAAGTGAAAGAAAAGAAGAAGGCAGGATCTGACAGAGTAACGGCAAAGATAACTGGTTAGCACGGTTTTTGAGGGACAGTGAAAGGTTACGCTGGAAAGACTGCCAGGGCTGCAGAGAAGCAAAGCCCGACAACAACGGAGCACCCCAAAAGTCGTGGGGATTCCAGCCCTCGAGAGTAAATCCCATCTACAAAGACCAACAGTCTCACTGTATGCAGAATACACTTTGCAAGTAAAAGCAAAGGAAATATGACAACTTCCCACACATCCGATGTGATTCTTCACGTCAACACTGTTTTACTCCCTACCAAATCAGAGAGTTCATACTCTAGAAAAAATGCTCCAAAACACTACCTGATATTACGAGGAAATTACCGGCAAACCTTATTTCCAGGTTATGAATAGTATTCAATTCACATGATAAAATACTGATAACCATAAATAAATGTTACTCTTACAACTGCTATGTAATTTCTTTTTATTCTTCAATTTTGAAATAAAGTTGAAAGTACTGCATCAAAAGACAGTAAAAGAGTTATCATTACTTTTTAAACTGACAAGCAAAAAAGACATAAACAAGTGCCAGGAAAATAAAAATGGCGCTGTTCACTTTCCAGAAGAAAAAATAAATTGAACTAAAATTATTAAGCTAACAAAGCAAGAGAAAATATGAGTAGGAAAATGACAGTTATCTGCAAAATTCATAAATGTGTCTTTTGTATAACCATAATGATCATATTTTATGCTGTCATTTTGCATTTAATTGCTCACCCTGGTACTTTTCTTCATAGAAGCCATCAGTATCCCACAGAGCCAGATGCTGAATTGCAAAAACATACTGTGACCATGGACTTATAAGAAAGTTACTTTGCTGAGCTGTGGTGTATGACAAGTTAATTTTTGCAATTACACTTTTTCCAACAATAAATGAAGCTACTGCTTATGATTATCCTATATTATTTTTAAAAGGCATGAAAATACTCTTTATAATAAACTAATCAAACTCTTTTAAAGACTTCAGTTGATGTGAGAAAGTTAACTTTTCAAATAGCTCTTCTATCATATGTCCAAAAGTAAAAATCACCACCTCAGCTGAAATGTATAAGCAGCTTAACATGTTGTGACATGACTATGTTTTCTGAATGTTAATATACGATGCCAAGTTATTTCAAGCCGTTTAGGAAAGACTAACCTCAGTCTTTTGATCATTACTTTTCTTTCTGCTATATTATGCTAAACATAGTATTCAAAGGATCAGTCCATTAACTGTCATTTAGAAAGAAATGGCTATTGCACAATAATTTATCTGCGGGGAGTAAATTGTTCTAAATTTAAAATATTTGCAATGGCCATCAATGTCACATACCCAGTAGTAATAAAACAGTAGGACGTCATGCATTGTGAAAACCTAGGCTGTCCCCTGTAATACAGTATCTTCACACATATACTACAAAATTTGGGAGCTATTATGTTTTGTTTTATTCATTAAAAGGCAGAGAGCAGGAGGACAGTTCTCTCCTAATGAACTTCCCCCCACATTAAAGCCAAAGGAGTTATTTTATGATTAATGTTAATGTATCAGAACAAAACAACATGAGGCAAGTATCCAAATGCCTAAGTCAAATTTGCTTACGGAAGGAGGATATCTAAAAAACAACTACTTAATATATATATATATATATATATATATATATATTACAGCTCTATTAGTGACTTAAAATTTAAGTGACGCTATGTTTTATTCATATAAAATGAAAACAAAATGTACATTTTCACTACATTATATAAAAGGAGCATAAGATATTAAAATGCTCTAGGTAAATCTAATAAGTTTTTCACAGGACTTCAGTAAACATATAATAGTACTGATTTATTTTCATGTGTAACATTGTTCCCATGTCACTTCCTAATGGAAAGGGGTTTGTGAAGGTGTTATTTCAATACATATTTAAGACTTAATTCAATAAAAAAAATCCTAGAATTTTGGAGATGTTTTATTTCAAATCCTTCGTGTGTTTTTTCTCACTGTGGAATAAAACATGAGATATGTGGTTTTAAATTTACAAGTGCGCTTGGAGATCACCAGCTCAAACACTGAGTGCATAAGGTGAGAAGCACAGCACAGAGCTGAAATGCAGTCATCAATAAAGCAAATGTCTGTCTATCAGGCTTCTAGGCTCTGACCCCTACTTGAAGGGAAATGACAAACCTTGCAGATGTCCTTCGGGCCACACAGTAAGAAGGAACCTGCCCGAGCGCTGGGGTTTGTATCGCTTGTATTTCAATTTCCCCACCAGCCCTGAACTTCCTCCCGGGTCCCCTGCATCCGCTCTGTGTACTCCAGCCTCTCACATGGGCCAGGGGCTTGCTGCCCACGTTTCCAGTCCCCACCTTATGCCTATTCTCAGCATCTCTTCCTGGGTGACCCACAGACATCACACCCTCAACACAACCAAAATCAAATCCCTCCTGCTCTCCTCTCCCAAAGCTGCTTCCGTGGAGTAAGCCCACCAGCCACCTACCTGAGATCAGTGCTCTGAACTCTCCTCAGTTCCTCCCTCCCCCACCTCCTCCTTCAGCTGGGCCCTTAATTCTGTCCTTCCCACATCAGAAACATGTCTCCACTCCACCCCTGTACTCTACTCTGACCGCCTCATCTGGAACCTTCCCCCACTCCAGCCTCGTGCTGTCTCACTGGTTCCAGGGGGACAGCCTCTGCTGATGGGGCCCCCAAAGCAAAGCCTGTCCCTGAGGCGGGCTCCTCACATACAACTCCCAGGGGGTGGGGATCTGACAGCGCTGATGGCCTCACCACGACCACAGGGAAAAGCACGAAGTAACGCACACAGGTTCTAAACCTTGTCCTCTTTTCCATGCTTCTCTCTCCTCTAGGCCCTTCTGGGGAAACATTAGGCTCCTGACTGGTTCTCACACAGCTTTTTCTGCCTGAAATGCCCTCTCCTACTGTATCCACACAGAAAACTCCTATGCTCTCCAAAGTGTCTGTGATATTTTCTCTGACTTCCCCAGGCCAGACTAGTTACCCTGCCATGTGCCCCACGCACATGTTACAGCCCCTATCTTGGGACCGACTGCTGGTGTGACTGGATTATGAGGGCATGGACTGAGATGGGGGTTACTTGTGCCCAGGACAAAGACACTGTTCACTAACTTTATTAATTTTAAATGAATTGAACTTGTTGGGAGATAAAGCATTTTAAGAGCTTAACTAAATGGAAAACATAATCATTTTCTTTAAACTTAAAACTTTGACAAGAATAAAAAAGAAAGGTAGCAAATTAGTGCTGGGAAAATACAAACTAATTGCTATATTCCCATTCGGAACCAATTTTACAAATGGGACTAAAAACAAGGAAGGAAACACCTCTGTCTGGTTTTTCAAGCCAGAAAAGGAAGAATCATTATGGCAGCAAGGTAAGGCTCTCCTAGCTCCACAGAACCCAAGATGCAGAATTCACAGCTCCTAACCACAGTTGTACAGAATGCTCGTGTTTCACGTATTAAGGCTAGAATTAAAGACTGAAGAGTAATCTTAATAGAAATGTGTGCAGACATAGCATTTTTATAGTTTCTAAGCCACTACATACATTAGTTCATCAGCTACTCAAAAGACACATCATTTCTCCATTTTCAGGTGCAGAAACTTCAGGCAATTTTCCTATAACTAAGGCACAGAGGCTGGAACATGAACCCAAGACCTCTAACTCTAACTACATTGCCTCTCTGACAAACACATTTTAAAAGTGTGCAACACAAGGCCTCAGAACACTAAGCTGTGAAAGTGGCCAAGACACATGCCTAATGCAAGCGAGTGTCAAATCACACACTGAGGGGGGGACTACTGAAGACAGAATAAATAAACATTAATCAAATGTTTAATTCTGAATAAACCTTGATGAATAACTTTGCTTTAGATTATAAATAATTGTATTAGGGCTGCTATAACAAATTACAAAAAAAATTAGTGGCTTAAAACAACACAAATGTATTATCTTACAGACCTGTATTCAGAAGTCCAGAAATGACTGAGCTAACATCAAAGCATCAGCAGGACTATGCTCTTTTCTGGAGGCACTAGGGGAGAACTCCTTTTCTTGTCTTTTCTACCTTCTAGAGGCCACTCACGTTTGCTGGCTCACGGCCCCTAACCCATCTTCAAAGCCAGCAAAGGTGGGTTGAGTCCTTCTCCCATCACATGGCCCCCTCTTCTGTCCCTTCTTACGCATTTGAGGACTCTTGGGATTACATTGGGCCCACCCAGATAACCCAGGATAATCTCCCTATGTTAGGTAAACTGACTGGCAACCGTAAATTCCACTGGAACCTTAATTCCCCATTGCCACATAATATAACACGGTCACAAGTTCCATGGATGAGAAAGTGGACATCTTTAGTAGTAAGTGGGAAAGGAGGAGGAGAGGTTGCATTATTCTGCCAAACTAAATAACCAAGATTAAAACTGGATACTAAGTAAAATATAAATTGAATTTTGATGTTTTGTACCCCTTCCCCATGAAATGGGGTCCATGGAGAATGGACAGAAATAATTGATCATTCATTTAAACTGTTGTCTCATTCTGACAGGACATTAGAAGAAAATAACAAGAGTGTTACTTAAAAGACTTCTCAGTCTTATCTAGTAAAATGAAGACTTTATCATAGTTATTTTACATTTTCCTTCTTATCCAGACTCAGTTTGACTATTCTAACCTTTGCAGAGACAGTTTTTCCATTCTCCCCTCAGGTTCACTACACCTGTATTTACTTAAAATGTAGAGGCCAAAGTCAAAGACAATGATGAACTCATTTTGATTGCCAACGTGTAAGCTAGTGAACATCAGTAAACATGTATTAGGTAATAAGAATAAATCACTAAAACTAACGGCTCTCTGCTGCTTAAAAAGCATTCTTACCTCATTTGACTCTAGCATCACTTGAGATATATTTACAGAATTATTATGCAAGTTTCTCAATAACACTCAGAAAAGAGAGGTGGTGCTGACAATCCCACAGTTTTTAAGTGTACAACCGCATCAGCCAGTGAAGACAGTATTTACCACATCTGAATAGCTGTGGGAAAAGGGATGGTACCCAAATAAGGGTAGAGGAGAAAAACCTAAATTCAGTAAAAACACTGTAACATTTTCCCAAACAACGTTATTCACATATTTTAGTTACACACAGTGGGGGGCGGGGGGGGGAACACATGAAGAAAATGTATAATTACACATTTCTACTCAAACAATAAGAGAAATCTGAATTAATTAGAATTTTAAATTGAAAATACTACAACAAAAATCAATACTCCTACATGAGAAAAAATGAAAATTAGAAGCCTCATATTACCACTGGAAAAGTTTACAGCATTTCTTCATTTTCACTTTTCTATTTATTTGTGTAAACTCTGCAGGATTAGTGAAATCAATTAAATAAAAGATACTGTGCAAAAACCATGGAAGTTTAAATATTATGGTAAACTTTTAAAAGTTAAAATGTGCCTGTCCTAATGGAAAACTGGGTTAAAAATATATTGCAAATATAAAAGCACAAAAATGCATTGAAAGTTATGTCTTTAGTACATTTATGTGAACTAAAAATAATTATCTTTTTGAACAGCAGTTACAAACAGACTCTTTTAGGTCAAATTCTTTTAAAACACACTGTTTGAACTGTTCAAAAATCAGCATTAATGTTTATACAGTAACATTTCCTCGTGTAGACAATAATGGAAAAACTTCATTCCCCCCACAAAATTTTGCCTCTATAAGTACCTTTAACAAAGTTGGAGGAAACACATCATGCTTGTTGATAGTGATGGGATTATTTCAAAACCCAATTAGATCTGTTCATTCCCTTTTGCTTAATTAAAGCAAAAGGCATCAAAATCTTTCACAGAAGTAATCACGTGGAAGCTGGCTGGCACAGACACAGTAATTAACTCAACCTTATCACTGAACTGTACTGGGTCACTCAAGTGCAGCCCAGTATCAAAGCTAAGAATCGATGCCATCAGGCTAACATCTTAGAGTAACACACAGATTGAATAATGCCATCTGGTAACGGACAGGCTTTGTTCCTGCCTAGCGGTGCTGGATAAATGTTTCTGCTCATAACTTTAATGTGGCAGCTTAACCATTTAATCATTGTACATTAATACATTATCAATATAATGAACATGTAACTACAAAATTACTTGTCAAAGTAATCACATGTTACAGATTTTGTGCATAAGTGCAACACAAGGGGATTCTGAGTATTAACTGTACGTTTACAAAGGAGATATATTATGGATTTTTAAATATATATAGACATTTTATATATAGTAAAGCTTAAGTTCTAGAAAAATTGTTTTTATTAAATGAAATCATTCTATGCTACATGTTTCATCAGATATACATTTGGGTAGTTTTAATGTGGCTTAATTCAACGTAAAAGACTGATGCTTATGCAATTTTTAAAAATTCAGTTTATTCAATTAGGCGAATTTACTTGATATTATATTTGTTTTACTAGAAAATATTTCAAAATATAAGAAATCATCTTTTGAAAATGCATCGCTTAAAGTCATCTATTCATCATCTCCAGTTAAGTTCAAGCACATTTTATTATTTTCCTAAAGGATCAAAAATTCTGTTGCCAAGATATTCTTTTGAGGTCTTTCACTTTCACCAAGTAAGACACTAAATCTTAGGGGACGACTATCAGCAAATTCTCTGCGACAGGCCCTAAGCCTGCTGAGGTGATGCAGCTGACACACTTTGATGTGCCGTGCCTGGGCACATTATGTTCATGTGGTGTGTACATCTGGGCACCCTTTATGGCAATGCAGCAAGCGGCCAATCATTTATTCCACTCTGATTAGCACACATGTAAATCCTCACCAATCAAGCCACGCTCAGGGTTACTGTTGTGGCAGCCATACAGCAAGCTGGCAGAACATACGAGCCAAGTATGAGAAGACACTTCTGGGCTTGATCTGAACCTGCCATCACACCAGGCAGGTTCCCCCAGAATGGGCTGTAACCAGCTCTCCCTTTCAAAACTGATCAGAGGGCCCAAAAGAAAAAGGTCAACAGGCAGAAAGCTGATTGGCTACAATTCTTGATTCTTCACTAGTCCTAGGAATACACCTGAAGCAACATGCTTCTCGTTCACTTAAAAGCACAGTTTACCACAAGCAAAAGGCAGGATTCGGTTACAAACAGGCTTCATAACAGATACAAGGAAACTCTGAGGACTGTCAGTTACCTATGAGATTACGAGAAAATAATATGAAATAAATCTCTAGATGTCTAAGTGTGATATGATGTAATGCCTACATAGGCCTACAGTCAGTATAATAACTATATGTTAAGAGCCTAGGTAAATCATTATGTCCTTTTATTAGTCATTTGTTAACATATAAACTTAAATTAATTTTTCGTGCCAAACTACCAAAAACAGTAACTCCATCTTTGAACATGCTTATGACAATTTTATTTAAAATATATGGATAGATGGATGGCACTTAGTTCGGGATTTTTTAATTTGTTTTTTATGTTACTTCTTTCACCATGATGAAATCCTCATGACATGTTCAGATAACACCATGCACAACAGTAATTTACCAAATTGTTCAAAGTTAGAAAGAACAGAGATTGTGCTAGTAAAAATGAAAGTTATGGCTACACTTAGATGTGTTTTAATAAAAAGGTTTTTCCAATAAATATCAATTTATGCTGTTTTGGAACGTTCATTTAACTTGCTATTACAATTTACATCATTGAAGCAACGAGGGATTCAATCAACAGATACTGACGGATGCCTCACACGCAGGGGCACTGCACTAGGTGCGGGAGATGCAAACAGGTAAAGACGGCACCGTCCATCCCCACAAAGCAGCAACTGCAGAAGGAAATTGCCAGATTCACAGACAATAGCACTGAGATTGATAAGTGCATAAAGACATCAGACCAATACAAAAAGGGAAATCAGACAGTTTTGAAGGGATTAGAATTCTTCCTCAAGAAAGCAATGGCCACCTGACCTCTTAAAACGCTTAGGTATTTTACGGTAACTAAAAATTTAGTCCACTTGTTAGACAGTTATTTACTAATAACTCACTCTGAAGTGTGTTAGGTAAATAGAACAACCATTGTCTCTGCCTTCGTGGAATCCACAGCATAGTTGGGAGAAAGACTGTAAACATAGAAACAGTCGCACATAAAGAATTCTGCCTTGACTAGATCCAGGGGACACCGATCGTCTCACCCACCAGCACTGCAGGCAGGGTGGTCAATTACAGGTGATGTTAAGACTACATTACAGATGTCAACACAACGAGGAACACACCCTCTTCTCGAGGAAAATAATAAAGGCAATTTCTATGATTTTTCCAAAACAAAACTAAAAGCTTTGAGGAAGACAACACAGTATAGAATAGTAGAAAAGACACTGAACTAGGAAGCAAGAGATGAAGATGTTATGAACCTTTCAAAGTTCACAAATAAATCCTATAGAAATGATGCTATAACAATCTGATATTCAAGAATTTTTGTGGTAGAATTTTCATTTTTACCTAATTCATTTTAAAAGGTATTACCACCTAACACCATAATCCAAAGCGCCCATAACCATGACTAGCCACACTGCATGGACTGACACGTGCCCACGGACCCCAAGCAGCGGGGCGGGGCGGGGTGGGGGGGGGCTTAGACGCTCAGTTCTATATAAGGCCTAATCGTCAGTTGAAAAAGGAGAGCAAGAAAATGATCTTTAGTAGCTGACAAAGGACCCTGGCCCAGAGATGAGTCAATGCAAATACAGTCCTAGAGATACAATACAAACCACTTTTTGATCTATAAATAGGTACTATAGTTTTGTGTTTTACATGCATAGAGTGTGTTCCCACCTGCAAAAGAAAATTCACATCTCACATCAAGACCTTACTTAACCTATTTCTTTTAATTTTCATATTGTCAAAAATGTCCAGTATTTGTTTTCTATTTATAAGACATAAGCTATTAACTTTTAAATATATCCTTACATTATTTAATCACAAATAAGGACAAAAAATTACGATTTCACCAACATAAATGAATTCTGAGTTTTTCTACACAAAAAAGACATGGTTTTTTTCCATAAAACAAACCATATAAAAATATATGGTTTGGGGCAAAATATATTTAAAAAAAAATTTTAACCTAGAATCAAAAATAGAGTCTTTAATCTACCAATATATATTCATAGGGCCACAGGTGTGCAATATATGTAGAAGACATTTTAACTAAGATAATTATATACTCCATCAACGAAGTTGTTTTAAGGCATATAATAGATATAAGGCAGTACTATATCAATATTATAGAATGAAGAACATCTGGGCAACTGAGCATTTTTCATTGTATTTCCAAAGGGCATGCCATTCAACTAAATCGGAGTTGGCAAGTAAGTGGCTCATGTGCCACCACTGATTCTTCATGGTCTTCATTCCCCACAACATCAGGGGCAGCCTCAGGATCCCTCTCAACACAGCACCATTCACCCACTTCCAACAGATGGGAGCAGAAATCTACCCATCTTCCCTGAGCTAACTCAGGGGACCTTACTGACAAGTTGGACTCTGGGTTTACAAAATTACAAAGTAATGCCTTTCTCAAATCAAAACACCATAAACATACCATTATTTATCAATCCCCTATAAACCGACTGAGAAACTTAACTCAACATGGCATAACTTGGTCAAAATGTATTTTTGACATTAAATGCAATGATAGATGACAGTAAAATGCAGCTAGGGAAGGGTCAATCTTCTAATCATAGCACTGGAGTCTACGTGAGATAAGGAGAAACACAACCTTTAAGAAAAGCAAAAGTCCTGTTATCAAAAAGACACATTTCCACCAAGTCTGCTATTAAGATCAAAGGCATAATAAATTATAGGATGAATATACCTGCAATTCAATAGTGCTTTGTCAACATCCACCCCTTTTCCTCCACTTTCAAAAAACAAGACTCTTCGTTCTGGGTCTAATGCAACAAAACATTATACTAAAGCTCTTTTTTTTTAAAATAAATTTATTTTATCTATTTATTTTTGGCTGCTTTGGTTCTTTGTTGCGGTGCATGGGCTTCTCACTGCAGTGGCTTCTCCTGTTACGGAGCACGGGCTCTAGGTGCATGGGCTTCAGTAGCTGTGGCTCGCGAGCTCTAGAACGCAGGCTCAGTAGTTGTGGCTCATGGACTTGGTTGCCCCGCGGCATGTGGGATCTTCCCAAACCAGGGCTCGAACCCATGTCCCCTGCATTGGCAGGAGGATTCTTAACCACTGCGCCACCAGGGAAGCCCCTATACTAAAGCTCTTAATGCAAAGAGCATAGCAACTTAATTTAAGCAAGAAAATGCAAACTTATGCTTCACAAAGAATTGTCATTTATGTAAAATGATGGCGATGGCAACGCTGCTTTAGTATTAAACAACTCGGGGTAATATATTTTTTAAAAGAAAACAAGGGGCTTCCCTGGTGGCGCAGTGGTTGAGGGTCTGCCTGCCGATGCAGGGGACATGGGTTCGTGCCCCGGTCCGGGAAGATCCCACATGCCGCGGAGCGGCTGGGCCCATGAGCCATGGCTGCTGAGCCTGCGCGTCCGGAGCCTGTGCTCTGCAATGGGAGAGGCCACAACAGTGAGAGGCCCGCGCACTGCAAAAAAAAAAAAAAAGAAAGAAAAAAAAAAAGAAAAAAAGGCTTACCATTTCATGAACCTGCAAACTCTTCAGAGATGGTCAGTTAAAAAAAGAAAAAAAACCATTATCTTCAACAAGTTTCTTTGGGTCCCTCTGGCCGTGAACCCAGGTCTGTGTCATGCTCAGCACCCCTCAGAGTAACAGCCACATTCAGGGAATACAAAAGAGAACTTTTTTCATTCCACTTTCACAATTATAATTGTACTGAATTATATCCTGTTTAACAGCGTATCTATAACATGCTATATAAAAGAGCTCCCTACACAGTTCCAATAAAAACAAAATCATTTCAAGGACCTCAAAAATCTGGGCAAATTGACACTTAGCACCTACATCTACCTTGTATCTCACCGCACCTAAGAGAGTAACCAATTAACTAATCAACATAAATGTATGTTTGGAGGCAGCTTGGGGATATTTGTTAGTACATTATTTATCAGCAGGACAGGTCATGGTAACATAACTCGTTGATGATTTTATTACTAAAAACATTACCATAGCCTGTAAAAATCAATGCCTGTGGCAACCAGGTAAGGCCAACCCCTGTAACATACCCATGTATGTGTCTATATGTGTGCCGGTATGTGTGTGTGTGTGCACGTATGTATGTGTACCTTTATATGCAAATATAATATATATTTATGTATAAATAAGTCTCTATATATGTCATTCTGCTTCTGATTGATAAACCATTTAACCAATATATAAAACTCATTTACATGCATTAGAAACAATGTAAATCAAAAGTCAATGTATCTCACTTTAGATTTTTTAAAAAATCAACTTTTCTTTAAAGAAAATACTGATATACTGTAATACATATTTATCAGCTTAAAACATTGATAATAATACATGTTTTTTATCTCACTACGAATTTGAACACTCTTGAACTGTTGTATAAAAATGAAGTAGGGCGTCCCTGGTGGCGCGGTGGTTGAGAGTCCGCCTGCCGATGCAGGGGACACGGGTTTGTGCCCCGGTCCGGGAAGATCCCACATGCCACGGAGCGGCTGGGCCCGTGAGCCATGGCTGCTGAGCCTGCGCGTCTGGAGCCTGTGCTCCACAACGGGAGAGGCCACAGCAGTGCGAGGCCCGTGTACCGCAAAAAAAATAAAAAAAAAAGATTAAGTACTTGCTTAATAAATTATAAACTTGGGATAACTTCGACAGAAAATATCAGAGATGTATTTAATAAGAAAACTGACCCAGGCACAGATAAGACACAAGCACCCTTCTCATTTCATATCTAAACTCAGAGCTAAGAATCTTTCTTGACACTGAGCTAGTATCACACCAGAAAGTTGATGTCAACTGAAAAGGCAATGTAATAATATGCAAACTGCTTTTAATCAGCAGCCCCTCCAAAATGTAATGCCACCTCTGATCTAATACCTCAGTAGAAGAGCATTCAAAAATGGAGTATTCAGGGCTTCCCTGGTGGCGCAGTGCTTGAGAGTCCGCCTGCCGATGCAGTGCCCGGGTCCGGGAGGATCCCATGTGCCGCGGAGCGGCTGGGCCCGTGAGCCATGGCCACTGAGCCTTGCGCGTCCGGAGCCTGTGCTCGGCAACGGGAGAAGCCACAACAGTGTGAGGCCCGCGTACCGCAAAAAAAAAAAAAAAAGGAGTATTCACAGGCATGTCTTCTTTATAGATGTTTTCACTATAATAATGGTAGCTGAAATGGCACCCCACAGAGCGCTATATGCATACCAAGCTAAAACATAAGCAAATTAAACCACAAACTCTACTTTGAAGTTTGAATTTCAACATTTACAAAATAAAGCTGAGACAGGCATTTTATTTACCTATAGAGGCTTATGAAGTCTATTCCCTAAATATGTAAAATAGTCTTCTCTTGCCACAGTGCAATAAACAAATTGGCGAGTGGGGTCTAAACTGCTCATAGGTCAAAGGCCAACAATATAAAAGAAGCTAGAATTTTAAAAAAAAATTTTTTTTAACAAAAAATACAGAGGCAGAAATCAGGGTCAGGTTGAGGATCAGATTCAAATCAGAAACCACCACATAGAAGAAACAGAGCCTCATCAAAATAGTTGGGTGAAAAGCTAGCCGTGACAGCTACCTTCCATGGTGGTGGGGCAGGGAGGCCTCAGTGACTGCTGGAAGGAGCAAGGGAACAGTTCTGGCACTGCTTTGTTTCTTGATTCAGGGGCTAGTTATGTGGGTACATTTATGAGATCTGTCAATCTGTACACTTAAGACTTGTGCACTTGTCTGTACATGATATCCATACATACAATTCAAATCAGAGCTACCTTACAGGCAGCAGGAAAACAGGATGCACAGGAAAATTAAAACATCACAGGATGGTTGATCTTTGTAATAAGTTGTCTCACTATTTGCAGTGAGACAACTGCAAAGGAAACAGTTGTTTCCTTTTGATGAGCTGGTCAACAAACTGATTCAAGGAGGGAACACTCATTCAAGCCGGTTTTAATGCCAAATAGCACTTGTGATAATTGTCTGCTGTTTTAGGCAGCTTGGGCTGCTATAACAAAATAGCACAGACTGGGGACACTTAAACAACAGATGTTTATTTTCTCACTTTTGGGAGGCAAGTCCAAGATCAGGGTGCAAGCACGGTCAGATTCTGGTGAGAACTCTCTTGCTGGCTTGTAGATGGCCACCTGTCACTGTGTCCTCAGGTGGGGATGAGAGAGAAGAGCAAGGGAGGTGGGGTAGGGGGAGAATGCTTGAGGGTCTCTTCTTAAAAGGACACAAATCCTATCCTATCAGGGCCCCACCCTTATGACTAACTTTAATCTTAATTAACTCCTTATAGGCCCTGTATCCAAATATAGTCACACTGGGGGTTTGGACTTGATAATATGAATTTTGGGGGGACACAACTCAATCCATGGCACATACTAAATACCTGGCACCGTTAGAATGCCAATAAACATATTTTAATCTTTGATAGATTAACTTAATGGAAAAAAACAGGAATAGGTTCCAGAATCAAAACTAATTTTACCTTTAAGATGACAAGGGCTAAAACCCAAAGCAGACAACAATTCCATGTGGTCTCAGTTGTGTTTCTCTCCTTTCTTAAAATGATTGTCTTACCATTGTAAACTAACACGGTTTCGAGACTAAGTGTCCTCTGTCATCTCAGAAACACCTCACCATTTTGAAGACTGAAGGTAAAGCTGAAAAGAACGACCTTGAAGAAAAGGGACTACAGCTCAGATCTAGGAGAAGGGGGTTACATAAAGCTTAGAAGAGACAGAATTGGGGAGAGGACTAGAGAAAACCAAATAATGAAACTTTCTCGATTTGCCCTTGCTGGAGGAAAGTGAAAAGTGCTGATGGCACTGTGCACCCTTACCAAAAGCATGGCTTCAGCAGTTTTCTACCATCTCAGAAAGTGATACAGACAACCCTGACCTAAAGAAAATGCCAAACCTGTGGCAGCACAGAAACTGCTCATGGTAAACTAATTGGATGGTTTTTATCCAGAACATTTCTCCGAAGAAAGCAAAAGGAAAAGCTTTAAATTTAGGTATGCTATATAATTTATTCAAAAATTTACGTTGCATAGATGATTTGGGGATTTAGAAAATAGTGGCATATTAAATGAGTAAACCTCACAAAGTAAAACAAAATATTTCCCATTCAACAAACCATATTTTACCCTCCAAATGTCCTTAGAAAATAAACTGTAAAGTATACATGAACTGAAAACTGCCATATTTTGTGTTTTTTTTTTATTCGAGCATGATGACAATAGTTATGCTGTGGGAACACAGTGCTAACATTATTGTAAATGGCAGTGGCAGCGACAATTTAAATAATACAAACACATTTTAGGGGCAACTTTAATTTACTAAGAGGAGCATATACATATAATTTTCTCTCAAGAGAACCAACTCTCACAAATTACCTCTAGTCTTTCAATTAAATAAATATACTAAGATGTTAGAAAAATTGTGTTGTACTACTGGATTTATTTAAAATGTGATATAATATACCTTTTAATATTTTAACTGTAAAAAAATCCCACGTAAAACAGGAAAACTATTCCACATAAACCTACCTAACAATTAAAAAATGCCTGCTTAGGTTTGTCCAAATCTAGCAAATTAAGGACCAAAACCAGTGTGCCAGGCAGTAAGTATTCCCTCATAAAGCCTTTACTACAGCACCTCACTTCATACTTATGAGCCCCCTAAAATGGCACAGAACTGGTTTTTCGTCCACTTTTTCACCACCGAGTGAAACTGCTCACCTCCGTTCAGACATTTTAAAAATCCCAAAACTCTTTCTGACTTACTTCACTCTGTATGACACCGCATAGCACAGGGTGATCAACTCGGTGCTTTGTGACCACCTAGAGGGGTGGGATAGGGAGGGTGGGAGGGAGACGCAGGAGGGAGGAGATATGGGGATGTATGTATATGTATAGCTGATTCACTTTGTTATAAGGCAGAAACTAACACACCATTGTAAAGCAATTATACTCCAATAAAGATGTTAAAATAAAAAAAAAAAGAAAACCCAAAACTGTCTCAACCCCTTAGATGCAATTCAGGTATCATCTCCTCCAAACAGACTACTCTGAGCTCTCATGTACAACCATCCTCCGGGTGATAGACCTACGTACCCTTCCCAACTTCTTTTTTAACTAAAACATTTAACTTTTATCATTGACAAAAGGTTTCACAGTGGTGAGAATAAAAATGAAACCTGCACAACCCAAGGCACAGGTGACAGGCAACATCTCTTAAAGGCTTCTTTTTTTGTTCACTTTCATTCAAGTGTGTGTCCATACATCAGATTTTATCTTTGTGATGCGATACAGAGGAAGACATCTGTTCAGTTTCAGGCGAAATTGGGCCCAAATGTATTTTAAACATGGCCCGTGCCAGAACATTAAAAACTGATTAGATTAATAAATGATTCAGAAAAACCCTGGGTGAGGTGAGGTAAAAGGACGGAATGAAGGGCGGGGTGGAAGGACACAGGAGTGCTTATTAGGGAGCATCTCTGTATAAAAGGTGCACGAGAATACATCCAAACTTTACCCAGAAGCTTTCTACACTACGGTTATGGCAAACCTCTGTAAATGCTTTTTGGGTTTATTACTGGGTTGCATGTTTGTCTGAGGGAAGCAGTGAGGGGAGCATTAAAAGAAAAGCGAGCATACTCCTCCCCAACTTCCACTCCCCACCACCAATCAGGCCTCACCCTCGATGGCCTCATGAAACCTGGGGCATGTTTCGGGAAAAATCTTGCCTTGCTATTTATAATGATCAATTTATATCTTTCTTTCTGTACCACAAGTGTACAGTCTTGAGGCAAAATTTCAAAGAGCCTTCTTGCTCTCTGCGTGCTGAGACATCTGAGACACAGTGTTTCAGGCACGAGGAGCAGACAGAAGGATGGACCTGGCGAGGCTTACTTACCTCACCATACAGAGAACTCCTTTCCAACATGAGGATCTGCTCGATCCAAAACATGCAAACATCACGCATGCAAGGGTAAGGGTAAGTATCATGAACAACAACGGGAGAGACAAATGAGTAATTTAGCTGTGCTGATTATAAATCTAGATGTTAATACGTTCAGCTTATTTAAAATGGAATATACACTTCAAGGTCTGCTTTTGCTGAATCACAACATGAAATTTTTAAATGGCTCATATTTTAAGTTTAAAATTCCTTAGTTTTATCTGATGTCCATTCACAGGAAGTTCCTGAAGTTCAAAACCTTAGTAGCTGTCATTGTTGTGGTCCTGCATCCATTATGCATAAACATAAGAAAAAAATCTTACCAAACAAAATCACAGACTGCTTTAGGACTCTGTCAATTGAATGCATTTCTGCACTATTGACCTGAACACTGGAACGAAGAAATGTAATCAAATATGCTGATATGATGTTGGCACTAAAAAACAATTGAATTTTTTTTCCTCTGTAGCTGCTTGAACTATCAAGGATTTTAATCTATGATAAATTCTATAACCATTAAAAATCTTAGACCATTGATTTATGCCTTAATTCAGACATGCTGAGTTCTTCAAAATAAATGTTCCAAAATAGCATACACTGCAAACTGCAATTCTAACAGAAAACAAATGTTAAAATGTTAGCATCTTTCCTGAAGATATTATAGTGTATTAATTGCTGGTCTTCGTAATGTAGTTTCTTAGTTTTACATAATTTAAGTTTTAATTCATCGTTTAATATTTAAGTAGTTTTTTTCTCAAGATGTGTTTTCTGCTTAAATGTTAGCCACTAACCATGGTATATATAAAACAATTCTATGGCATGAATATATGACAGAGCCATGTATTAGATGACATCACTATGATCACAAATATGAAAGCGATCACAGCAGTTTATATTCTAAACAACTAACAGCCATTTTAATTTAGCATTAATACATAAATAATTTAAGCTTAGAGACAATGCTTAAAAAACCAAAGACCAAAAGTACAACAAAATCACTTTCTCTACAAAGAATTCTTTCAGATTTTAGTTAGAAATAATGAAGTTTTGGGGGGATATCAAACTCCACATTCAAAGCTAATTTGTATTCTATTTTCCTGCGAAAACTATGGGGACCCATACTGGTGTATGTGCCAAAGGATACACGGTCTCCTCACAGAAGCAGAAAAGGATACACAACATTGCCCACCTAACAGCAAACAAGAAGCTAATGAGACTGGAGAAGGGTCCAAGAAGTTGACGAGGGAAATGCTAACTTCCATGTCAGCTTATGAATTTGGACAGAGGTCCAAATAAATTTTTGAAGTTATTCTTAGAATAAGTGCCCTAGTGCAAGGTGCTCCTCCTTAGCTTCCTCCGAGGACAAAACTCTCCGAAGCAGCAGCCATCAACAGCGCAGTGTCTCCTCAGCAGCAGATCAGTTCAGCGCACTTTATAGCGTGCTTTAATAAACTTTTGTAGGTTATTATTCTACTCAATATAATTTGTAAACTGTGCCTTTATTTGTTTTTTATGTGTTATATAGCCTCAATATGATGAAATTAGAAAAGAATGTCGATAAAGGAAAATTCACAAAGAGAGCCTGTGAAGAATGCTTGTAGTATCTCGCCCTACCTCCAAACTACCTTAAGACCATGTAAGAGTTCAGGGGCCGTCCTTATCAGGACACAAGAGTGCTCAGGGTGTACCTTTTTCCACATTATTACCACATCACAAACCTCTCACGCACCCCTACCAGTTTTGATAAAATTAAAGACATCCATGCAAACACCACATACACACGTTTCCCTTCTATTTACTTGTTTGCTTTCTCCTTGGAAACAACATTGCCAAGAAAAGTTCCATGCAGGCCTTTTAAGATCAGTGGTTTCACAGCTATAAGCAAAGCAATAATACAGTAACTGTTCAAAATAAAAGAGATTTGCATCCACTTAGTTCCATTCTTTTCCTAAGGAACATTTTCCACATCAGCTGTAACACGCAGGACACCACCGTCAAGAAGGAAAACTGGCTAGGTTAAAGTGGTTTCCTCTGGAGGACAGGATCTTTCATGTTCTAAATTAAGCATCTGTTCATTGTTTGAATTTATATGATCATAGTCTTTAGAGGAATAGGAAAAAATAATTGTTTAAACGAGGGGATTAATTAAAAGACTTACCAAAGTAAAAAGCAAGTAAAACTGGCTTTCTGTGATACATGTGTTCTCCCGGGGCCCCTGTTTTCTTCTCACCACTCTAACAGCCTGCGTCTAACAGCCCAGTATGCATCCCCCCATATTCTTGCTCTTGTAGATATGTCCCACAAAAAAATCACAGCAATTATTTCTGAACAAGAGTCCTCATAGTGACTGAAACTTTTAAGACATTTCATTCGTCCCCCAAAGCACTCTATTCTACAAGGAAACAAGGAAGTAGTGAGCTAGCAGACAGCTACTATTTAACACCAAACAACATAACTGAAAACAAAAATGCAGAAATTCAAACTGGAAGACAACTGTCCCATACACACGAAAATACTACTACACTGCATTTACGTATTATTTACACACACACACACAGATTATCTCACACGTTTGCAAACTAGATATTAAAAATTATCATCCCTATTTCGCAAATTTGGAAGCCAACTGGCAGTTGAGAAAAGATGAACACGCTTATTAGTACAAAATCATGGGGAAGAAAGGAAAAAAATTAGTATGTTTTTATGAAGGCTAGGAGAAACCTAGTATGTATATATGACTAAATAAATATGGATCCTAGCTCCAAGTCAGACATTCCTTCTACCACTTGGGATTCTAAGGTTAAACCTTGGCAAACAAATTAGGATATGGTAAGCAAAAAAAGAAAGACATCAAGGGCTATCAAAAAAAAAAGTCAAACAGAGGAGTACATGGGGTTTGAAAAATGAGCTAGAACAAAGATGCTTGGAAGAATAAAGAGGCAAAAAAGTATAAAAATTGTGTTTTAGCAGGTACACTTTAGCCAAGGCACCACTTCTATATTTTTAGCACTTGCCCCAATAGTTCACATGTTTGTATCCTGACTACCAAAAGAAGGAAACAGGACATTCATCCACCAAGAATTCACGAGAGATTGCCACCAGCAAAAGGGGCCTAGAGGTTAGGCAGAAAAGCTAATTGCTGCAACATATATTAATATCTGAAAATTTTTCTAATCTTACGTATCTCCCATCCCAGAGCAATCCATATACATATAAACAATCTGATAAATATGGCAAACAAAGAGAATCAACAATAGCTCAACATGGCAAATTACTTTGGCCCAGACTTCTGTAACTTCTGTGAAAAAGAGTAAAAAAGAAACTCAAAAGGAAATTACATCTGCTTATATTCACTGTAGACCAGAAAGCAAACTCCTATGCTTTCCTTAACTATCTCAGTTTCATCTTCTGTAAAATTAAAATACCAAAAATGGGTTCATTAATGTCATCAACTCACAACACGTAAGATGGCATTATACAGAAGTAGTGTGTAACTCAATCTTAAAATACTTGCTTTTGATTATCAAATAAAAATTCAGACTAAAACAGATTCAAAAATTGCAAAGTAAACAGTTAAGCTTCCAGCCACAATGGAGTAACCCACAGCCCACCGTAAACAACTAAAAAAATCGGACAAAATATAGCAAACAACTATTTTCAGAAACTGGACAATGGGCAGAGTAGAATTATGAGCCCAGAGAAGAGAAACAAAGGAAGTGAGACTTGTAACACCTTTGGATTTACGCCAAGAAGCAACTTTAAGACCATAGTGCAGGGACTCAAATAAAACACAGGGTCTCACTTACTACAAGAGACAGATGAATCAACTGGAATTTGATGTTCAGAGAGCACAGAAAAGGGAGCTGCCCAAAGAAACAGCTCCAAAACTCCTAACAGACGTCCCCATGGATCCCTGGCTGAACACTAAGCCAAGCATGGATAAGGTGAAGTTCCTTGAGACTAGGAAAAAAGGCAAGAAAGGGAACTATTACTCTAAACTATTCCCAGCAATCACAGTAAGTATGGAACTTCTGGCCAGCCAGAGTGATGCGTCTTCTTCAAACAACGGAAGCATTTGGGAGTGACACAAAAGGGAATACTTTACCGTTGGGTTAGACTCCCCCTGAGAGACTTAAAAACTAACCTCTGGAGGACCAAGATGATTCTCAAGTGACTTAGATGATTGCCAGAAATAAATCCAACATTCTTTAAAGAATATTACAAAATGAATCACAAAACAACCCCAAATTTACAACATCCAGTCAAAACTTACTAGACAAAGAAGCAACAAAAGCTAACCTGCAAACAAAGATAACAAATAAGTCAATAGAGACAAACCTAAAGATTACACAATGATGGAATTATCAAGCACATTCTCTAAAACAGCTGCTATAATTATGCAAGTGAACATAAAGGAAAACCTTTTTTTAAATGAAGGGAATGGAAGATTTAATTTTTAAAAAAAAAGAAGGAAATGAGCCAGAGACTCATAATCTGAGTATATCAAACAGGTTAACATATGTATACTGAAATTCCAGGAGAGAAGGGTTGGAGGTAGGTAGGGTAGGTAAAGGAGAAAAATGAAAAAATATTGAAAAAATAATGACCCGAAATTGTCCAAATTTCAAAACAAAATTTCATCTACAGATCAAAGAAATGTAACTAACCCCAAGCAGAATAAACACAAAAGAAAGCACACCAAGGCACATCAAAATATAATTGCTAAAAAGCCATTAAAAAGAGAAAACCTTAAAATTGAAAAAAGAGTGGTTTATCTAGAGGAACAAAAAGATTTCTCATCAGAAATAATAGAGAACAGAAGATAATGATAGGACATATTTAAAGAAAACAAACTCCCAGCCCAGAATTCTATATCTAACAAAATTTTCCTTCGAAAATGAAGATAAAATGATGATTTTCAGACAAACAAAAGCTGTGAAAATTAATCACCATCAGACATACACTATAAAAAAGTTAAAGAAAGTTCTTCTGGCAGAAAAGAAATTACAGATGTTGGAAATGTGGATCTAAATCCACAATGATAGCTGGAGACTTTAACACTTTTCTCTCAGTGAGAGAACAAGCTAGATTGGAGAAGACAACTATCAACCAACTTGACCCAATGTTTAACTACAGGATCCTCCACTCAGCGACAGCAAAATCACATTCTGTTCAAGTACATATTGAACATTTACCAAAATAAATCATATGGGCCATAAAACAAATCTCCAAAAATTTAAAAGTCGTACAGAGGATGGTCTCACAAGGGAATTAAGGTATCCATAAATACTTGGGAATTAAACATGCTTCTAAATAATCTAGGAGAAGAAATTGCAAGGGAAGCTGAATAATATTTCGAACAAAAAACTGAAAATGAAACAGTATTATGTATGTATGTTCAGGTGTAGAAAACTACACTGCTCTCATGCTAACAATTAGAAAAGGTCAGATAATCTACAAACTTTCCCTGAGCCCATCAAAGAGATGACATCAGAAGACAACTGTGTGATCTAAAGTCCAAACAAGGACACGGCCCTCTAAATGAAGAGGGAATGCATGCACATTTCACCTTGGACACAGAAGGGGCAGCCACAAGTGGCTATACAAGCAGATAGAAATCAGCCCAAATTTTAATGAACTGTTAAAGGCCAAAAGTGAGCCACTGTATCACTCTGGAATAGCTGCAGGCCCAGACACAAGAGTACATGGCAGTAAATCCAAGCTGTCTTCCCAGACCTCCACTGGTGCTCATGAGGAAGACTGGGGGCAAGTCAGGAGACTGAAAAGGATGCACCTGGGTGGTACAGGCATGCAAGGGATGACCAGCAGCTGCCAGGGAACAAACACAGAGCCCCAAGTGCTTCCCTAGACATTTGTCTCCCATGAAGCAAAGGCCTCAAGCAGCTAGGCAAGGACAGCAAATGCTGTCTCCCCAGAACAAAAACAAAGACGCACTGCTTCTGCAGGGGAGTAGAGGCCACACCCACCACCTCTGGGGTAGTGATAGAAAACCTCTTATATCCAGAACACAGGAAAAGACCCACTACTACCAGGTAAGTGTGCAAGAAACAACTGCTACCTCGGATGAAGTACAGGAAATGATCTTGTACTGAGGAACTTAAATGAGCTGTAGCTACTGCAGGGGGAGGGGCAGAAACTACCGCCCAAGACCCACAAAGACACAAAACCAAGTCTTACTGCCAAGAGGAGAAAGGGCAGGAACAAGAGGGAAGCCCCACCATGAGGGTCAGGCACTTGAGGCCTTCCTGAGACTAAAACAGGCTCCATGCAATGAAGAGCTGCCCAACTTCACCTATGAGCCTAGCACAGCAACACTAACAGCCATCTGACACTGGGGGAAGGGTGGGAACTCGGAGGGAGGCGCTCTCTGAGACACAGACATATGGGGCCTCCAAAAAGCTGAGGGTGGACCAAGAACACTGAGGAAAACCTCTAGAGTACCAGCTCCCACTCTAAGCAAAAGGCATCAGCAGCCCAGCACCAAGATGAATGTGAACACTCTAGTACACAAAGGTAACAGGTAACAATACCAACAGTAAAAACCCAACACAGTTCAGCTCCTGGCCAGGCCAAATGGAGACCCCTTACTAACATTCTGACTGAAGAAGAGATGTGCCCATTTCTAGCAGTATTTACTTCAGTCTACAGGTAATGTCAAACATTCAATCAAAAATTACAACACATAAAACAGCAAGAAAAAATTTCTGGGATACCACTAAAGCAAGGCTTAGAAGGAATTCTGTAACACTAAATGCTTATTAAAAAAAAAAAAAGAAAGAAAGAAAAAAAAAAGGTCTAAAATCAATCCAGACTTCCATCCTAAGAAACTAGAAAAAGAACAGCAAATTAAACCTAAAGTGAGTAGAAGGAAAGAAATATAAAGACAAGGGTGGAAATCAATGAAATCTGAAATGAACAAAGAGAGAAAAATCAATAAAATCAAAAGCTGGTTATTTGAAAAGACTAACATACCTGGCAAACTATTTTTAGCTAAAGTGATCAAAAACTGTTGAGGTGCTATGAAAATAAAAGGTAGCATTAAAATAATTACCTGTAAAAATAAAGGTATATAATAGGATAAAGAATATCACTTATAAAAAGACTAAATGTTAAACATATCACCAGTGAAATTAAAATAAATTTTTAAAAAAAAATTTTTTTTAATTAAATTAGAAGTTCAGCTTCTGATCCTGAAATAGCAACTGTAGAGAGAGGTGTTAATATTGTTTTTAAAAATTGTTTTGGGAATTGTTTGGGGAAGCATATAAACTTGAACAAGTATAAATATAATATTTAATTATGAGATTTCTCTTCAACATATAATAAAACAGCTCGAACTGAAAACCAAGAGTTTGACTCTAAATAAAAATAAGAAACAGATCAAAATGTGATTGGGTGATCAAAGTAAATAAATGACTACCAATTTGCCCTACACCAATCACTTGACAGTAGAGCAAAACATTAATGAAATGCTAGCTAAAAAAAATGGGGGGCTTCCCTGGTGGCGCAGTGGTTGAGAGTCCACCTGCCAATGCAGGGGACACGGGTTCGTGCCCCGGTCTGGGAAGATCCCACATGCCGCGGAGCGGCTGGGCCCGTGAGCCATGGCCGCTGAGCCTGCGCATCCGGAGCCTGTGCTCCGCAACGGGTGAGGCCACAACAGTGAGAGGCCCGCATACCACAAAAAATAAAAAAAAAATTAACAATTTAAAAAAAAAGGAAAAATGTCCAAATTTGGGAAGACATTTTGTCCTACAAATACTACTGTGAATTTATCTTATGTCCTGTTTCTTCAACTGTCAAAAAAAAAAAAATTACAAATACTTCAAGTCTCACTTTCCCTACCATCCCTTCTGATTTTCAAAATTATAATACATAATCAAATATTCTAATGGCTAATAAGTCATGCTTTAAATTTCTTGGCAAAAATCATGAACACTAAATAAAACTGTTCATGCTGGATAACATCTCCTAAACTCTTTTTTATTTCTAATGAGGTGAGTAGTGTCGACTGTTTTAATACTATTTTCCTTAAGATCTCAAGATATCATGGAGTTAATTACATTTTCTAACCTTGTTCATTTTATACATGTCTCTGTAAAAAAAATTATTCATGTACTGGTCCTTTATTAAGGTTTGTGGGTATCTAAATTTCCCTAAAAGAAGCCAGGCAAATAATTAACAAAAGAAAACTATCTATGCCATTAAACACAGGGGAACAGTTTTTTTTTTTTCATTTTAGCATAATTAATCAGTATTTCTATTGGCAAATATTGATCCAAGATATATTACAACTGTTATACAATCAAATAGCTTGTTTATCAGAAGTAAACTAGGCAAAAATATCATGAAGCCAGGTTCAGTGTTTTGGCAAAACATCCTTTTGGTGCCTATTTCTACATTTCACTTATACTGCTCTCACAGCTTGGTGCCCAGTGTCCTCACGGTGACATGTGGATGAAGTTCCCACCATGGCAGCATCCCACCTGGGCCCACTTATGCCTGAACCTGTCCTGCCCTATCTCTCAAGCCCCCAGCTGTTATCTGCCATCACAACCTACAAATACCACATCTCTGAAAAACTAAAGAATATTCAGGTCAGAACAACATAATGATCTATGCTTCCTTTGTAAGATATTTTCCTTTTGACATGAGCAACTTCAGCTCCTGAGGCAAGCCAGTGAGTGGAAAGGAAATCCTGAAGAGGAAGCTTTCAATTCTGTCAAATCATACCATAAATGACAACTCACGCGATTTGACCGAATGGCAAACCTGCTTAGAAATCTGTAAAACATCACGCCACAACCCCCAACACACAAACCGTTGAGCTTATAAAGCATTAGTAGCAGAGTCAAGCGATTTGGACTGCTGCTTCATATTGCCATTAACTAGTCAAAACCATAAGCAGTCACTTACCTTGTCCGACTTTCAGTGACTGCATCCACAATGCGAGGGGATGAAATGGCAACTCAATGACTCTTTGCAAGCTTAAAATAGTAACAATATACTACCAAATGCTGGTACAGTACAGTTTACAAAAGACCACCAGAACTGATACACCATAGGACACAGGTCACCTGACACATATTTCTATATAACAGCAATTAACTAGTGGAAATGTAAAATATTTCAGTATCATTTACAATAAGGACCATGAAAAAAATGAAATATTTTAATATAAATCTAACAAAGTATGTGTGAGATCCGTATGCTGAAAATCACAAACCCCTGATGAAAGAAATGAAAGGCCTAAATAAATGGAAAGATACACTGCATTCATAGGTTGGAAGATTCAATATTGTTAAGGTGTCAATTCTCTCTTAACTGTTCTATAGGCTCAATGCAAAAAATAACTGAATACCCATATGTAAAAAAAGAACTCTCCAATCCACACTTCATACAATATTAAAAGAAATTAACACAAAATGTATCACAGATCTTAATGTAAAACCTAAAAATTCTATAAAATTTTTCTATTAAAAAAAAATAGAACTTCTGTGTGACCATGAGTTTAGCAATGAGTCTTTAGGTAGAAAATAACAAGCTAAACCTACAAAATTGATAAATTGGACTTCATCAAAATTAAGAATTTATGCTCTTCAAATGAAACTGGTTAGAGAATAAAAACACAAGCTACAGGCTGGGAGAAAATATTTGCAAAATACACATTTGATAACTGACTTACATCCGGAATATATAAAGAAGTCTCAAAATTCAATAATAAGGAAGTAAACAACCCAATTCAAAAAACTGGGCAAAAAATTCAACGCAAGCACATGAAAAGATGCTCACCATAATTAGTCATGAAGGAAATGCAAATTAAAACCACAGTGAGATACTACTGCAGACCCAGTAGATTGGCTAAAAGGTCTGACAATACAGAGTGCTCATAAGAATCAAAGCAACTGGAACTTTCACACAATCTAGTGGTAACACAATATGGCAAAGCCATTATGGAAAACAGTTTAGCAGTTTCTCATAAAATTAAATACATACCATAGGACTTCACAACCCCATTCCTACGTATTTACAAGGATGAGGTTTTTTTCATAATCTCCAAAAACTGTAAACAATCCAAATATCCCTCAACTTGGGAATGTACAAACTATGGTACATCCACACCATGGCATACAACACAGAAATAAAAAGTAATGAACTACTGCTACACATGACAGCATGAATGAATTTCAAATGTGTTACAACAGGGTTTCTCAACCTCACCACTATCAACATTTGGGGCCAGATACGTCTGTACTGTGGGAGTTGTCCAATGCAGCATCCCTCAACTCTACCCACCAGATGCCAGTAGAATTTCCACCACGACTCCCTTTCGCCCGCCCAATCATGTCGACCAAAAATGTCTCCAGACTTTGCCAAATGTCCGCTATGGAGCAAAATCACCCGCAGCTGAACATCACTGCATGACACTGAGTGAAAGAAGCCAGGCTCCAAAGGTATGTTCCATTATGTGAGACTCTGGACAAGGCAAAACTAGAGGGGCAGACAAGGGATCAGTGGTCTTCGGAGGCTGGTGTTGAGGTGAGAATGACTACAAGGAGTATGGGACAATTGCCAGGAAGTGCCCTACATCCTGATTGTGAGGGTGGTCACATGACTATATTAAAGTTTATCAATCTTCACAAAATTGTACACAAACTCAGCAAATGTTTACTAAACATACATTAGATCTTAATTTAAATGAATAAAGAAAAAAGTACATGGACTACTGAAATTAGAATTTTATTATTTGGAAAAATGTTCCAACCCTGAAGTCAACATTGAAGATTAATGTCAATGAAAAATATTATATATATAAATATTAGAATGCTTAGCTTAAAAGATGAATAAACAAACTAAAATTCATGGAGAAAACAATATACCAAAAGATAAAACAAATAGATTACATAACTCTGATCCAACAGTAGTTTTTTTATATTTATTTACACTACATTTCATTCTATATAGTGTTCCTCTGTATTCCAAAAGAGATGTGATGAAACAAGACAAGAATGCATCTTAAATTACTAAAACTTAAATATTTCTTAAATATTTTAAAATTTGAGAACTTACAAATGATTTCAGCTTAGGATCTGGATCTAAAAATTTTTTAGTTACCATAAATATACAATAGGGCTTCCCTGGTGGCGCAGTGGTTGAGAGTCCACCTGCCGATGCAGGGGACACGGGTTCGTGCCCCGGTCCGGGAAGATCCCACATGCCGCAGAGCGGCTGGACCCATGAGCCATGGCCACTGAGCCTGAGCGTCCGGAGCCTGTGCTCCACAACAGGAGAGGCCACAACAGTGAGAGGCCCGCGTACCGCAAAAAAAAAAAAATACAATAAACACTTATTGTAGTAGAGAAACTAATTTTTTAAGGTAAATTCTGATTTCCATATACTAATAAGGTTGATAACACAAATTATATTTTGTAATTCGGTTTCTTTTGGGGGTGATGAAAATGTTCTAAAATTAGGTTATAATGATGACTTCACAATCTGTAAGTATACTAAAAGCAGTAAATTCTTAAAACTCTAACCAGGCTAATGTTACGTTATGTAAATTATATCCCAATAAAGCTGTTTAAAAATACCATACTTATTAATCTACATTGCCAAGAATGCCAAATAGGTAGCTTTGACATCTAAGTGAATTTGGTGGTTGGGAGTAAAGGCAGATGGTGATTAAATTACAAACATTTTACAAGAGAAGTAACAGATGTTTCCATATTGCTGGAAGATGATGGGAAATTTTTACTTCTATCCATTGGACGATCTAGAAGCCTGTCCAAGATAATGACTCTGACCATCTACTTCACCAACCCCTCCAACTTTTCCTTATTTTTACTGTGCCACATTTTGGTCTGCCTCCCACTTCATTATCAAAGCCTCTGAGCTGAAATGTTTCCATTTACATTTATTAGTCACCCATACATACAACAGAGACAGAAAGATATTCTGAACTCTGCACGCCATATCTGATGATGTACCTATATTTGCCATTTATTTATTGTATTTTCTTTTGACTAGCTAGCATTAAATTCTGCTCTGTAATGTATAACTGAGAAGAAAGCTTCTAATGGGCCTGTTTTCAAGGGCAGTCACCCCTTTATGGAAGACAATGGCCTAAGGGGCATAACCGTGACTAACCTGAAGGGTAAAGAGGATCAGAACCCATATGAAATGTTGCAGCTCACAGAGAAACAAATGTTTTTTAAAAGATTATTTTTTATATTTTAAGAAAAATTTATTAAAGAATTTATGAAAGAGCAGGTCAGTTCTATTATCTTTCTAAATTAATTTGCTTAAAAGCCTGATCTTTAAATTTAGAAGAACAATGTATATTTAAAGTATTCTATAATTACTATAAAAGTATTAATTAACAGTAGTAAGAAGAATAAGCTATCTATGCACTATAAATATAAAGTAAAAAAATCATTTTCATGGCATTTTTGAAACCGTATGATGTTAGGTGGGGCGTAACATTAGTACTTTTCTTTGAAAACCTTATAATTACTAATCTTTTTAATTTTTAAGCTGAGTATTGACTTTGTAATAAATGAGTGCAAGTTACATTCCAAATCTGAAACAGTTTGAGTTATACTGACCATTAGCACTAATTTACAAAGAGACATATAGATATTCCCTTAATAGTGGCTTGAATTATCTTTCTGTTTAATACCTCATATAATGCCACAATCTTTCCTAAGGTAAAAAAAAAGCACACATAACACACTCTTTCTACCTGACTTCTAAAACGATTCCTGAATAATACAATGAATCTCCTTACTCAGATGTCAGCGTTCCAACAAATGCTTTCTTCATAACCCTCTGCTCCTTCCCCAGCCAGTCCCCCCCAGCACCTCCTATCTCCCTTCCCTGTACTACATTCTCCCCTCCTTAGCACACAGCACCATTCCATGCACTACCTTATCGCATTTTCTCTTTTTGCTGCCTATATGTCCCAGTAGATTGTAAATTCCGTAAGAGCCAATGCTTTTGCCCTTCTTGTTCACTCTTGAATCCTCAGCATCTCCAATAGTACTAGCACCTCACGCTCCATAATTATTTGTTAAATAAAATATTTTGCACATTACATACTCTACATGATACAGAATGTGTAAAAAATCATCACTTTCTTAACAACTGACATTGCAAGTCAGAACATTAAAATGTCTAAGATAAAAAACTTGTAACTTTGTTTAACCCATCATCTTCCAAACTTATTTTTTCTTGGAGCCCTTCTTTCACTAAATATCTGTAACAACATGACAACAGCTGTAGAAACAATGGTTTACATTCTTTTCAGTCAAGGGTTGGTACTAGATGGTGTCCAGACAACTCCATGTTAACTTTTTTAACTTTACAAGTAATGAAGAGCATCACAGATTTTTATATAAAAAGGAGACAGAATCAGTTATGGGTTTACATCTTGCAATAATGCAGTGAACAGACTGGATCACGGAGAGAACGAAGGAAAAGACAGGAAGCAACTGGAATAGGCCAGGAAAGGACAGTCAAGACCTGAGCTTGGGGAAAGGGAAGGTCATGGACATGATGAAGGGTTCACAGAGAACACAGTCAGACAGGACCTCGTACTGGGGGTGACCGGAGCACCGGCAGTCCCAGGGGTTCACAAAGTTTCCACCTTGAGTGAGTAGATCACACATTGGTATAAACTGGGAATCACAGAAGACAAAGATTTGAGAGAATCTGATACTCGTTTTGGTTTACTATTAATTTGGAGGAGACCAAAGGATATTAAGGGAGAGTTCTGTACCCATATTGCCCAGAAAGTTCAGTGACATAAAGGTGGAAGAGGAACCAAAGTTAGAATTCTAAAAAATGCCGAAATTTCAAGATGCAAAGGAAGCTCAAGAGAGTCACACAGTGATTAGAAGCCTGGCTCGTTCACTTACACTGCACCCATATCTATGTGACCCGCTTGACTAAAATATTTAAAATGGATTTTTACTTATGAAGTGCCTATTAGGTACCACACACTTTTCAAGATGCTTTTGGAAACCAGAGAACAAACATTCTTGCCCTAAGAGGAACTAGATGATAAAACATAACAAACAAAGAGTGCAAACAAATAACTTATATAGTAAGTTAAAATGTGATTGGTGCTATGGGGGAGCAGAACAGGAGCAGGGAAATAGGAGCCCTAAGAAGAGGGCAGGCTGAGGTACTAAGCAAGGCGGCCAGGGTCAGGGCAGAGAGCACTGAGGAGGTGAGGGTGTCAGCCCAGCAGTTACACAGAGGAAGGACGTTCCTGGGAGTGTCAACAGCAGAAAACCTAAGGAGACAGCCCGCTCTGCACATCCAAGACGGAAGCCAAGCCGGCGTGGCTGGAGCAGAGTGAGGTGGGCTGAGGGAAGACATGGCCAGAGAGGCAGTGGGGACCCAGATGACGGAGGGCCGTGGAGAGCACTGGGAGGACTTCAGCTTTGACTCAGCGTGAAAATGGGAACCAACACGATGTGCTGAGCAGAGGAGTGGCACAGCCTGTGTGCGTTTTCAAAGGATCAAGACGGCCTCAGTGTTGAGAATGGATCACAGAAGGTCAGCAACAAAGCAGGAGACCTATGAGAGAGCGCTGCAATAATCTTGGAAAATGACAGTGCCGGACCCAGGGGTCCCACTACAGATGGCAGGGAGAAGGGGGACTCTGAATATATTTTGAAGGTAGAGCTGGTCCCCTTTATATGGGTTTTTTAAATACCCACAATTAAGACTTATCAATTCTGAATTCCTCCTACTAAAGCCATAATATCAGAATATGTTATACCTCATATTCCTTGAAAAAAGACAACAATTTTTTTTTTTTTTTCGGTACGTGGGCCTCTCACTGCTGTGGCCTCTCCCGTTGCGGAGCACAGGCTCCGGAAAGCACAGGCTCAGCGGCCATGGCTCACAGGCCCAGCCGCTCCGCGGCATGTGGGATCTTCCCGGACCGGGGCATGAATCCGTGTCCCCTGCATCGACAGGCAGACTCTCAACCACCGCGCCACCAGGGAAGCCCAAGACAACAGTTTTAACAACAATAATAATCTTTCTGCTACCATCACAACTGTGACTTGTTCTATTACAAATGCCTACTTTGAAGAAAAGAACAGCAAGAAAAAATTCTACAGCTATGGCAAGTTTATTTTTACAATGAAAAGTATATGACTTGTGCCATATTGTCCTTATATTAAAAAACAAAACAAAACAAAACAATGAATATGTTTAAAGTGGTCAGTTTTCTTCAACATTTCAATTAAATGAACTGGCCAAGGAAATGCAGATTTACAGACAAGCATGTATGCTCCAAAGGCCATAAAGATGACAAGAAGAAATACCGCCTGTTGAGTTCTCATATGTTGGTGGGAGATTTCTTAGAAAGTTTCAAAAGGTAAATTATCAGATGATTAAAGTTGGAACTCACTGTAAGATAACTCATTAAACAAAGAAGCAGCCTTTATCACCCAACATAAGCTTCTTGTAGTTTCCATGAACTGTGTTTCATGGAACTGTGCTTAGCCCATTCAAATTCTTTGTTATTTTTCAAACATTATGCAAAAATGATTCAGTTTACAATAAAATATTCAAGTTTACGATATGGAGAGTCTCAAGAAAACTCTCTTTAGAGAACAAAATTCCTTCCCAGCTTTAAGTGTTTTAAAAATTGAAAGCGATTGGGTTGTTCAGGAATACCAGACAGTAGACGTGAAATCACTAAAATTTATCCAGAGCACTTTAATATAAAATATTAAGTACTCCTCTTTTTAGATATATCCTAAGAATGAATAAGACGGTAATAAAAAGTTATTTGTCATATTTAACTTTCGAAATTTAACCTTAGAAATTAATATATAAAGAATGCTTTATCTTAAGGTTCTTTTAAAATACAAATTACAAAAGTATACACAGATTTCCCGATATCTTGGGGAAAGAATCTGTTACTCTAGAAAAAAACAGCCCTCAATTCTCCCTTTGGGAAAATTTAGAAACCTCTGACAACATCTACGAAACGCCTCATGCACTATTAAGACATGGGGCTCAAAAATAATTATTCAGCATCTTTCATAATCCAGATTTTACAGAAACTTGCTAAAAGCAGGAGACCAAGTTTTGAACAAACTAGTGTATGATATCACAGAAAACATTACAGCACTAATCACCGCAGTTCTATGATTTCCACTACAAAAATATCAAAGCAAAATAGCTGTCAAAGGCATAAATTAAATCAATTTCAAATTGAACAGAAAATTATTTCCTATTTTCCAAAGGCACTGATTTGGAGTGATCTTAAACCTCTGGAAAAGAATTCCTCAATTTTCAAAAATTCTGAAGCCTAATTACAAGTAATTATAGCTTTTCATTTTCAACATGATGAAATAATTTGATTCTTTTTACAAGAGGTCTGGTTTAGCTCAAAATAGACAAGTGCTTCTGCACTGAGTTAGTATACAAAGACAATAAGGATCATTCTCAATAGAAAATCAGGGCTACATGTTGGCCATAAATCATAAATGCTGTATTCAAGTAAAAAATAGTTTGTATGTTCTACAAACATAACTCATTCATTCACACAAGGGAGACAAAGCAAACAGCCCACTGTCAGACTTGGCTTTAAAATAAGAACAGTACAAGAGAGAATAAAAAGCTTCACAGTTATCTAAAAATTCCGATATAAGTGCTCTCTGGAGGAAAAAAAAAAAACTTCAAATCTTCCTGATACTGTTTAGTCAAAGAAACCAAACACAAACCACCACACAGCAAATGACACCTAATGTTAGTTTTAAAGTTTAATACCAGATCTAATAGTTAGTTGTTCCAAAATGATCCTACATCTCTGAAAAAAGAAATGGAATCCTATAAACCATACAAGATATTCCTAATTACAAAAAAATTATAAAAGAATAAACTAAATCAAAAACTTCAGTTTCTGACAACTTATTTCCACCCTGCAAAATCTGCAATGCTGTGCATTTCTCCACCGTTTGCTTTATAACGTGCCTTGCACTGATGACTCACATTTCCAGTGATTGTTATATGCTATTAGAACAAAAGCTCCATAAAAGTGCTTTCTACCCTGACCTTACACACCTGGTTACAATTACACCTTCAGAAAGCAAACTAGTAGTTTAGCAAGGACACACTAACAAAAGCTAACCAATCAGCAAGCAGAAACAAATATCAGAGCCCACCCACTCAAAAATCTGAGAAAGAACACACCATACATTTCTTACAAACACAAGTGTGTGTGCTCGCACACACACACCACACCACAGGCATCAGCACAATGCAGTGTCAGAGCACAGACCATCCAGTTGCAAAATGCTCGTGTCAACACAGACGTTTACTAAGCCAATCCACAGGAGATTTTTCTAGTAAATGCCATCAGAAACAAGATTAAATTTTGTTTAAACTGTAAGCAAAAAAAAAAAAATCAGAACTTTTGATAGAAAAACAGTTCAGTCATTGCAGTATGTAGGTTCACAACATTACGAAGTTCTTACATTACATCAAATAAGAAAACCATCTTGGCTAGAGTCCAAGATGGAATCATAATAACCAAATTCTCAGTTGCAGTAAGTTTTGACAAAAAAAAAAAAAAAGGCTTTGATCATTTCCAGTTATCAGCTAGTTTTATTCTGAGGCTTCCTAAAGCACCTTACAAAACCACACTAGGCTAGAAACATCAAACCAGGTAATTCCAGAGCTATGTGACCACACTAAAAAGGAGAAAATGATCAATTTATCCCATTTAGAAAAAGAATGATGTAGATACACTACTTTGAAGCTAAAGTAACACCCTACGCCACAAGAATGCAGTAACAAAACGAAGAACGAACTTGCACCCTATTCTAATGAAATCCACAGAACCCTCATCAGTCCCCTGATTTGTGATCACGCTTCTCAAAGTGAAGAGTTGGGTCAATTGGCTCTTTGGGTAGTTACTTGCTTTATTAAAGCTGAGTGTCACATCTAAGCATCTTTAACACACTTGACTCTACCTCCAAACAATCAAGGATTTCCACCAATTAAAATGTATTTTTCAGTTTACAACCCTGTTCCATCTTCTGTCATAAAACATTAGTGTTGCCACCCCTGATATAACAAGCTTGAGAAGACTATTTTCAGAACTGAAATCACAGTGTGGATAATGGGGGACTCAATCTTAGATGAATTTCCTCTTTTGGTGGGTGTAGCAATATTAAAAAAAAGTTCAAATACTTTCACCAAATGAGATGATTATGTGTGGTTCTTCTTTAAGGAAGGTCATTCTGTATCCGTGGAATATATTCAACTTACCTCCTTTTGAATATTTGTGTTTTTTAGTTAATGATATGGCTCTAAAGCACTGAGACTGTCATTAGCTGATTACTATCTCATTTTTTTTTAAATGCCAATGTTTTAAAATAGGAAATTTCAAAGCATTTCAGATATATGGTAGTGATATTTCTCACCATGGAAAGTGGCAATTCCTGTTTGACCATGAAAAGATTCTATTTAGGATGGGAATCTTTAGAGAATATTAAAGCCATTCCAATAATATTATATACCATCCATGTTTCCTCAGAATGTATCTAATAATGAAAGATAACATAATACAAATGAGTTTATGATACAACATCCCAAACACATGAAAATTTAAGAATTTAAATATCCAGTGATCATACTAGATTTATTTAGAATGCATTTAATAATGAAGAGAAATAAGCAAAAAACAAGCAAACAAACAAAAAAGGAACAAAGACTAAGGACATAAGAGGTGCTGTCATCTCTGCTGAAGCGGCTGCTCTGCCTTCCTCCAGCCCTTCACCCAAAGCAAAATGGACCTGCTCCTTCTCTCTGTTGTCAGAACCCTTCAAGTACATTTTGATTACAGCACCTATAAAGTATTAGAATTATTGGTTCAACCTGGTTTTCCATATTGTAAACTCTAAAAGACCAGGAACAGTGTCTTTCCACATTTTCATCTCCAGAGTCAAGCGCAGTGCTAAATATGTAAGACACACTTCATGTCTGTCAATTTGAACTGAAGTTAAGATTTTTAATTTTTTTAAATTATGTTTATGCTATGACTATCTGAAAAGTACTGAGTATTTAGATTTTAAATTTCCAGTGTTGACAACAAATGAGCAAAAATAATCTGGCTTTTGTATATTTAACTTAAGATACCATTATGTTATTATATTTCAACTTTTTTTTCAATGTTAGTTTTGGAAATAAAAAGAATGGCCAGTGAGATAAGGTAAACACTAAGAATTACAGGTTTGAGCCTTCAGAGTCCTTCCAAAACTATGAATCTAAGAATAATACTGCATCTACTCAAAGTTGTAAATTTGACGTTGAGCCTTCTTTCATATAAACTAGCTTCAATTATCACTCCTCGGCATATTTTTCAAAAAAAAAGTGAATTATACCTGATTGTCAAAGAAAATACACTGAATACAGTAAGCATTTCTCACTCTCTTTAACTACTAAGGATTTGTGTGCTTCTCAGTTTTGAGGAGAATTCTTTGGTGACTTAAGAAACTCCCTTCATTTTTACCCCCTGATTTTCTGACTTGTATATCACACATAAAATGTAAATTAGAAAGATATTATGTTGGAAGATTTGTCCGAAAGCTTTAAGAGTGAAAAGTTCTCTCTTATTCTGTACATGTAGTAAGAGAAATGGCACCCACATGGATCAGACCACATCTAAAATACTGGGAGCCAGGACACTGGCAAAAAACAACAAATACCTGCTAGGGGGAGTTAAACCATAAAGGGGAAAATTAACATGTCAGGGGAAGGGCCACTGAGAGAATCAGAAAATCCAGAAAGAGACAAGGTTCAGGCTAGAATGAGTGATAACCACTTTCCACTGTTTAAAGGATTGTCTCATGGAAGATGCATTATACTTGCTCTGTGTGATTCTTAAGGGTACACAACAAAAGACACATGACCAAGAAATGCAAAGAAGCAAACTTCTATGAGGAAAAACTTTGTAAGTAATCATGAAAAATGGAGTGGACTGCCTTAAGAGGTAGTGAGTGAATTCTGAATCTAGCAGAAACTAAGCAGATATTTCAGAATACTGAAGGAGGGGAGAAAACACATTTATTCACTAAAATGAAGCTAGTGAATGCCCCCAGTGTGGGAGGGTAATACTTAAAAGGCTGCAGATACAAATATATACATGGTTCCTGCTTGGAGGGAACTTACAGTCAAGTGGGAAGGGACTGAGAAGAAACAAGGAAATAGATACACAAAGTATTGGGCTGGCCAAAAAGTTCGTTCGGAGTTTTCCGTACTGTTACAGAAAGACCCGAATGAACTTTTTGGCCAAGCCCCAATACTTCTGAGGTAAGTGATAATAGGAAGAAAATTAGGAAAAGGCAACTGAACCCACACCCCAATATCAACAAAGCGCCAGCCATGACAAGAGCTGAGCAAAGAGCAGTAGAGGCAGAAAAATGAACAAGTACAAAGACAGCCCTGCCCCCAGGCAGAAACAGGCTTGGCAAGTTCAAAGCCAATGTGGTTAGTGAGTAGCTGGTGAGGAGGACAGTGGTAGGAAACAGGAGGACAGTTCGTCCAGGAAGCAAATAAAGGACTCTATTTGGACCATTCCAACTTTGAGATGCCTTCAGAATATCCAAGTGAATATTACAAATAAGCAATAAAATGTACGAGTCTGGTGCTCAAAGAAAAAAATCAAGGCTAGCTATATAAACTTGGAGAATAGGCACAGAGATGGTTTTTAAAACCATAGTATTAAAGGGTATCATGCAACAAGAACGTATGGATCAGAGGTTGGCAAGCTACAACACTCAGGCCAAATGCAGCCTGAAACAGTTTTCTAGGACACAGCACTCTCATTCATTCACAGGTTGCCCGCGGCTGCTTTGGCACTATAAGCTGCAGCGGTGTGATGGAGGCCACGGGGACTACAAAGTCCACACCTACTAACTGGTCCTTTACAGACGAGGCTTACTGATCCCTGGTACAGACGGACAAGGCTAGATTCCGGAGCTAAGCGCAGGGGCAGTCAAACTTACAAGTCAGGCAGAGGGTATGTGAGGAGCGGAAAGTGAGACAATAAACAAAACCAAAAAACATACCAGGAGACTGTGGTGTCAGAGAAGCCGAGAAAAACGTTATTTTTAGACGACTGTAATGAATAGTGACCACTGAGTTTGACGGTACAGCGACAACTGATAATGCACTAAGAACAGTTTGACCTCTCAGGGAAGCGATGAAGCCAAGCAGCAGAACCCCAAATGCTGTCTTCTTGTTTGCTTCATAACGCTTTAAAACCTTGGCCTAACTCAGAGCAGGATCACTGCAGGACTCAATAATTTGGGTTTCTTTGCATATTTTTCCTCTTAGAAGCCTAAGAGCAAACCAGCTCTCAGGGGAAGCACAAGGGGGACCTGATTATTAGCGTATGCCAATTTCCATGGTGTAAACACTCCCAATTTCAAGCTACCAAGAGTATATCAACTAAGTCACAAAATGCCTGACTCTCTAACACCCAGTGTTCACTAGCCAGTGCAAGCTACTCTGACCTAGCTCCAGCACACCACTGTCTCGGGGAAGTGGGGGGCAGAGGACCTAAGCAAGAATATATCAAGAAGTGGTGAGTGTGTGAAGACAGAACTTATAGAAGGGTTAAAACAAAAGTCTGAGATTCCCCCAGAAATGTCAAAGTTAGCTGAATCCCCATACAACTAAGGCAAAGCACTAAAACTTGAAATAATTGTAGACTTAGTTCTACAATTATTTCATACTTAGTTCTTCATTAAATCCATGTGTTACAGAGCTGTTAGCTTCTATGAGGACTGCTTACACCTTTAAAATTATAAGTACATATTTCCTAGAATACATTAATAGCTTCCTTAAATGGTAGGTCAGAGGGCATAGATGACATATGTAAATATTTGGAACCATGTGTTCTAACTAACAATCTACCTACGTATGCTATTATAAAACTTTAGGTAAGTAACAATGAATCACGGATACAAAGGTGAATATAAAATGCAAGGATATTTAAATTACAGTGAAACAGGTCTTTTTTAATCCTCAGGATTTTTATACTAAAGCAAACCCTCTAGTAAATGCCTACTGACCTTGTATGGTCTCAAGGAAATGCATGGGTAATCTAAATGTGAACAATACACTGCTAGGTAAGCAGGATAGAGGTCCCACTCCTCTATCCAATTCCTAATCCCCAGAACCTGTCGGCATGTTACCTTACAGGGCAAAAGGAATTCTGCAGATGTGATTAAATTAAGGATCTTGCTATTGCCGTGGATCATCTGGGTGGACTCAGTGTCACCACAAGAGTCCTTACAAGCAAAATAGGGAGAAAGGAGGGTCAGAGTCAGAAAAATTTGAAGGTGTTACTCTGCTGGCTTTGAAAACAGAGTAAGGGGCCACCAGCCAAGGAATGGAAGCAGCTTCTACAAGCTGGAAAAGGCAAAAAAAATGGATTAACAGGGCTCTAGAAGGAACCAACTCTACTGACACCTTGATTTCAGCCTTGGGAAACTGATTTTGGAATTCTGACCTCCAGAAGTGTAAAACAGTAAGCATTGCCTAAAGCCATGTAGTCTGCGGTAATCTGTTTCAGCAGCAACAGGAAACTCATCCACCATCCCTATGCCATCTTCTCCCAACACCAATAAAGGACAGAGCCTTCATTTACTGCCAACGACTCCATGCAGGGAACACCTGAGATAATTTAAGAGATAATGCCTATCCTAATACCCGGCATCCCTCACTAAGTATTAACTTCACCCTTTCTTTTCTTCTGCTTATACTCTGAGCAAAAAGACATAGAGTTTATGGGCCTCCTAAATTAAATGATCTTAAAACCCTGTTTGCACCTCAGAAAATTCAGATTTACACAATCATTTTAGATTTTTAATTATTTTTTAACATTTTCTTCCATTCCTTTTCCCCTTAAGGAGTGTTTTGTAAATTCTACTCTATCCAGGCTAACCTGGGAGGATAAAGCACAGAGGAGGGATCTGTCCAGGTCTCAGCCGGCACAACAAGGAGACGAGCACACTCCGTGGGCAAAGCATACAAGCTGCACACGGAGCTGGAGGACTAGTGAAAGCAGGCAACCTGGGGCAGGTGTTCTCCATTCCTTCATTCCATGACCAGTCTTGAGCACTTAGTAAGGACCAGGCATATAATGGATGTTTTCATTGGCCTCTTAGCCTGGATTCCCTGAAAAGCAGAGCCTGAGAAAAAAGCTTATGTGCAAACAATTTTGTTGGGAAGTAAGAGCGAAGGGGAAAGAGGGAAAGCCCTCCACCACGGTTGGTCACTGGATCCACAAACCACCCGAGAAAGTGAGGATGGGGGGTGGGGAGGCAGCTGGGGGGAGGGAAGAGTGTTTCCCTATCCACTCTGCTCCCTGGGAGCACCAAGGCCCAGGCCTGTGGCAAAGCTCTGTCCATGTGCACTTGGGCGAAGGTGACCAAAGCCTGAGAAACTGGATGCCACACCATCGGCTCAAGGAAGACGTGAGGCTGGACCACATCAAGAAGTGCACAGGAGGCTTCTGACAGGTGGCATCTGCCTTCCTGGTGGGTAAGGATGTCACCTGCCTGAATCAACAGCATAGGACGTAGGGAAAGAGGACAAACGGACAGTGAATACTTGGCTTCTTCCTGCCAGGGCGTTCCAGATGCTGAGAGGGCTTCTGATGTGACTGAAACAACCATAGAGAAGAAGAAAGGGTATGCACACTGGCATGCAGCTTGCATGGGACCAAAGGTTTTTTTTTTTAATATCCTCAGCAGACAGAACGTTCAGAACTAAAATGAACAAGTAAGTGAAACGTGATAAACCAACACAGGTCCATCTACATTCTATGAAATGGGAAAGTTTTCAAGATCTGATTCTCCAGCAAAGTCCTGAAGAAATCATCTGTAGATAGGAACAAAAAGGCAACTTCATGCCGCACGGAAACAACATGGGGGAAAAAGAAAAAAAAAACATTAACAAAGTCTAATGACCCAGAGTTTACAGATCACATTTTCTATCTCTAATATAAGTCCCATCTGTGAATTCTAAATCTACAGTAAGTGATAGGGACTTAAAATGAGCTAAATAAGTATCAGTTGACTAAAAACAAGGAGGTTACATTTGGGGGCAGCAAGAAGAATTATCTGAATAAATCAGAGAAGCCATTTGGGGAATCTGGAATGATGAATAGGAATTTATAAACTAACTCCAAGCACTGGGTTTATGCACCAAACTTCAGAGGTCACTGAGACCTAACTCTGATCGATAGAACAATTCATTAAGGTAAAAACTCCCAGAAGATGGAAATTATTCCTTTTATAGTTCTGATGAATCAGTCAGCTACAAAAAAACAGGAACAAAGAAGGAATAGGACAAGCATCTTGATAAACCCATGCTTCTGTGGATTTCTCGAAGTTAAGTAAATAAAATGGTGAAAGTAGTATATGTCCTATGTAAGAAAACAATCTTTCCTTCACAGGTTAAAGCACTTAAAACATGGTTTAATTTTATCAATAGCAACGTTAACTCCCTAAAATTAAAAATGGCACCTTTAAACAGTTTCCCAGAACTCTGCAGGATACCCAATCATTTTCAACTACAGAGAATTCTGTATTCCCAATGAACTTACCCTATTACCATAGAGCAGAAAAGGATTTCACGGGCCTTACCAAGACAATCTGACATGGGGATACTTATGAGATTCACCATCAGCTGTATCCTGGGGGTCTAACCACGTACACACATACCCGATTAAAGCCACTTAACCCAAGTCTCGGTTTCCATTTTTCTAACTTAGAGATAATAATGCCTGCCTTATGCAGCTGTCATAAGGATTACGTACAATAACACATGTAAGAGATGAGTATACTATGGGACAACACTGAAAATGTTCAATAAAACTAACGGCTGTTGTTGTTATCACTACTATAAGTTGTCTATCATTAAAAGCACTGTACCTGGAAATTAGCTGACTGGCTATGCCTTTCATTTAGCCATCAAAGCTAAATGTACTATAGAAAACTGGAGGGACAATTAAAATTGACTGGATATTAATGTAATCCACAAAAGAAAAGTGCTTTCGTTTCTTCAGGAAAGCATCGACATAGTGTAAGCACTGGTCTGAGTAACCACCAATGACAGTGACATGAGCTAGACCACAGGCAAAGGGACCACATGCAAAGGCTACAGAGCAGACACACGAGCAAGCGACGAGACGTGGGGAGGAGCTGGGCTTGGGCAGAGGATGGGCAACGGTGTGGGGACGAGCCCCCGAAGCATCCACAGGAATGGACAAAGGAGCATGGGTCACAGACAAAGAAGACAAAGCTGGGGAAGATGCCACGTGTCACCTTCGAGCCTGAGACACAGCAGCCTCAGTGAGAGAATGGGAACACCGGGGCTGAGACCCAGGCTGGGAGCGGCAGCAGAGGGGAAGAAAAGGTGACATTCCCCAACGCCAGCCCTTTTTAAAGGCTAGTTTCTCAATTTATTAACCCTTGTTTTTTAAAATATCAATTACTAGATTTAAAAACTCATTTTTTAAAAGTACTTAATATGTGTAGAGGTTTTGGCATGTGAAAATGTCCTTTTCAGGGCTTCCCTGGTGGCGCAGTGGTTGAGAGTCCGCCTGCCGATTCAGGGGACACAGGTTCGTGCCCCGGTCCGGGAAGATCCCACATGCCGCGGAGCGGCTGGGCCCGTGAGCCATGGCCGCTGAGCCTGCGCGTCCAGGAGAGGCCACAACAGTGAGTGGCCCGCGTACCGCAAAAAAAAAAAAGAAAATGTCCTTTTCAGAGACAGTGGTGACAACTGTTAACTGTTATTTGATAAATATTATTCACTGGACAAATGCAGTTTGTAACCTGACGTAGATCAGAAAAACCGCATTACGTGTCTGTGCGATTCCCCGGTCTCTGAGTAGTGAGCAGGACCAGGCCGCCTTGTGCACTGCGTGTTAACATGGTAATCCAGCCGCTGCACAAACATTTCCACCCGCTGACACTTTGTGGTGTAATGTCCTTATTGCTAGAACGTTCTTGTTGTGTTGAACTGCTGACACCTGAGTCTAACTTCCAGCTTTCTCCAGACTCGAGAGGAGATCTTCTTCGTGGTTACGATGACCTTTAAAGAGTCGAAGAAGCAATGACGGTGTGCCTGCCGCTTCCCCTCTGCCCGATCCCCTAAATCTTCTCCAGCATCCCTCAACTGACCACATGAAGGGACGTCTTCTTACTTTCTGACACCTCGCGTGTCTGGGTCTCTCGTCAGCCAGAGTGCCTACAACATCCTAAGAACTGGCTGAATTACTTTGGGTGTTATCTGAACAGGGCAAAATACAGCAGATCTTTATAAATTTCTGAAACATTGTCCTAAATGCTTAGTTTGTAACCAGCTAAATCCCCCAGTTTACCATTACATAGTGTGCTGTGTCAAGCCAGGACTCATATTCCATTCTTACATAACTTGATTTTTTTCAGTGTAAAGGTAGGACTTTATATTTAATCTTTCCTCAGTTCTAGCCCACCCCCCAATTTTTTGAAACGATTTTAAATCACAATGGTCATCCACTCTTTGATCTACTCCTCCTGGGTTTCTGTCATCAAACAATTTGATAAGGTTTTATGTCTTTATTCTAGATGTTGATAAAACTTCTACTAAAAAAAAGAACCACTAATTTAGGCAACTTCCAATGCAAAATAATTATTTGGTTTTAGACGTGATACGTGTAAATAAGAACTACTTAGTGACAAGCACCTAAAATGAAACTTTCTAAGTACAATGCCATTATGACACAAAGAACGCCATTCATTGTAATTTACGTTAAACGGCATTGGTTTTTAGAGGTTTGAACAGATATTTTCATGGGCACAGGTGATACCAAAACAATGCTCTCCCCAAATGCATGTTTCTACCTAGGCATTTCACGACCTGTATATGCACAGCTTCTGCCTTCCACAAACAATCCAAGAACGGAGATGTTACAGAAATACAGTTGCAATTCACTTGGCAGTTTGATGCCTCGTACTCGCACATGACAACACATTGATTTTGCTTCTACCTCCATGCAGACATCTATGTAAAGAAATCCATTAGGCAGACAGTTCTCATCTCTATTGACTGACAGAGTGACAACTGAATACTTTTCACCTTCCAAAGTGAGTGACAGTTAGACACTTAAACAAGCCTTCAAGTTGCAATAATAGTATGAAACACTTTCAATTATCTGAATCAAACAAATCCATGATCCTACTGGTTGAATGCATTTTTCTGTCTGCTGCTATGCCTGGCTTGGTTTACACTATTGTTTGGATAATTTTGTGCCTATTACAAGAATGTTTTTCTCAAAGAGTAAACTCGTTTTATAAGTGATGATTTATTTTTAAAATGTTAGAGGTTTCTATAAACATTTAAAACATGCGTAAATATACAGCCTAACCAAAATCTACTTATTTCTCCTTATGCTTATGAACTTTTCCAAACCTAATGTTGCACTCCAAAAGCATTTTGTGTATTAGTCGGTTCTTGCATTATAACGTCCATTATCGCATAATGATTCCATGAACAACAAGTGATAGTATAATGATAACAGACTAATTAAAATGCAAACATCACTTATAATACTTAATCTACTTATTTTACACTCCTAATCTTATGGATCTTACCACTCCTCTAAAAAGCTGGGGTAAAAATTAACAGGTTGAAAGCCCTCTCTCAGTTATAATCGAAATGTGTATATTCATTAGCAAAGAACAATCATATGTGAGAAGCATGCAGCACACAGATAAGGTTTTGCAAAAATCAATGATGAATAGGGACCAAAGAACACTAACAAGAACTCACAAAACTGCAAAGACTAAAGGACGTAGTGCTTTGCTGTATCCCAGTCAATCACACAGAAAAACAAACTCACCCTCATGATTTAAACACAGACACTGCCTACGGTCACGCAAGTCGGGATCAGAGTGGCTCTAAGGTTCTATACGACTGTGCGGGCAGAAATAGAGTCAGAAGCAAGCAGAACTACTTCATAAAAATATAATCATTAACGAGGGGGTTGGACTTTTAAATTAAACAGCTACATCAAAAATGACCGAAGCATTTTAAGGGCCAAATTCAGTGTGAGGAGTAAAAAGATCTAAAAATAAAACATTTTTACACCCTTTCCTTAAATTTTTGGCCGAGTAGCAATGACATATAGCAACTTAGTAGACCTGAATATTTAGTAAACATTTTTTCTTCTCTAATATAGTTTTTGTTTTGTTTGTAAATGGAGGCAAGTGACAAAGAAACTATAAAATAATCTCATCTTTGCAAATTTACTCTATGCTTTCAAAATAAGCAGCAATTGCTGCTTAGCCTAAAAACTGAGCTTTTGAGAAATGCAGATAACTTGGGAATGTGGAAACACTTGGTCAGAAAACACACAGATATAGTTAGGGAATATGAAAATGATATTTCTCACTAAAATCACATTTGGCATTTCTACTAAAACATGAAAACCAAGGAATGGCTTTTTAAAAATGACTAGCTTGTGGTCAAATATAAAAAATAAATAATAGCTTATTTTTATTATTAAGGGACTTGCCCTCTCTTCTTGAAGTCAGGTTACTAAGCTTACAGCTTTTAGAAGTCAATACTAGTTGAAGGTGCCAATACAGAATCTACTGTGTGCACAACATCAAATGACCCTGTGCAAAGAGCCCGGCTGTTGCAGGCTATACAGCAAATTGATTTTCGGAAAAGGAATGCTGCCTGTATTTAACCTAACAGTGTAACCCTGTTGTACTACATGGAAAGGGATCATGCATATTGATTTCTTTATTACAATTCTTCTTGTGATCGGTCAACATTCACAAAACACTCTATTCTCAAAGAAAATCGTTTGGTAAAAAATTCACTAAGTAGACACTGGTTTTTCACTTGACTTCTGTGCCATCTGCTTTCAACAGATAATGATATGAGACAGTTTATTTCTTAACTTCCAATTGCCTTTTCTCAGCCTCCTAAAATAATGTATACTACTGGTAAATCGGCACGAGGTAGCTGTTCCATCATTATGTTAATTATGAGGAAATGAAGTTCTTTAACAGGTTTATTATTTTAATACTTCAAATTAAAATAGGTGAAGAAAGATTCATTGCCCTTTCAACATAACTTCTTAAAATAATTTTTCCCAGTGTGTCTATAATCTGCTCTAATAATATTTTAGGAGTCACTGCTTGCTATTTCTAAAAGAACGCATGGAAACTTATGCTATGTTGGTGTGTATCCACAGTGATGAACTTAAAACGTAATAGTAATGGAACATGAATTTTATATTGCTTTCTTTGGAGACAATTAAACTTATAAGTCTCCTAATGTGTAGTTTCCAGAATCGATGTAAGCAATTAAAAAACTGCAACAAAAATGTTTTGTGAGGCATAATTACTATAAGGTCACTAGATATTATTTGGAGTCAGTTTAGTTTATCACATTACGACATGACAGGACGTGAGGCAAAAATTATAAATTCCTTCCCTAAATCTGTCCTTTTCTGATCTAGATGGATGAAGAATAATTAACTCTTAATTATTCAGATGACTTCAAGGCAGTTTTAGGATTCAGTAAAGATTGCAGTCATTTTAACCAAGGAGAGCAGTCTCCCATCATTTATCAAATCTTGCAACTTGACCAATGATGAATAAAAAAATCTATGTTTACCCACAGCCCTAACTGCTACCTTAGAGGTTGTTAAGCAACAAATTCCCTTTAAACTCCACCATATGCAAATCATCAGACACAATTTGCATTTTAAAGTATTTAACTCTACATATTTATTGGATTTTGAGGCCATGCTGATCACTGATTTATGTGCTTCTGGCAATCATATTTCCATATTTGTGTGACTTTGATGACAGTAATAATTCAAATATGCAGAAAGTTGTTCTTTGAACAATATCTTTAATTACGTCCTCAAAGCATCATTGTTTTGCCTGGTGTCCTGACAAAAAGGGTTTGAAATAAGAGATGGCATAATAATCCAAAACGCACAGAAATATATTTGTCATTTTCTGTGTACTACCAAATGCACAGAAGTGACTTTTCACATTAACCAATCCTTAACCTTAAAAAGGCTACAAAGCCCAGCAAACTTGTACTTAAATACTTTTATTAATACTGACACACTTTCACGACAAATTCAATCACAGTTCATAACATTTCTGTTCAAAATGCAAAACCTGCCCCATTCACTTTGCCGCTAACTCAAAAAGTTTTGCTGTCATGTTTTTTTTTATTGAGGTCATCACAAATTATGTGCTTTCTTATGAAAGCCATCAAGAAATATCATCATTAATAGATTCATAAATGTTTTATCTATTTGTTTCTCAAACACACCCATGAACCATAGCTCTGGAATCATTCTCAAGATAATGTTAATGATGATTTTACCATTCAATTATATAAATAAACTTCTTACAATAAATATTCAGACATGTACAAATACAGCCATAAATTTTAGCTAAGTAAAACTAATGCTAACAGTAGTCAATTTCAAAATTAACTAAAAGACAAAACATATCTTTATTTCACAATCTTATTCTCAATTTCACAAACAAACCTACATTTTTACATGCATTTATTCTGTAATAACTAACATTCTACATGGTGCTTAATCAACTTTGCATATTAAGCAAAGTTCATTAAGCATTTTCAATGCACAGTGAAATGGGCTGGTTTTATAAAACACAAAAGAATACTCAAGGATAAAATAAAAGTCATTAAAATCCAATCTTTAAAAGATAAAAAAAAAATTATGTATTATAAAATCAGAAATAAGGCCCAAAACATACAAGTATTACATTCTCTAGCTATTTCAAAATCTGTGATCTTTAAATATCCACAGAATGCAAATCTGGGGAGAAAAATTAACATGTGCTCAAATTTCCCCAGATGGATATAAAAATAATGTAAAACGTATTATATGTATAATATAACTACACAATTTAAAGCACATATATACATGATGTTTTCAATTCCTACTAAAATTTACGTTAATATTCTTTAGATAAAGCTAAAATGTTTATTTACGGATGTTAAGATCAAGCTTAATGACTATCATAGTTGGATAAATGTCTACCTGTTTTAAGGAGAACATTCCAAGCAAGTTATCATGTAACATAAACCCAAGTCAGCCACTCCTAAATGAATCTGAATTAGAAAGACACAATTCAGAAATATTCACAATGTCAGAGTTATTCTAATTAAAACAAAAGTAGGTTGAAATAGTTTCTAAATAATTATTTTATGGCTACTTTTACACACATCAGTCCTAATAATCATATTGGATATTTTATATACATTTTTCCTTTATATTGTTTTAAACTTAATTCAATATTCATCTAGGTAGTAACATTTTTCTAAGAGTTCTTTACTCATTAAAACTGTAAAATCTTGTCATCCTCTAGGTATGTAAATAGCAGTTAGGAAAAATATAGGACATTTACTAAACAACTTAAAAAATATAAAGACAAACTGCCGTTTATATTGCAGCGATGTTCGGGACGTAAGGTTACGGTAATATTTTCAGTTCTACATACAAAGAAGAGGAAGGAAAGGAAAGGGAAGGGAAAGAGAAAAGAAGGGCAAGAAGAGAAAGGATGGGGGGTGGGGAGGGAGACCCCAGCTGAGACGGGGCGGGGGGGGGGCGGAGGGAGAGGTGAGGGGGAATTGTAGGGACACCCCTTGCCTCCCCCTAGCGGTCAAGCAAGAAACAGCACTGCAGACTCTCCCCAGCAGTCTGTGGACAGTATTCACAGAGCAAGGGCAGGACTGCTGCGGGGCGGTGGATGAGCAGTGATTCACACAATGCCGACCACAGGAAGCCAAGAGCCAAGTGCTCTGGAGGTGAACACTTTGGAGCCCAGCAGTTCTCGCTCAGCTGTACATCTGAACATATCCCACAGCAAACACCAATGAGGTAGGAGAGCCCATACATTAATACCTGTATACAGCATCACAGCTGCAGGAGACCGTGCTTAGTAAGTAACTAGGTTTACTGCATCAAATCTCATGCTCACAGCAGCTTTCCCTTTCACTCTCTCTTTTTTTTTTTTTTGCCTACAATAGTGCAAATGGACAAATAGGAAATCACACAGAAATGTATCTGTATTATGCTACTAATGTGTTTTTTAAGCAACAAATACAAGTCAGAAATAGTGGAATAAACTGGATTTTAAATCAATCCAATGCTCTTGTACGAATCACATACACTATACAAAATTCTGTTATAATCCTTTTTTTGAACTAATCAAGAAAAGTTGGCTTTTCACTGTGGATATTAACAACTCAGGAAATACAATGAATAAGCAAACAGGAAGTCTACACAGATACATAAAAAAAGCTAGTTCAACACCTGAATAAAATTACTGTATATCAGGTAAAAGAAGAATGCACTACAAACTCAATTGTGAGGAAAATTATGTACTAAAATAGTACATTCAAAACAAGTATATCATTTAATTCAAACTTCAGCAAACTAAAAAGCAATATAAGAAAATAACAGGTTTTATTAATAAAATTCAAATTATTAACAATCTAAAAGAGTACGTTAAATACATTTAGTGGCAGGATTTAAAAATCTGCCTCTGATTATATAAATATCAAAATACAGAAATAATATTCTTGGTAAATAATCTCCACATTACTCAACAACATTTCTCTCTTGAGCCACGAGTCTACCTAACTCTCTGCTTCCCTTTCTGAGGTTCATTAAGGTGCTACCGGGACTCATTACTGTCTATCTCTTGCCCTGTCCCTTAACTGCCCTCTAGGCACTACCCTTGTAATCAGTGAAATGTTCTGAGCTTGGCCAGGTGCTCCCGAGGGCATCTGATACATCTCCATAGTTTAGGAATCAAAGTATACAATCAGTATGTCCAGGTTTGAAACACCAAAGGGAACAGGACTAATACTGTTTGCATGATTAAAATCTGTGTTCCTCGATCCTTTTGTAAACTTACATTACATGGTCTAAGGGTGGGGTCAAATATCTTTTGTCCTTTTAAGGTCTTTAACAAATAAAGGATTGTTCATATATGTGTGCAAATGTATGTAGGCACATGAACACTAACACACATCCATAAAAAATGAACCGCATACAAAAAAAATCTCTCACATTTATATAAATGTTAAGTGTCTTGGAAAAATCCGTTATTTTTATGTAAAGTAACCTAACTGAAGTTGTGAAATTTAATTCCTTTTGAATCACAAAGACTTATCTGAATATTCCAGCTATCCCTTGACAAAATGTGTGACTGAAATTTCTTTTAATTAGTTACTATTGTGGCCCATTTCTTAATTGGCTCCTATTATAATGATAAATATATACATAAGCATCAATGAAAAACTACAAAAATAATTCATTTGTCTTCAAGGGAGAATGTAAAATTTATATATAAACTCTAAACGTGAAAAAAAATTCTCCTAGAACCTTGGCATTATTTTTATAATTTGTATAGCTGAGCAAAATGCTTATTAATAATAGATTAAATAGTTGTAGCCCAGCCATATAAATTGGCAATTGATTAAAAAAAAGGATCTAAAATTGCAATCTCAGAGTATCACATGAAACCCATACTTTCATGTGTAAAATTAAAACAAAAAGCTAAACCTTGAACTGCTTGGTTCAACCAACCTGCAGGACATAAAATCACATTGATATTACGTATGTGCATGCACATGCACGCACGTGCGCACACGCACACGCACGCGCGCACACACACACACACACACACACACACACACACACACACACACACCTCAAAGAAAAACAAACATTCAGTGAAGGGAGATGCAAGAATCAGGCAGTAGGCCTGAGGGGAGGGGAAAGCCCAGTCTTTTCCACATTTTTGTTGCACTTGAAACCCCCCCCACACAATAAATTCAGACTCATTTACTCAGATGTCGCAGTTCTATTTATGGATGAGGGTGAAAGGTCAATAATGATACTTATCATCTCAGTGATATGCTTACAAGCTATTTCTACAGCCTAGTAGACAGAGACATGTCCAATTGTAATGCAGATTTTAAGTATTTTATAAGCTAATAAATATTTTTCTAAATAGTAAGCTTGTAGTCATATTATTTTAGCTTGATTAAATTATGTTTAAAATATTTAGGTGCGGATCCAGATTAACAAAAAACATATTTTTTAAAACATACGTACATATGTTTGTGTGTATTCATTTGAAATAATACTTAGTGAAAGTCAGTAATTAGACAATACAAGTGATAAATGACTCAAGTGCTTCAATTTAGAAGCTAAAATAAATTAAAAAATAAAATGATTGAATTTAGGGAAGCAATAACTTATGGAATTTATAAGGATTCTTATAATAGTATCTTTTTTTACATAATTCAATAATTACTAGTATTCCTCACATAATACAGAATTTTAAAAGTAAATAATTTGTGATTAAAGAAAATAAATAATGGCATTACTATACATTGCTCAAAGAGGAAAAAGTGAAAATACCACTGTTCAATCATTTTAAAAAGACGTTCTTTAAAAAAATAACAACACTAGATGACTAAGCACATGAAATAAGAAAAATGTACAGGGCAACTCATTTATAGTAATTCAACCTTCATTTTCTGATTTAGTTACTGTAAAAAATCTATTATAAGTTCCGTTTGGTAGTGAACTGTAGCCATCTACTGGAAATGAACAGTTAAAGCAAATGTTTAATATGTTTCTCTCTTAAGAAACCAATATTCTTTGTGCTTAATTTAGTGGACCAGAGAAATGAACAATCCTAGATGCAGTAAGATAAAATTTAATTTCTTGTATCAGCCTCACAATCTCTAACCTGTAGAGATATATGATTTAGTAGTTTAATACGTTATTTTTAATATCACTTTCTATGTATAAATAGCTTTCTATCACTGAGAGATTTTCTGGGTCTATTAACCTACTTTCCCCAAGCCTTACATTCTTAAATCACACAGCTATGCAAATTCCAAAGTTTTAAGTGAAATTACCCAGCAAGTACCTTTAGTTACCAAATTATAAGCTGGATATATAATCACAGCTTTTGTACTATATTTTACTCAGTTTGGCACTGAAAGAATTTTCAAAGAAATGAAAACAAAACAAACAAAAAAACACAGAAACAAGGGCCAAAACATGGCCTTTGTTTTTCTGTTAGAGAGAGGCCATTTAAAATACTCATTCTGTCTAAACACCAGAGCTGCTGCCATACTCACCACATGGTCAGATTAGAGGAAAGCCTTAGGGTGCTAACTGCACCTACTGGTAAATAATAATGCCGTTCTTGAGGGACAAGAAATTTAAATTGTATCCTGTACTTTATACTTCCGCAAAAATCCCTTCGATCTCAATGATCTAATGGTACATCTACTATCAATTTATTTTTTAAAGTATAAATGCTCAACATTGGAATGATTCCTTGAATTATCAAGACCTCACAACCACTGCAATGCAATGACTTAATTTCAGTCACCGCTAGTGACACTTAAGTCAGTAACTGAGCACTGGTTAAAATCATTTCAACAGATACAAATTTCATCAAATAAAAAGAATCTAATGAACAAGGTACTAGTATGCTCATCATTAACAATGTAAACACAAAATTTTTCAAAAAGGAAAGAAGGTAAAATAGTTGTTTTAAATTCTTTCAAATACCGTATGCCTTAATTTAAATAAGTTCCTATAGGGAAGTTCTTTTGTACATCATTATATTAGTCTGATAATATCCTGATACTTGAAATGATTAACTAATGTACGAACTATATGAGAACTAGCTTTTTACAAACTTGTTAGTTTGCAATATTAGTATTTTGTAAAAGACATTACCGAAACTGAAATGAATGGCTATGAATCAATATTAAGAAGGTAAAATCATTTAATTTCTAAAACCCATTATCCGTACACTAACATTTTGAGCACAAAACAGATTCAATTTTTATGACTAGTAATATTTCACAATAGTTCTGCAAATATATTAATAGATACTTCAATGAGGAAAGATTCTCTTAAACTTGAAAACCAGGTATAAAGAAGGCCTAGTTATTTTCCAGATGCTTAAACATAAACTCATATCACTAACTTCAGTTGGCAAGTGGAAGATTTAATAGCTACAGCATTATTCTGTTACTCAAGGTATAGAAAACTGAGACTATGCCTTTTGAATAAACTTTTAAAATGATTCAACCTGAAATCCTTTGTAACTGAAACAGCATAATCTATAATAGCCAAACTGAG